>NC_088934.1:29130000-29450000 GCF_038396675.1 Hydra vulgaris | reverse complement strand
CTACAGTTTGATGACAAGCATTTGGAAAGTGGATATCAGGTTCTCGTAGTTAGGAATGGAAAGGTAATATCAGGTCCAGGTGTTAGAGAACCAAAGAAAAGTTATATTTATTGCTTTAGAAATTAAAAACATTCTTAAATAACTAGTGGAATTCAATAGGAATAATGATTGCTAATACAGCCAGCGTTAACACTGAGCAAAAAAATTAATTTGTCACTCAACCTATAACCTAATAATATCAAAAAACTGCAATTTAGTTGTCAAAGTTAGTTTTCAGTTCTACATTCTGGACAGAATTTTCCAGAAAAGTGAAAGCAGAATAACTTTTTGCCAGCACCTAATTCCTCAACATTAAGTATCAATTTGTGTATGAAATTTTGAAGAAATATGAGAAACTTAAAGTATAGAATGTAAATGGAACAGAATAAATTCTTTATAAATTAGGTTGGAGTGATAACATACAATTTGTGTGCCATCAAACTCAAACATTTAGGCTTAAGGAAAGCAGATATTTTCTGTTGATTAAATTTAAAAAAATTCCAAAAGTAAGTAATTCCTAAATTTACATTAAATAGAATTCAAGAGTCATCCTAGCCATTCTTGCATTCATTTTCATAACAATGGCGAGTTTGAAGAATTTATGCAGGTAGTCTACATTAGTGAGCTCTGTTTATACTGTTTGATTTATACATGTCACTTATTACAACACATACAAAATATATTTTTTGTTTTTAAATGACTTTTTCTAAAAAACATTGAAATGACATTTTATTTATTGCAAAAAATATTAACTTATGCAAGAATTAGTTAAACCTAACTATATTAACATTATGCTGTAAAATGCTATAACCCTATTAAAAATCCTTTGTTTACCACAATTCACGGAGAAATGTAAGACAATGAATCACAAGAACTAAAAATTGTAAATTGTAAAAGTGTTTTTGAGAAAACAAAATTTCTTTTTATTCTTCGCTTTTTATTTTTTTGAATTCATCTCTTGATATCTTTAAAGATTAGTCTTTAAAATACTTTTTGTTGTTTTTGTTAGATTTTTTTATTAATTGTTATTACTTTTGATTTTTAAGACTTCACCTAATTTAAAAAAGATTAAAAAAACTTTAGAAACACATGAGCAAAAACAAAGTCGTTTTTTTTGTTTTTAGATTTCTTTCTGATGTAAAAAAGTTAATAGATGTAAATCAAAAGTTAATTTTATTTTTAGATACGCTTTGGATATCAGTTTTCATTTGGAAAATAATGATTTAATAGATTTAGCATTTAATGTAACTTGGGAATATTTAATTCCTCCTTTCATAATGCTGCAATCTGAAAGTTCATCAGCTGATGTTATTAAAATTGATTCAAACAATTTTAAATATAAGGTATAATTATTGATTCTGATGGCTAAATTTTTTTAATCATGTTTTAAATTTATGCATGAAAATTTTTTTGTCTTTTGAATTTAAAAAAATGCTTTTTAGTACACCATATTTTAGATTTTCAATTTAACACAAAATGGAGTCAATCAAAGTATAACTGTTGCAATTAATAATACTCAGTGCTTATTTGGTACAACTTACACTCTTGATATACCAATAAATTTATATTTTGAAAATGCTGAGGGAAGGTCTTGGGATACATTCAAAAAAATAACAAAACAGCTAAACTGTTCAAGTAGCATTGAGGCAATCAATCCTAATCATTTGCCTGGTAAGTCCTGCTTTTAAGATTTGTTTATTACAAAAGGCAACATGGAATAGACATGGAATAGACATGGGCTAACTTTAGAAAAAAGATTTTAGTGATGCTGTTCTCTGGACTGATTCCACTAATTTAGATTTCAGATGAAAATATGTTTATATTTTTTTAATTTTTAATGATCTAACTTAATAAAGTATTAATTTAATAAAAATTTATATTTTAGTGTTGAGAGATTAGGGGTTAAAAATTTAGATATTTAATGAAGAACTATAAATAATTTTTTACCGCAATGTTAAAAAGTTTCTTTTTTCAGTACTTAAGTAACAAAAATCTAATTAAGAATAAGCTTTTTTTCTTATAATTGAAACAAAATATTGAACTAAATTTTGTAGATATTTTTAATTAGGGAAAAATAACAAAAAAGTTTAAAATGTTCAATACAAGACTTTTTATTCTTGTAAATGATTTTTAACAAAAGAATACAATTTAGTTGAATCCTATTTTATTTGTTTCACTTTTAGTTTTTTATTTACATTATATAAAGCAAGTGTTTATAACTATTGAATTTGTAATGATTAAATTTTATATCTTTATTAATTGGATGTCTGAAATTTGTCAAGTCCAATAGCCACATGGTTTTCAAAAATATTTTTTATTTGTTACTTTTAAAACAATTTTAATACTTCAAAAACAAATTGAGTGGAGAGAAAATAAATCAAACAGCGTTAACAGAAAAAAAGAAGTAAAAAGTCACTCAAAAAGGTTTAGTTAATATTCAATATATCTTGATGAAAGTGTCACATGTATTTTTAGAAATTTTCTAAACTGCTAAATGACATTCTGAGAATGTTTTAAAAAGTTCTTAAAGTTTCTTGAAATTTCACATATCTGGAAAATTCTAAAAACTTACAGAACATTTTTGCAGTTCAAAAGTATTTGAGCTAATCAGTATTGAAATTATCAACAATGATTTTGCTTGAAGAGAAATTTCAAAATATCATCATTATAAGAGTAGCAGAATTATTGCAAAACAACAGCCATTTTTTATTTGATATTGGCATGATAAGTTTAAAACTTTTTTTACTGGAACAAGTTGTTTGTATTGTCTTATTAATACTAAAGTATTAATAAGACAATAATAAAGTCTTGATATAACTTTAAGAGCTTTATGGAGTTAACAACCACAAAACCATATTTACTTAATATAGATCTGTCTCACTTAAAATATTTTTAAAAATATATTTTTGCAAAATAATAAGAATATATTGCAAAAAGGAAACAATCGCATATATTTATATATGCGATTTTCTGAAATATATGTTTATACATATATTTGAATAGCTTCTTTTTATTTTTGTGAAAGAATTTTTTTTGCAAGAGAATTTTTAGAAAGTATTGCTAAAAAAATAAACCTTGATAATAGAATCAAATCAACTGCCCCTGCCCAAGCCTTCGTAACACTAAAAGACCGTAAACCAAATTTTCAAAACAAACTTCCTTGTAGGTTATTGGTTCCCTCAAAAAGTGAGATTGGACATGTAAGCAAAATTAAATTGGACAAAATTAATAATATTCTTAGAAATAAATTAAATTTGCAACAGTGGAAAAATACCACTGATGTTATAAATTGGTTCTCCATAATCGAAAATAAAAATGACTGTACATTTATTCAATTTGACATTAATGATTTTTACCCTTCAATAACCGCAGATATTTTAGATAAGACTATTGAATTTGCAAAAAGCCACACAGTTATTCCTGATGACACAATCCGTATAATAAAACATAGTAGAAAAACCTTACTTTATTTTAATAAGGAAACTTGGAAAAAGAAAAACATACATGACTGCTTCGATGTAACAATGGGCAGTTATGGCGGAGCAGAAATTTGTGAATTTGTTGGACTATATATTTTAGATTTATTAAGTAAAATAATCAATATAAAAGATTTAGGCCTTTATCGCGACGATGGTTTAATAGTAATGCGTAGAAAATTTGGTCCACAGCTCGACAAAATTAGAAAAGATATTATAAAAATTTTAAAAAATATTGGCTTTTAAATCGAAATAAACATAAAAATGTAAAAATTGTGAATTTTCTTGATGTCACATTTAACCTCTCTGAAAATTCATATAAGCCTTTCAAAAAACCAAGCAATGAACTATTATATAATAACATTAACTCTTACCATCCACCCCAAGTTCTAAAATAAATCCCGATTTCAATTGATAACAGACTAAACCAAAACTCCTCAAATGAAAATGTATTCAATTCCTCTAAACAAATATTTGAAGATGCCCTAAAAAAAAGTGGTTTTGAAAATTTTGAACTAAAATTTGACCCTGAAAAAAAGAATACAAAAAAACGAAATAGAACTAGAAATGTAACTTGGTTCAACCCCCCATATAGCAAAAATGTTTCTGCTAACATAAGAAAAGTGTTTTTAAAATTGGTCGATAAGCATTTCCCGCAATCTAATAAATTACATAAAAATTTTAATCGAAATACAATTAAGGTTAGCTACAGTTGCACAAAAAATATGGAAAGAATTATAAAAGGTCACAATAAGGCTTTGTTAAACAAAAAAGAAATCCTAAATGAAAAAACTACAAAAAATTGTAATTGTAAACAAAAAATCAATTGTCCAATGAGTGGAAGTTGTTCATCAAAAAATGTGGTATATAAATGTGTTGTTTCCTCTAAGAATGTACCTGATAATATATTGGCATAACAGAGGGTGAATGGAAAAACGTTTTGCCAATCATAAGAAATCTTTCAAGAATAAAAAGTATTCAAAAGACACCATGCTGTCAAAATATATATGGAAATTAAAAGAAAAAAATATTGATGATTTTATACTGAATTGGTCTATCCTTAAAACAGCGCCTGCAAATTACAATATTTCCAAAAAATGCATACTATGCCTACAAGAAAAATTTGAAATAATTACATATGTTTTAAAAACTTGAAACAAAAATTTGAAATAATTACACATAATTACACAAATCAAGAATGCTTATTAAACAAAAGATCGGAATTAATTTCTAAATGTAGGCACGAAAATAAGTTTCTCCTAAAAAACTATAAAAATAAATGAGTTCAAATAATATTTACATCAACTACCCTTTTTAAAAAAAACATTTAAAAAAATAGCATAAGTAATCATTTCTAAAGAATTCTTTTTATAATAGTGTCAGCAAATTCCACAAATGTGTGAAAATTTACAGTAGTTAAGACATTTGCAACTTCCTTTAATTTAATTTTTGGTATAAATTGAAGTTTTATTAATTTGATCATTCATTTCTGATGAATCTTTGTTGATGAAACACAGTGTCAAATGGAAAAAATTTTTGTTAAGTGATTTTCTACTAATATATATATATATATATATATATACATATATATATATATATATATATATATATATATATATATATATATATATATATATATATATATATATATATATATATATATATATATGTATATATATGTATATATATGTATATATATGTATATATATGTATATATATGTATATAGGTATAAAGTATATATTTATATATATTTGTTACTTATGTATTTGTGTATATATGTATATATCAGGCCTTGTTTTAACGCATTACGCATAGAGCAATTTACGTATGCCTTAAGCGATTCTATGTAAGCAGTAAGCGATTTTGGTTAAGCGACTTTTTATCATTTTTTAACATTTAAATTATTCTATAAGCAGTAAGATAAAAGAAGTAATTAATTTTCAAAAAAACTACTTTTGAATGACGATTATGTAAAAATATTTGTTACAAAAGTTTGAATGACAATTATATTAGGTATAAGTGCTATTTACTAATGAAAAAAACTCAAATATAATTAAAATTTTATTTTTATTTTGTTTTTTTTTTGCTTGTTTTTATTTTATTGTAATGATTGATTTTTTCGATTTTTATACTTTAAGCTTGAAGGAAAGATCATAATATTATAATTTAATTATAATATGATATATAATATAACTGATAAAAAATATGGTTTAATTTAAAACTAATTTAATAAAAATATAAAATTTTGTTCTGATAAAAAAAATATAATTTAATTTTAATTTAAAAAATTTATTTAAGTTTATTAAAATTAAAATTAATGCTTGGGATTAACTTAACTGTCGAATTGATTTAAAAATAGTATTTAATATTGCTCAATAATTAAATTTAGATTTAAATTTATTTAAATTCTTAAAAAAAAGTTGGCTCATTTTTATTGCAATTGTTATTTCGGTTTTCCTTCCTAAACATTGTTTTTTTTGCTCATAATTAAATTTTAAATAAACGGCTGCACCAAAAATTTCTACATATGTTAAACCTTTTTTTTTTATAATGCAGATTAAATCGCGGCGATTATTTTTTAATAAACAATATATACAGTGATATAATTTGAATAAATGATGTTCGGAAAAATAATCTTTGCTTTGGCAACAAAATTGTTAATAAAATAATGAAATTTAAATAAATAAGTAAATAAATTAATGTAATTTTTTTTTCTTTACTCAATAATTTTTTTTAACAAAAAATAATTTGTAGTTGCAAAGTAACATTTAGAAATTTAACAAATAATCATTTAAATATTCAATCGTAGTATAAAAGTTGTCCATCAAGGACAACTTTTATACTACGATTGGTAAGGAAGGATTCAATAACCTTAAAGATGTTTCCTAATACACCATAAGAACAAAGCTTATGGAGATGACCAGCATGCCAAACTTTATCAAAAGCTTTAGAAATGTAAGAGTGATAGCCTTAACCTCTCCACATCTATCTAATGCACTATAAAACCTATCGGTTATTACTGTTAGCAAATCAGCTGTAGAACAAGAAGATCAAAACCCATATTGATGATCAGAAAGTAAGTTATTAGATTCAAGAGATTAAGTGTTTATCAATTAAAGACTCAAAAGCCTTGCTTATGATAGGAAGAAGACTAATAGGACAGTAGTTAGACAAGTCAGATTGCTCTCCAGAATTTTTGAAAATAGAGATAACAGATGCCACTTTCCAGCAGGCTGGAAAACAAGACTCTAATAAGCATTTGTTAAATTGTTTTGAAAGTATAGATGACAGCTCCGGAAAATACTTCTGCAAGACTATAACAGGTATGTTGCCCAGACCACAACCTGCAGAAAAGTCTAAGCAGGAAATCACTTTAGATACAGAAGCTGGAGTGATATGAATGTCAAGCAATGGATCAACCTGTTTGTCGGCTATATCACGTAGAACGTAACTAGTAGAATTGACAGACGATACTGATGAAAAGTTCTTAGCATACAACTCAGCTTTGTCTTTAGGTGAGGTGAATCTGAACCATGCAAGAGAGGTGGAATAACAGATTTGCCCTTATTGTTGATACAATGATCTCTAGCAATAATAAACAGACATTTGTTTTCTGGAGAATTGTTTTGCTGATAGATATGGAAGTTATGGTTTTGATTGGAAATCGCAGCAGCACAATGTGAGGAAAACCTTGGAGAAAAGTGAGGCTTGACTTGGAATCGTAGGGAGGGGATAAAAGATTCCATGCCAGCCTGAATTCAAGAAGTTATGTAAGAAGCGCATTTGTCAGCAGGAAGATGAATAATGTACCAAATCAACCCAAGGGCCATCACAAAGAAAGTCCCACGGAAAGAGTCCCAGTCAGCTTTAAAGTAGTTTTAAGAGGTACAATTATAGGGGGATTCTGATGATGAAGAAGAATGAGATTAGAGAGATCAAACTGTGATCAGAAGCACCTAAGGGTGAATGTGGAGAAACTGAGCACTGACTAGGATCAGAAACAAGACATAAGTCAAGTAGAGAAGGTAAATGATTCAGGTTGTCTTAAAAGCAAGTTGGAAAGTTAACTATTTGAGTTAGAGATTGAGAAAGGCAAAAGTTGTGGGCCTTAACGCCTAGAGAGTCTCTGACACTAGAGCCAAGCCATTCAGTGCGATGAGCATTAAAGTCACCAACAACATCGATTTGGCTGATGGATAAAGAGAGAGGGCTTGGTCAATTTGATCAGAAATAACATCAAAAAGAGTGCAGTCTTGATATGAAGGAGAGGATATAGAACAAAGGCGATAGAGTGAAGTGGTACTAAACGAAAGCACATAAAAGAATAGTCTGTGGATTCAAACCTAGTTTCTCGACAAATTTTGTGTTTTATAGTTATTGGTATTTTTTTATTTTTAAATTTGTCAAAGCACAGATAGTACTCAGTACACTATTTAATAGTCCAAGTATTTGCCTCATTACTATTAAGAAACCTTAAGTCAAAACAAAGAGCTCCAAATGTGGCTTCGACAATGCACACTAAAAGTACAAACAGGGACACCATTCATGCGCATTATGGCACTGTTAGTACTCTGATATTTTACAGCTGTTGATGAAATCAGCTTCTCTGAGAGCTACTACAGAGTTCAGGAAACCTGACTACCAGCCAGCCTCACAACCAGACTACCAGCCAGAAGCCACCCAGAACAGAGGGTACAGCTCTAAAACTCAGATAAAACTGAGTTTTAGAGCTGTACTCTCATTTATAGATAATATAATGAATTCCCTAGTCATAAAAACAGACACACAAGCAAAACCCATGCATTGAGTCAAGAAGATCCAGCATTCAACATCCTAAACTGGAAACAATGTGTTATAAATACATCTGCATCAGCCTAAAAGATGAAAAAGGGGTGCGGGGCTGGTCAACAAATAGAATCTGTTTACCCCTTAAGTATTTACCTAGGAGATCTTCTACAAGATAGTAGCCAGTTGCTTTTAACATCTGCCCAAGATGAGTATTTTTATTGAGACACCATCTCCAGCCTTTACTCAACCAAGAGCCCCAAGGCAGGGGGTGTTTTAAGTCGGAGTTGGCTTTTCCTAGCCTTTGTCTAAAAAAGCATATCCTACAAGGCAGCAGGACATGAAGCAGGTTGTACTAGGTTACATATTACCAGTAGCAGGATAACCTGATCTGACCTAAATAAACTTAATCTGACCTAAAATAACTTGACCTGACCTGACCTGACCTGACCTAAAATCTGACCTGACCTGATCTAATATAACTTAAAAATGTAATATTAAATTTATTTATTATTTAAAAAATTATTAAACAAAATAAACATTCCCCTATGGTAGTAATAAAAAAGAAGTTAAATAATATTTAACTCATTTTGAGGTAATTAATATAATTGCAGTAATTTAAGAAAGTCATTAAAAAATAAAAAAATAAAGAGAATTTTATGACGTTAATTTCACAGTAAGCTATCACGTTAAGCATTTTTTATTTAAAACAAGGCCTGATATATATCTATATATGTATATATACACATGCATTTATGTATGTATTTTTATGTATATTTGTTATGTATGTTTTATGTATGTTTTATGTATATTGTTATTTATGTTTTATGTATGTTTGTATATTTATAATACATTAGAATATTATGGTCGAGGTATATACTGGGACGCTGATAATTCGCAAATATATGTATGCATGAACCAATATGTTAAAAGGTAAGCAATTTTTTTGTTAAACTATTTTATCTTTTATTTGTATATGGCAGAAACTTTAGCTGTAAGAACCTTTAGCTGTAAATTCTCATAATAGAAGGCTATATAGTATATAAAAGTATATTTTATAATATATAATATATTTCTCTATGCATAAGTGATGTAGTGATAATGTGCTTGCTTTATAAGCGAATAGTTCTGAGTTCCATGCCCACCACGTCCGTGGTTGCACTGGGCTCAGCTTGTTTCTTTTCACAGCAGTCTGGTTCACTAAGTTTCATGTTTTGGAGAGAGAGTTGTAACCACAAAAAGAAGCCTCCTGATTGTAGTGTCCTCTCAGCCTTGGGGAGGCAAATAACATAAAATCTCAAAATCTTTTTCTTTATCAAAGATCACAACTTTCAAATGGCCTTATTATTTCTAGTACGACTTAAAGACTTAATGATTGGATATTAATTTTGATTTGTTCAAAAATTACCAGAAGATTATTTTAATTACTAAAATGTGTTATTTTTTAAATGAATAACAGTTCACCAAGCAAAAAATATTACAATAGGCAAAATCATTATTAGTTAGATAAAAGTAAATTTATTTACAAAATTTAGTTATTTCCCCATTATTACTGGATTGAGTATTTTTCATATTACAAATCTTGTGTAATTATTGGATTGTTTATTAGGTTGCACTTGGTGCATCAGAAATGCATAGCAACAGTGCATTTTACATAGTTACCAAGCTCAAAAAGTTTATTTAAGACACCTAAGTTATAAACAAGACTAACAATTAATTGCAGTTTAACAACAATTAATTGCAATTAATTGCAATTGCAGGCGGGTTGAAAATCGTGATACATATTTAAATAATTACATACACAACAAATTACTAATTTTTGCTGTTGCTTTATAAATCTCTTAAAAACTGATTATTTTGTTTTTCTTGAAACTGCTAATACAAAATTTTAAAATAAAATGTGGTAAAAGTATAGCCTTTAAAAATAGTATAACTGCTAAGGGCTCCTAGCAACAGTTAATTAAGTTATAGCTATTTAGCTAAGATCTTTGCGACCAAATAAAAATAAATTTGTTTTCATGCAATTAGAGTTAAAATATACTACCTAAAGTGTATGTCATGTTATGAATACAAATCAATATAAACAAAATACTAATAAGCCAAATACTATCTTGAACACCAAATTAACAATACTATGAAATTGCAACTTACAATCAAAACATTTTTTGTCTTAATCTATCTTTATTTTAATTAAAAACACTGACGCTTTTTAGAAAGTGATTCACCAAATTTCCTAAAGTTCTTATTTTGTGCTTCTTATGCCACTTTACTAAGCATACTAACAGGCAAAGCCATTTTCTCCACCACTTTAATAATAGATAAAAGTGTTATATAATTTTCAGATGGTGCTTTTGTAGCCCAGTTTTTCATTGTGAATTTCTAGCCAATTGAAGAAGTCATTTCATGCTTCTAATCTAAGCATAGAGAATTAAATGAACAAAGTAGAGACCCATTTTGTTTTTGTCATCCCCCATTGTTATTTTAACTTTGTTTGTTCTTGTCTGGTGTGAAATTTATTTTTGTTTGATGGAACAAAAGATGATAGCTTGCTTTAGCGGTCACTTTAACAATACTTGTAGAAAAATGAAAATAAATCCAACATCATGACAGTAGGGCAAATGGCTACATCTGCAATGCATTTTTAAACATTTAAAAGTGATAATCAACTTTACTGTTGTACAATATCTTTTTTGCTTGAAATTTTTTTGCATTAATAAAGGAGAATTGTTTAATTAGATTAATTGTAGCTGCACAAATAATAGAAATCCATGGATAGAATTGATTTAATACTGATGAGATAAAGTAAAAGCTTATGTTACTGTCTGAATACAAAAAATTGTGTAGATTTTTTTAGCAAAGAGATGTAAATATCAGCCATCACAAGCCTTATGGTAGTAGTGAGCTTTAGTAAGCCCTAGTAGTATGCTTCAAAAAGCCTGAAGGTATTAGCAAACCCCAGTAGTATATCCTAGTAGTAAGCTTCAGTAAGTAGTAAGCTTCAGTACATAGTAGGCCTCAGTAAACTTTAGTAAGTAATAGGCCTCGATATGCTTTAAGGTAGTAGTAGAGTTCCAAAAAAAGCCAAAGCTATTTTGACTTTTAAAATGATTAAATAGTTATTTATTTTATAAAAAATTTATTTTTCTAGTTTTGTTTAATTTTGAATCCAAAATTTGGTATTAAACAACAATTTTGTTTATGTTACCTTTCTACTTCAAGTGTGGCCACAAACTACTCTATCAATAATAATGCTTATTATCAAGCTTTAAGCCTATTAAATAAAGTCTTTATAAGTAACTCTGTTACTTATATTTATTACTGCATTTATATTACTATACTTTATTACTGTTACTATACTGTATTTTATTATTTATTTTATTACTACACTGTATTTTATAAAAAAAAAATACTGTATTTTATTTATTATATTATTTATTTTATTACTATACTGTATTTTATAAAAATATAAAAAATTTATACAAAGAAAAATTTTATTTTGTAAACGAAATAACAAGTAATTGAAGAATAATTAATGAAATTATTTGATGTACTCTTGAAGAGCTTGTAAGATAATACTAATAAAATGGCATGCTCTACAAAAAATAAAATTATTTTAATATTATCTAAAAATAAGTTTTTATATTTTTTTAGTTTTTAAAATAAGAGAAATACTAACTTATTAAAAAGATAAGGAAAATTAAACGAAACAAAAAACAAGCCCTTTAGTATGATAGATACTCAAGTATTCAAGAACTAAAAAAACAACTTACATCTCTAGGTAATAGTGATGACAGAATGAGCTTGATAAGGAAAAAGGTTGATAAAGTTTTAGATTTCTATATTTTGAGTTTAAAATTTATGTTTTTCAGTGTCATTTAAGTTTCAGAAATTAAAATAAGTTTTATCTAGTCACCAACAAATACTTTAAAACATCAAAGTTTAAACAATAACAAATATGTATTCTTTACTTTTTTTTCTGGCCTCTCTTTGACTTCTCCTCACCTTTTCCATTTGTGTAAGTGTTACCGATTGCATCTTTCTATATTCTGGAGTTGTCAGAGATCCTATCAGTATTTTTGTTTTATCTAAAATCACAATTTAAAAATAATAACAAACAAGCCGTTTTTAGTGAAGCAGGGGTGTGGAGTTGTAAAAAAAAAAGCACTGACTCCAATCGTTGAAATTTTCAGAGTACGACTCAGACTCCAACTCTGACTCCAAAGCAAAATATTTGAAAAATTTTTTGAATTCTTTAAAAAATATTACGCAATAATTAAAAAAAAATTTTTCTGCCAAATATATGAAAAGTTCTTTGAAGGTTAAATATTTTGTAAATACACGTGCAATACTGAGAGGTTTTACTATTGGAGTCGGAGTCACGATTTTGTTTAGTGACTCCGACTCCACTAAAAATGTCGCGACTCTAACTCCACAGCCCTGTAGCAAAAGTTTATATTAGCACACACTAATCTAAATTGTTTTTAGAATTAAAAAATTGTATCAAAAACAAAAACAAATAGTTGGTTAATCACTTAATCATAAACAAATTTTCTCCTTAAATAGTCCCACTGCAGATAAAGCTCTTTCTGATTCAATTGATGTTGGCTTAATGACCATTAGTGTTTAGTATATGTTGCCTAAACTTTTGTTATGCTTTCCAGTTGTCTCAAAAATATTATTTCTTTCATTAGTTTTTTTAATTTCATTATGACAACTCTTGTCACCTATTCCATTATTTGTTAAGTTATTGAAGAGTTTGTCTTTTTTGTAAAGAACATTGCACACTGCTAAATAAAGTCTATTAGCTTAACACAGTTTGCACACTGCTAAATAAAGTCAATTAGCTTAACACAGTTGATGTTTATACTGCTTACTCATCCAAATTTTTTCATTGCAAATGTTTGTGATGTTGCTGTTGTGTGCTTTTTCATTTATAAATTAAAATCTTACAGTTTCTTTTCTACTAGATCTGCAATTTTACCTGCAGCATTGATCCAGTTTTTGAAGTTATTCTAAGGTTCCAAAACTTTGTTAATAAGTGTAAGGTTATATTTATTAAATAACATTAGTTTCTTAAAGACCTATATTCGTCTAACAATAAAGGAAATTACAATCCACTAGATATTTTTTCGTTATTTTCAAAATCCCGCTTTGTTTAGCTAAATCATATTGTTTTTTTTATCATGTTCATAACACAGGATGAATATTTGGGTAATACCATGTCTTTTCAGACAATGATTTTTTTTAAGAACAGTAATAGAGAAGTTGTCCACTGTTGCTAGTTTTGACACAATTTCCTGTTGTTTAATTTAACATTGTTAACATTGTAATTTAAGTTAACATAGTTAACATTGTAAATTTTTTATTGCACATTTCCAAATATCCAATCCAATGTTTTCATGTAGATATTTCAAATCTAAAACCAATTCTTTGTGACAATTTTAAATGAAAAAGGAGCACGCTTGTATAAAATACTTTGCACATTGTTTTTACTCCACACTTTTTCCAAGTGGCAAATTTGCTAGATTTTTCTTTACAAAAAATTTTCATGCTTTCAATCCAGTTACTGTCAACGTAGTGATTATGAATTGTAAAATAACTAAATAGTTAAAAAACAAGTTACAGAACATTACTTACAAACAATAAAATACACAGTTAAAAATAATTTTAATATAGCATAAGTTTATCAACCCTTTGTTAAAATTATTTTGCTACAAAAAATATTTTATTTTTCATTAATACAATACAGTTTAATGTTTAATTATTTTAAGTTATAGAAACAAAACAAAAGATACAACTTTCGTCATTTTTTTACTCATGTTTTATGATAATAACAAAAAAGAAGACATTGCATTTTCTTAAATTTTAAAAAAATTAATACTTGCTAAAAATCTTTGTGCTATTTAAAATAAAAGAAATCAACAAAAAAATGGAAAGTTAATGAAGAAAAAAAAAGTAATCTGAAGAAATATTTTATAATGTAATCATAATTATTGGTTTGTAATTAAACACTAATTTTATTGATACAAGGACAGGCCCTATGAGAGGGGGGTGCAGTCACCAGAGCCCATCAAAGTTTAGGGGCCCATGAATAATGTGTATATATATATATATATATATATATATATATATATATATATATATATATATATATATATATATATATATACGTATATATATATATATATATATATATATATATATATATATATATATATATATATACGTATATATATATATATATATATATATATATATATATATATATATATATATATACATATATATATATATATATATATACGTATATATATATATATATATATATATATATATATATATATATATATATATATATATATATATATATATATATATATATATATATAAATATATAAGTAGTATAAAATCACTTAATAAAGATCTTTTCATTTAACACTGTGTTTCATCAATAAAGACTCATCAGAAATGCATTTCTGATGAGTCTTTATTGATGAAACACAGTGTTAAATTTAAAAACAAATTGTTGAGTGATTTTCTACTACTTTATATATATATATATATATATATATATATATACATATATATATATATATATATATATATATATATATATATATATATATATATATATATATATATATATATATATAGAATACATTTTAAAATTGTTTAAATATATATATATATATATTAATTTTAACAAAGACTTGCTCCAGCTAAATCCTACTCCAAAAACTAGAAACGAGATTCGTGGAGCAATTTATTATATCGTTACCTGCATCATAATGTCAATTGTGTGATGCATAATATTAATTCCTATTGACATTGCAACAAAATCATTCAAGCTAGTAACACAACTTAAGGTATGGAAGTTTTAATTATAGAAAGCTTACTTTCACTATTAGTACCTATTTATGACAGTTGGAAAGCCTGGTGGAATGAAGCTAAGCTTGTTGCATCTAGCCTTGGTATAGAAATAAAATTGTTTAAAAATAATAGCAGAAAACAATTCTACAATAAAAATGTGAGTAAAATAAGTGAGGCAGGTAAATCCCCAATTCTGAAGGCAAATTTTTTATTTAATATTGGAAAATATTATTGGAGGACTTACTGTTCGTTTTAGTGCTGCAAAACAGATTTCTGAAAACATCAGCTTTCTTTAGAACTATTAAAAAATATCAGAGGAGGAATTAATACATAAACCAGCTATGTTTGCAAAAAAATATTCTAAAGATATAGTCAGTGAAGACTTTTTGTAATAAATTAAACACATAATAATGATTCACAAAGCCAATTTTGGGGCAAAACATCTGGGTGCACTGGAAATATTGAATACTTTGGCAAAGTGCGAACTAGAAAGTACAGGGTGTGGAAAAAGTTCCCGTACAAAAGTATAATTTTAAAAAATTATCTGTATGGTGTTTTCTTTCAATATATATAGTGTGTTTTTGGTATTCTTTTGTATTCCTTTGTATTCTTTTAGTATTTTTTAGTATTTTTTTGTTTTAAATTAAAGTGTAATTTGTTTCTCATCTTGTACAAGAACTTTTGCTATTTTTATTTTTGTACTGGAACTTTTTCCGTACCCTGTATATTACCAAACTTGGCACTAAAGTTTGAGAATATTTCTTATGGCACCAGCAACAGTAGCATCAGCAGAAAGGAGCTTCAGTAAGCTGAAACTTATTAAAAATTATCTCTAGTCTACCATGAGTCAGGAACGCATCAATGACCTGGCTAGGCTAGGTATTAAGTATTGCAAAACAAATGGACTTTGATACAATAATACATAATTTTGCAAAAAAAAAGATTTTTTTTTTAAACATTTCGATTGAGTTCATATATATATATATATATATATGTATATATATATATATATATATATATATATATATATATATATATATATATATATATATATATATATATATATATATATATATACAGTGCCTTTTTGTAAAATGTAAACCATCCCGCCACCTTTTTATAAGTATCTATATATAACAATGATTAGGCAGAAAGGTATTTTTAATTTACCAAATACCATCCCTTTACTTTTTTTTTCTCCACTTTGAGCAGTGTATATATATATATATATATATATATATATATATATATATATATATATATGTATGTACATATATATATATATATATATATATATATATGTATATACATATATGTATGTATGTATGCATAACAAGCGTAGGGGGAAAGGGGTAGGGGCCCGAAAAAAATAATAAATAAGTCCTTGTAACAAGGAAAACAGTCCTGGTTTTTATATGAAAAAGTCAAATACAAATTTTTAATATATTTTTATATTTAATACTACATTTTATAAATTATTTTTTTAAATTTTGAAAGATTTAGGGTTGTGATAAGACCAACAACCACTCATTGCTGCCACCCCAGTGGTATCAGATAATTAGTATCAGAAATTGTTAAATACAAAATATTTGTATTTTTTATTTATCTTTATAAAGTTGTACAGCTATTTTTTATTTACTAAGCAGCACAACAAAGAGGTCAATGTTAAAAATAAATTAACTGTGTAATTATTTTTTATTTAGGAAACAGTTCAACAAAGAATTTTAAAATTAAAATATTGGGTTGGGGAATAAGCTCGTTTGGTTTTTTTTAAAGTGGATTATTTAAAGGATTCGTTTATTGTTGAGCAAAGTGTTTGTACTCATTAGACAGTGCCTTTTCTGCTCTACAGTAGTGTGTTATCTGTTTTTTCGAATATTTTTAGTTTTTCCTATTTTCCACCCTTAGAAATGGAATACCCAGGTGGCAAAAATTAGCATTTGCTCATGACATATGCAACGTGTATGGCGAAGGTTTCATAGGTGAGCGCGCAGCACAGAAATGGCTTGCGAAGTCTAAATAAAATGGCCACTTTGACCTCAAAGACATACCTTGCAGTGGACAACCCACAGAATTTGATGAGAAGCATCTCAAGGCACTTTTGAAGGAAGATGGTTGCCAAACAAGTCATGAATTAGCAAAAAAAATGAACTGTGATCATAAGACGATCCTCAATCATCTTCACTCAGTGGGATTTGCCGAAAAGCTTGGAGCCTGGGTGCCTCACAAGCTTAATGAAGTCAACAAAGAAAATCGTCTTCAAATCGCTGCTCAACACTTTATGTGCCATCAAGCAACATGTGGCCATAAACAGCGCTTTTTGTACCTAGTTGTCACAGGAGATGAGAAATGGTGCCTGTACGTCAATATGAAACAAAGAAAGGAGTGGGTGGCCCCAGGAGACACACCGACACTGAGAGTCAAGCAAGATCTCCACCCGAAAAAGACCATGATCTGCGTTTGGTGGGACTGGGAAAGCATGATACACTGAGAAATATTTGAAAGGAACACAACGATTAACAAGGAGCTCTACATTGCCCAACTACACCAGGTAAATGAGGCTATGTGGCTAAAAAGTCCTGACCGACAAGTTCAAGTCATCTTGCTCCATGACAACGCCAGACCCTATGTTGCACAAGTCTACAAATTCGCACTCCAAGACCTCAAATGGGAGGTTCTTCAACATTCACCATACTCTGCGGACCTTGTGCCTACAGATTATCACCTTTTCCACTCCTTGTCGAATCAAATGAGGGGTGTTAACTTTGGCGGCGAAGAGGACCTCAAAACAGCTTCTTCAACACCAGACCGGGCGATTTTTGGCGGAGTGGTATCAACAAATTTATCCTTTTAGTTATTGTTTTTTGTTTAAAGAAAACTCTTTGAAAAAAACCGAATGAACTTATTCCCCAACCCAATATTTATAAATTGCTTAATACGGTAGTGCTCTGAAAACTCAGAAATTTACAGAAAATTTTTTTTCAGTATGTTTCTGAGACACCCCCTATTTATATTCCTATTGATATACTTATGTAGCGTGCAAAAATTATTTAGAATATTCCATCATTTTATGGTGCCACATAGCTTTAAAAGAATCAGTTGTCCCTAATTAAAAATTTTTTTTTAAGAATCTGTCTTAAATGAAGCAAAATTATATAAAAATTTCATAAAAAATAACTATTTTATAAAAAAGTTTATTAATTCAGATTTTATTGCTTAAAAACTGAAATAATTATTTAAAAACTTAAAAGAAATTTTAATGTATATTTTTTGACATGTATTTTATAATATATTTACTAATTTCGAAACTTCTATAAAATTTCGCTTCTTTTGAGTTAAAATACTTTGAAAAAACTCTTGTGTCATAGGAATTTACTGAAAAAAAGTTCTTTTACCACCACCCTATTGTGTAATTTTATTTATTTATTAAACTTTAATTAACTTAATGCAACTTCATTTAAATTAATAATGCTCTCCTATTGGTCGTGTTACCTAGCTAGATCTACCTGGAAGATCTAACTAGGTAACATTTAGTCAGCCTAAATTTTCACCTGGAAGATTTAGGCCTGGTACAAAAATATAAAAAGTTTTCTATATTTTTGAATTTCATTTTGTTTTTATATTTTAAACAACAGTGTTTAATTCTAATTAGTAAATGTAGAAAAAATTACTCTTTTACTAATATTTTATTAATGGTTTTTCATTTTGTTGTTGTTTTTAATTATAGAATGCGAAGTTCAGTATGCTTCAGTTCTAAAAATGATGGCATACATTGGAAAGGTTTTTAGTATTATGATATTATTTCTTATAACTTCTTTTATATAACAATATTTAAACAATATTTCTTTTTTCATATTTTTATTATTTTTAAGTTAGTAATAGTGTTTTAAAAATACCATTACAAAATCTAAGATTTTTTTTTATCATCAATAACATCTGGTTATAAAATTAACGAATATACTTCATAGTGGCCACAGTAGCTGGAATGTCTTGGATTTTTACAAGTGCCCTGGAATGTCCTGGAAAATCACATTTTTCAATATACTGAAATGTTCTGGAATTATTTTTTAAAATAAAATTAAAACTACTACTATTACTACTACTATTGGTGTTAAAATCTAAAAATGCTATGTAAAATGTTTATGCTAAATAGAAACGTTTTATGGTAACATTTTTAATAGTTTTAATTCAGTTTTTAACAACAAGAGACTTTTCTATGGTTTTTTTTTTGGTTTTTTTTTTTATTAAATTGTTGTATTTAATTAAAATTTCTTAAAGTGGTTTATTTGATCAATTATTAGTGATGCTTAAGTTAAAGGTAAAAATTGTTATTTGGTTTATCAAAGCATAAATAAAAAAATAGCTGATGAAGTATTTCTATTATAAAGTATACAAATATTTTTTTCGCTCTTCACCTTGCATGAAACGTCATTGACGACATGTTACTTAAATAAGGGGTTTCATAATAAGTAATTTTATTTTAGTTTAACATAAGCTTTAGTTGTTTGAAATCTATAATGCATGTAATTATTTTTTCCAAGTAATATATTTATGCATTTTTACTTGTATCTACATGTAATAAACATTGTTTTAAAAAAGAAAATTTTTCGTTTCAAAAATTTTAAATTTTTTATTTTCATGATATAGCTATTTATCTAAAAATTATAAAATGAACATTGTTTCTGTGAAAAATTATGGCCCGAACATGGTCTACAATTTCTTTTTTAATAGAAATGTTGTGGTCTATTAGTGGTCATTTATATTGTCTATTAGGCGATGTTTTTCCAGCTTTGCTTTAAATGTAGTTTTTTGAGAGCGTATTTGACTGTTGTATCTTCATTTTCACGGTGCTCATTAAAGTTTTTACATTTAATGTTTCTCTTTGAAGAATCCTAGAATCTTTCAAAAAAATTCATTAAATTGCACCCTTATTTTATAATCTTTGGGTTTCCTTAAGAAGTTTAGAGTCCAAAGTAGGCTAGAGCTCAAAAATTTGTGTTCAAATACTATCAATATGACAGTTTGAGCAATTCAAACTTGTTATTTAATAGCATTGATTTGTCCATTTTCTTTTGCTCGTCCTAAACTGAAAACTGACTCTAAGATGCCACAAATCGTATTTTAGAACAATGATAGCATCAAATATTTGAGTTCAGCATATAGGTTTTAAAGGTGACTGAAAAACAGTAGATATTTTGCATAAGTTTAAAAAATCGATTTTTTTTTTTTTTTTTTTTTTTTTTTGATAATATTTTTAAGTTAAGCGTAGAGCACTTATATTTGAAGTCTCGTGGAAGTTGTTGCGGTTGTTTCTGTAGTAGTTTTGACTGATAATTAGATCAGAACAGAAAACTACTTTGGGAGATTGAATGCATAATCTCCAAAATAACATCTAAATCTTTAATTAGAGTTAATCAAAAACTCGAATTTGTTATAAATCTTTTTGATATTGTTGATTTTTTTGTTAAAATAAATTAAATGTATTTTTACTTGAAACAATTTCAAAACAAAAATAGTGATGATACTATAAAAACCTTTGTTGGCTATTTTATATAATTTTAAGTTATAAGTAATTTGAAAATAATATCAGTTTCCTAATATATGTTTTGAATAGCGTAAGTTAAAAATCATTTTTTAATCTTAGCAATAGATCCAAGCGTAGGAGCAGTTCTGGGTCACCACATTTTAAGTGGAGAACTATACGTCATACACAGAAACCAGAAATCATATTTAAAGTTTAACAATACTTATAAAAAGTGGTTAGCTGTTACAAACAGTGAGTTTGTAACTAACATTTCTAAAAATCTTAATTGGACACGTTTGAAAACACTAGAGAGAAATTACGATCAAGTTGTTTCGTTTGGAACAAACCAGTGGATGGGTAAGAACTAATTTCTCTAATAATTTCCCTTATAACATTAAAATAAAGAAATTATGCGTTATTTACTAGTAATTATACATTATAGATTTTTTTTAAGGTAACGAAAACGGTCTGTATTTTAGAAAATTTGGTGACAATATTTGGATTCAAAGAATCAATTGGAGTAATTAGCAAATATTGCCGTAAAATTTTAAACTAGTTTTAGGTTCTGACAGTAAACCCTTAAAAAGTATATTTATTAATGATGCGTTTTTTCCGGTTTTATAAGTTTTTAAAATCTTTTCCTTTTTTTTAAAAAAAAAAAGTTTTATTAGAAGGTTAGAGAACTTTAAGTTTTACAATACGACTATTGATATATTTTATTTAATTCAATTATGGTTTCTCCATGACAGGTTTTTATTAATTAGAATTCTAATAAATTCTTTTATTTATAGCGCTTTTTTTGTTTGTTTTTTAATTATGAGTTCTTTAATGCTAAATTTGTTAATTATTTATTGTTATTGATAAGTGTTAAACTAGTTTTGTACATTTTTCAGTTCAAAATTTATTTGCTTTCAACCATTTCTTAATTTTTTTAAATCAGTAAATGTTGAAATGTGATATGAATATCATTGGTATAAAATAAAAATAACAACGCTCCTAGAATTAATTCTGTACATTTTTAAATTAATGAACTTTTTATTAGTTCAAAACAAACAAACAAAAGAATACGTCGTACAATTTGATATAAAATAGTATTGAAAAATAATAGGGCCCCTAAAAGTTCAGTGCCTATGACTTCACTTTCAGTCACTGATAAGAATAAGAACTTTTATTGTTTTTACCTTTAAAAAATATTGTAAATTTCAATTTGTCAAAAATTAGGCTTTCTTTTATTTCTCACATTGTATAAAACTTGTATAAAAATATTTAAATCCTATTGAAACTATGATGAAACAGCTGTTAAAAAATACGTATTTGACTGCAAGTCACACTTAATTAAAACTGTTTTATTCGCGTTCGACGAAAAAATCCCACCCACCCTTCTATTACGATCTCCCTCACTCGTTTATTAGATTTAAATTATAATTCTCACATCCATTTTATTCCCACTAGCCCCCTCTTATTCCTACCCACCCCATGTATTAGGCACCCGAGAGTAATCCGGCGCTGACAGGACTCATGAAAAAATATTTTACTTCCAATTCTAAAAGTTTTGAAAAAATGTTTGCAACAGACAAAAGTTTATCAATAGATAGTGCATTGAATAAATTGGAAAATTTTGTAGGCCTGAATATCCTACAATATTTTAATATCGAATTTAATGCTGCTGCCGTTACTCATTCGTGAGTTTTTGCACCGAACTCACGGCCGCCATTCCATCCGAAAGGTTCGTTGTACTTTTTGTATAAGAAAATGTGAACGAAGGTGAACATAAATATCTAACTTATGCAAACTTTAAAATATGCAATGTTAGAACCAGGAGCGGGTCCAGCATTTTTTGATCTTTGAGCTAACTTCCAGACATAAAGCAGACTCCAAACATTTATATGTTTATTATATCAAATAAGGATGCTTCGCAAAAACTGCGATGATCGGAGCCTGGAAAAGATTTATAACTCAACTAAGTCGAAACATAAATTCGATTAAGTCGAATTATAAACCTATATAAAAAATATGGAAATAATTTATTTTTTTTGAAATAAGTAGTTATAAAAACAATAAAGTAGCTTATTTTCTATTTTTCTAATATAATATTATTTGAATAATAATGGAGGAAAACAATTTAAGAGATGGGCTGCTTCGACAACAGGACAATCTATTTCCAGCCCTCAATGATTTAAAGACCGTCTTAAATACTTGCTAACACTGTGCAACAAAATAATTTTTAACTGGAACTTTTTCTTGTAAGAAAAACCTTTAGAGGTATGATAGTACAAGTATGTAGGAGCACATTAAAGTTGATTTTGAAAGCTTTCAACATTGTACGTGAAAGAAAATTTGATCTGAAAATTTTGATTTTTTGGCCTACTGACAAAATTATTAATCAAATGAAACTTTATTTACATAAAAGTTGTATATTTTTGTTACATAAGTTATTAACAAAAATAAACATCTTGTTTATATAAGAGTTCATAGCCCCTTTATTGATTTTAAGTTTCCGGGAAAGGCCTGCGAACAGTTTCATTGTACTTTTGAGTAAAGTACAATTGCAAAACTATTTAAAATGCCAAACAATGCAAAAACTTATGATGGCAACAGAAAAACTATCAGATTTTTTTCTTTGATAAAAGTTAACAGGCAACTGACTGACTTTATGGTTAAATGCTGTCAAGAAGTTTTTGGTCAAGCTATAAACTTTGAAATGCTCAATAACTTCTACAAGTTCAAAACCCTAATGGGTTTTTCAACACTTAACAAAGCAGCTCCCCAACACGTAGTTGAAGAAAACTTTAAGGAAAAATTTGTGTCTCTATGAAAGCATCTTTCTGACTTGTTTGTCACCTCAGAAATTTCAGACAGAATTTCACAAATATCTATTGAAGAATAATCCAAATGTCTATTGCTGTACTAAAAAGATGTTGAAGCTCTAGAAAACACTTAAGTTCAGATCAGAGGTCCTCAGTCAAATGAACTTATAAAGGTGGGAATTGATGGAAGATAGGGGATTCTGGGAAGATTCTTGCTGTTGTTAACCACCTCTTCAAGAGAATGTGTCTGCAATAGAAAAATGAACCAGAGTGGCCAAAAAAATGAACTTTCAACAATACCCTTTTCACGGAGGGCAATTTTGCAGGCAATGAGTGCAGAAAGCTTTTACGAAATGTTGACTTGCTTTAACAACTTGCGAAAAAGCATGCTTGTTTCAAAACCAACTCTAATGTACTCCAATATACTTGTACTATCATACTCCCAAAGGTTTTTCTCGGGAAAAGAGGTTCGAATTAAAAGTCATTTTGTGACACAGTGGCTGTATATCAAAAAGTCATTACAATCATATTTATAATGTGATTGTATATATGACATTTAGATTTTCACAGTTTAGTTTTGACCCAGGGCCCCGAGTCAACTTGGAGCGACCCTGTTGTAAATTAAATTATAAATCAGCGGTTCCCAACCTGTGGGTTGCGAACCCAACGGGGGTAGCCTGCAATATGCCGTTGCAATATGCAAGTTGCCGTTAGACCTCCTGAAAACAATTTTTTTACGCTAGTTAGTGGTTTCTTTTTATTATTTTAAATTTAAGTGGTACTGCTACTTTGATTAAAGTCAATACATCGAAACAACGTGCAATACTATGATTCATTCATAAGATGTCAGAATCCTATCTAAGTTAATAATTTTAGACCTCGATTCTTGCAACTTCAAATCTTTTTACAAAATTACCTTGGTACTTAGAAAATCCAATCATATCCAGTTTGCGATAAAACAGCGTTTTTAGCGATAAGTAAAATTATTCAAGAACGTGCTTTGTATTTTCTTATCATAAAAGCCAACTAAACTAAAAGTTTTATTATAAAAGTCAACTAAGTGAAAAAAATTTTTATAGATTTTTAAATATTTTTTTTATAATATTGTGATGAAAATTGCCAGCCCGTGATAATGAATTAGCGAGATCCAAGTTGGGGGAAGGTTGCACAAGTTGTGTATGTAGACAGTGTATTGTTTTTTGCAGCCGAAATATTATAATATTTACATTTAATTTTTCAGATTATCATAGTTTAATCTTTTCTCTTACAGAATAAAAATGAATAGTTTATTTTTAAAAAAAAATTTTATATCAAAAATTGCTTTATTTTCAACACACCCAACCATCTCATCTTTGGAAACCACTTTCCTAAGATAAGCTTTTTTTAATGGAACTCAAAAAAACTCAAAATATCAAAAAAATAATCACAAAAAAAAATTAAATAAAATTGTATCTTTAAGGACTATACTAAAGTGAAAAATAATTATCTAAACCCGTAATGAAAACAATAATAAATTTCAAAAAAAGTTTGCGATACTATTTTTTGAAAAAACTTTCGCTATTGAAATACCGAAATAAAGCTCCGAGGAGAATAACTTAACTCTTTCGTTACCGATACCCCGCATAGCGGGTAATAAAAAATGTCGTTAAAATACCAGTACCCCGCATAGCGGGTGATGAAGAGTTTTGGTTTCTGTCGACCCCTTGTTTTTCGAGCGACTTTAAAACTTTGCTTAAGAGAAACTAGAATAATAATCTGATAATATATCGAAAACCGAATTAAAAAGGCTTTGTTTGATTAGCTTTGTTTGTTTGATTATTTGATTCGATTTTGAAAAATGGCTAATTTAACGTCTTTACGCAAAAAAAAAATCTCAAATATGGACGAAATTTTAAACTTTATGCTTGAAGAAAGTGACGAAGATAGCAATAAAGATATTGATCTTGGTTATTCTGACTTTAGTAATGACGAGGATAATAATTTGATAGAATTTGAAGTTGAAAACATTATGACATCTACTAATATTCAAAGAAAAGTTAAAAATACAATTAAAAACATCAACAATGTTGATAAATTGGAAGCTGCTGTTCCTTTTTCTAATTCAATTTTGCCATTATTTAACGATACAGACAGTGAAAGCTCTGCTGCTTCAAGTACAAGTGACAGCGAAATTGAGACTTTTGTCACTTATAAAAAGAGCCCACGTACAAGAGGTGGACGTACCAGGCGTGTACGTGTTCGAGGTGGTATTGGTATTAAATGTAACAAAGTAATTTCTGTTGAAAGTGTTACTGATTCTATGCATATTACTCATAGAGAAGCTATTACTGATGATGCTGCTTTCAATGTCAATATACTAAATAATGGTGTCCAAGGTAGTATACATAATCATCGTCGTGGTAGAGTTTGTAGTCGTGGTAAAGGTCGTAATCGTAGTCGAAAACCTCCTCTGTCAACTTGGGGGAAAGTTAATACAGATGTTCTTGTTAATTTAATGGATTTCTCTGAACTTTTTCAAGAAGGTTTAAATGTTAGAATGGGGCAAAACCCAACTAGTCTTGATTTTTTTGAACTCTATTTTCCAGTTGAACTTGTAACTTTATTAGTTGAAGAAACCAATCGGTATGCAAGGCAATTTTTTGCTGCCAATCCAGATAACTCTTCAATATGGGAGGTAACTAATGTTGCAGAAATTAAAACCTTTATTGCTGTTATTCTTTTAATGGGAATTATTTATAAACCTAAACTTAGTATGTATTGGTCAAAGGATGAATTGTATAATACTCCAATTTTTTCAGAAATTATCAATCGAAATCGTTTTAGTATGTTATTGAAGTTTTTTCATTTTAATAACAATGAAGATGAAAATTATGATGCAACTGATGATAACAGAGATCGTCTTTACAAAGTACGACCAGTCATAAACATTCTGCATAACCGATTCAAAACTGTATATAATCCAGGAAAAAATCTCAGTGTTGATGAATCGCTTGTCCTTTATAAAGGTCGTTTACATTTCCGTCAATATATTAAAACCAAGCGTGCCCGTTTTGGTATAAAGTTATATGAACTAGCAACTTCAGAAGGAATAACACTAGACTTCCTTGTATACTGTGGGAAAGGAATGTTTGCTGATGATGATATAAATGACCAGATGCCTTCATCTGCAAGAATACTATCTGTGCTGATAGAACCCTTTATTGGTAAAGGCCACACTCTTTACACAGATAATTATTACACAAGTACAACACTCGCAAAGTATTTTCTTGATAACAAGACACATCTATGTGGCACAATTAGGTCAAATCAATTTAATTATTCAAAAGATATTCTTATTGAGGTTTTAAAAAAAGGAGATGCAGTTTTTTATAAAAATAATGATGCAAATAGTCAAATGCTGGCTTGCAAATTCCGTGCATCAAAAGATAAAGCTTCAGGTAAACAAAAAGTTGTCTACATGCTGTCAACATGTCACCAACCATTTATGAGAATTATTGAAAACACTTGTGGTTTGAATATTCAGAAACCTATTTGTGTAAAAGAATACAATAGCCACATGGGTGGTGTAGATCGTGTTGACCAACAACTCCAGAGCTTGAATCTGTTACGGAAAACTTACAAGTGGTATCGGAAACTAGCATTTAGGCTTATTTCTCAGGGTATTTTAAATAGCCATAAAATTTTTGTAAAGTACACTTGTCACAAGAGTACCACTTTCTTAGATTTTCTTCACGACACAATTAAGTTAACGTTTTTGTCTTCACCAAAGTTAAACAAAACACTTGTTCCTGATGATACTATACACCGGCTTACTGGACGTCACTTTCCAGGAACTAAACAGCCATCACACGATGCAACAGACAGACGCCCATCTAAATTATGCAGAGTTTGCTATGCACGAGGAATTTTTAACAACAATGGCAAACCACTAAAAACTGTACATGTATGCAAAACCTGCCCGGGTGAGCCAGGGCTGCATATTGATAGCTGCTTTGAAATTTATCACACAGTGCTGGATTTAGTGTAAAAATTAGTATATACACATATTTTTTTATTTGACATGTCTTAGTGATGTTACATTTTGATTTTGTTATTGTTATTTGTTCTTTTTTGAAGAAAGCATAAAAATTGAAATTTTAGACTAAAGTCTCACGAATCTAATAAATATAATAACTTAGGATAAATTGATGTTGAGGATTTGAAACTTTTCAGAATTACTTATTATATATGTCTGATTGTTGACTCCAAATTTGAAAATAATCTGTTAAAAATAAGATACATTTTTATTTGATTGATTTTACAATTAAAATATTTTTTATTTTTTAAAATCCGCCATTATTGATCATAAGACCTGATAAAACTTTTTTTTTTTTTTTTTTCATTTTATGAAAGATAAATTACTAAGTTAAAAAGGGGCCCATTTTTAAGGAAATTGAACATTTTTTAAACCTATAATATAATTGTGATGGTAGTTGGGTTAAAACATCACTTTTTGTCACAGTAATATAAGGTTGCCGAGCCCGGTAACGATAGGGTTAAAAAGAACTTTTCTTATTAAAAAGCCGCATCTCATCTTGAGCGTCTCAAAACGTATTATCTTAAGCAACTTTACCAAGTGCTATTATATTTTGAATAGCACAACAGCTTATGTCTCTTCTCATACAACCCATGGGATTAGCAGTAGATAAGCATAAAATATTTAGAAAATAATACATTTTTGGTAATCTTGTTTCGTTCTAACGTAATTACAAAATATTGAATATTAAAAATTAAAATGGCGATGGTAAATTTATTTAACTATAAAACAATTAAAGCATATTAACTATACAACCAAGAAATTAAAATAAATAACATCGTCGAAATTGTATGAGTATCCATAACCTAATAAATTCGCGAAAAAAGCAGTAGTCTACCCGTAACAGAGGTTAAAATATCTTAGGAACCAGCTCATCTTGTGCAACCTTCCCTATTATAAAAATTAGAAAATATAGTGATAAACTTTTAAAGCATGGGTTTACTTTTATAGTTTTAGTTTGAATTGAAAAGCCACAATATGTTATTTACAATCAAATTATGTTTTCAACAAACTGAAACGCTATTTTAATACTAAACATCCTAATTAAGCAGGCAAAGATGTCCAGCATTTACAAAAAAAGATGACGGTGTCAACAAAAACTGACTTGATTCTGGTGGTTCCTATAGGAAAGTAAAGCAGTCCTTGAAGCTTCAAAAATAAAAATGGCTCTCAGAATTAGCAAACCTAAGAAACCTCACATAATAAAACCATACTTTGAAGCACCATTTGGTAAAAAAAAAAAATTTCACATAATTGAATTTATCTCTCAAAGGCCTAAATGTAACTAAATGTATAGGTTTGTCAGAAAAAATCCGAGCATTCCAACAGAATCTTTAATTTTGGCAAACAAAAGTGGACAAAAATAAATTTTTGCATACTGTTTGGCTTATATACTTTCTTTAAGGAAAATGACATCTAAACATGGAACAATGAAAAGAACAATACTTTCTGTCAGAGAACACTCTAAAGTTCTCGAAGAAAAAATTTCAAGACGGTTTCCAAATGTACCTGACAAACATTTGCTCTTGCCAGAAGTCCATTCACCGTCGGAGTTGAAGTTGTTCCCGAAACTGCACAAAATAAGTTGAGCTTATTACCAGCGATGCAGCGAAAATTGATTTCTTTTATATGCCAATCACCAATTTTATATAGTCATAACCTGTTCTGTTTAAGATCGTTTTGCACCTGCTTCTTTTTTTTTTTTCAACAACATACCTTGATGAAACAGACTTTTTTTTGTGTGGTTCGTACATTATACAATTAAGAATTACACACAATGGAAACTTCAAAGTTGAGGCTTTACAAAATGTCAACACTGTAAACATTTTATTCATTTGTAAATATTTATAAATATGAAGCCTATAAATTATAAAATATAAATAAAATCATATATTTAGAAGTCAAGAAAAATAACAATTAACAGTGAAAATGCAGTGACTCAGGAGCAACCTTATTAAATTAATTGTTGGGGTTGCCCCAACTCGGTAAATGTTACCAGGGGACGCGGCAGTGCTAAGATTGGAAATCGCTTCCTTAAATGCAATTTTCTCGATTTAAACAGTGTCGATGCTGATACGGACGACGTTTTGTGATATCCACCCCCGGGTTTATTGCCTAATGTCAGAATCATTTCGTAAGTAATTGACGTGAATGTCGAATTCAAGTTAATTTTAAAAATTCTAAAATTTTATTTTTTATTATCAGCATTGTCAATAATATTTGTTTAAAAATTAATCATGACTGCAACTCCATTACAAATGCAATCTTTTCAAAACCAACAAAAGAACTATTTATATAATTCACCCAATATTCCACCAAACAATCGTAACAGTGTACCAAGTAGTCCTTTTCTTCCTGGGTATCTATTTGGAAACTCGCCACAACCAGGTAATTCCCAAACAAACAGTGGAGGTTACTCTAATAATCAAAGATTTGTATCTACAGCAACCTCGTTGGGCTCAGGACAAGGTTACAAATAAGTTTTTATAGATTTCTTTTTTCAAATCAAAAATAATATTTATGATATTATATACTGATAATAATAACAATAATTACAATAATAACAATAATAATAATAGCAATAATAATAACAATAGTAATTACAATAACAATAATAGATAATTGCCCTTCTATATCAATAAAAAGGTAGGTTTATTTACTAAAAATTGATTTTAAGGGTTCTCATTTTCTTCTCCTGATCTTCAAAAGTACCAACCACAACAAACTCATTTGCGTCATTCACTTTTAAAAGAAGGTGCACCACCAACTGAAAGTTTATTTACTCCTCTAAGTGGATCACCAGAAAATCTTATGGAGACAGAGACAACTTATAGAGAATTTCAATCTCCCTCTGAACTTTTCTTGACGCCAAGTAATCAATCATTTAATAAAAGTTTGTTTCCAACTTCTCACGATTTTATTCCCCAATCTCCAGCACAAATTGATCCATTCTATTCTCAAGGTTTTTTTATTTGTTTTTTTTGTTTTTGTTTTTTTATGTAAAGTTGTTAAAATTATTTTCGTGTTTAATTTTGTGTCAGTGGTCTACATTTTTATATTCACAAATTTTTGTTGTTTTGTAATTAATAAATTTCAAATTTTTTTATATTGCAAACTTTAAACTTTTATTTAAAATTTAATTTTGAATAAAAAATCTAATTTAATAAAAAATTTTAGTAACTATACTCTTAAAACATAAATTTATTCTACGCTAGACTAGACAAGATCAAGAATCATCAAAGAATTTATAATTTATATAAAAAAGTCTAATAATCCCATATTTTAACTTTTTAATGCCTAATGATTTTTAAAACGCCATGTCTGAAAGTAACCTTGAATACCAAAGACTTTAAATTTACAAAGATTTAATTAATTTATTTTAAATTTTCTAGTGTATACATCGTATTTTTGATAAAGCTTAGATATTTTTTAAATTTTTTTATGTTTTTAGAAGATGTAATAAATAGTGATGATATCATTGATGACACTGCTGTTACTGTATTTGGTTTTCCTCCTGCAGCATCTTCTTATATTTTGCAAGAGTTTTCTCAGTATGGTACCATTGAAAAATATGAAATGCACAATGTTGGAAATTGGTTACACATAAAGTATCAAACTCGTATACAGGCAAAAAAAGCTCTTAGTAAAAATGGAAAACAATATGCTCAACGAATTATGGTTGGGGTACTTCCCTGTATTAAAAAGCAGATTGGTGTGGATGGTGATTTGACATCTGCAAGTTCTTTAAATATATCAACAAATACACCAAACAAGCTAATCAACAATAAACCCAGCACAATGAGACAATTATCATCGAGAAATGCTAGTGGAACATCTACAACAGAATTTTTTACAAAAGATATTACTCCACAAAAAAAAGACTCTGTTGTGTCAAAAGCATTAGACTATGTGTTTGGATGGTAAACACATATCCATTGTCATAATCATATAAAAAATTGTAAAAATATTTGTGCAAATACATTTATATAGTTTTAGTGCATTATTTTTCATGCTTGGCTACAGATAATTTTAATAACTATTTATTAATTGTCTAATTTTGTTCTTATAAAGTTTTTTAGTTAATCATTTCATTGTTTTGAGCTAAATAGTTTCACACCGTATTTTCATATTCATCATCGTATGATAAATATGAAAATGATTATGATTTTTCATATTTATCATCGTATTTATCCGCAATCGTAATTTTGAAAATAATATGAATAAAAATAATCTTCTAGCTTTTAGTAGAGTGATATATTTTTCAGTTTTTATATTTTTGATTTAATAATAAAGTAAATAAAATTAAGTTTTAATTTTTATTATTGGTATGATTTTGAAATAACGAAATGCAGGATTCCTGTACATACATTAATCAAAGATTTTGGTTTGCGTTGTACAAATTAAATATGAAGGTCATTTGTTGAGACAAATAGTTTCTCTTTTATTTTTTTTCTTCATTTTTTTAGTTTATTTTAAATTGACATTTTATAACTTAAAAAGTAAAAAATATAATAGTACAATTTCGACTTGAATCTGCAAAGGTAATTGTATATAAACATATAAATATGCTGCTCTAGATACACGATGATAATATACTGAAATAAGGAGCTGTATAGTCCTTATTACATATGTGTCTACTATTTTTAAACAATATAATTGGCGATTTCTAATATACTCTCATTAAATTCGAATCTATATAAATATTTTGTAAACAAAGAGTAGTTTATATTAGTGATGCTATCAAAGAATAAATTAAGTTTAAAATGGAATCACTCTTGAAACAAAAAAATGCAAATTTCAGATTAGATAAATAAACTTTTTCAATAAAAAGAATAAAATCTCTCAGAAAATGTAAGTTTTACCAGTATAGAATTTTTATAATAATTTTTTAATTAAATAATTTTTTATATATAAGTAAAGATTTCAAGAAAGCTACAGAATTGCATTTTGTATCAAAGAGTCAAAGCAATCGTTCAGATGCAATTCACACATGGTCATGTGCAAAATTTATGCATAGAAATATATATATATATATATATATATATATATATATATATATATATATATATATATATATATATACACATACAGGATGTTAGCCAGGAATATATTTTCTACCGCATTTTTGTCGTATTGGGAATATTAATTGTTATTTTTCTACAAAATGTAAGGAATTTTTCTTGCTATTGTTCTATTACTTTAAAAAAAGAATTCTGCAGCATACGCAGTAATTTCAGTATGATACCATTACTGATGATTCATGCCTGCTTAAATCAAGATAAATAAATTAAATTGAGACAGAAATAAAAAGAGGATTAACTTATTTGCATATATATATATATATATATATATATATATATATATATATATATATATATATATATATATATATATATATATGTATATATATATATATATATACTTATATGTTTTACTTATATTTTAGTAAAGAAAATGACAGATATAAAAAGTGTTGTTGATGTTTTAAAAAATACTTCAAAGGGAAAGCTTAATTATTCTTCAAATTTGACTCCGTTAACAAAAGCAGCTTTTCCGGTAATAAAACATACACAGATAATTAAAGAATCAACTTTTTCTGGTAAGCAGTTTGAGGTCAGTATTGTTACTTATATTAGTAACTTGAAAATTTAAAAAAACATTTTTCATTATTTTTCCCCTTTTTTTTTTCAAAAAGAATGTCTGAAATTTAATATTCAGACAGTATTTAGTATAGTGCATTTTATTTTGCATTTTTTAGAATTATTATTCACCAGAAAGAAATGATGAGAAAGGAAATGAAGACCAGCTTTTCAAAGAGAAATGTCTAAAATCAAGAAATTCAAGAATAACTAGTCATAATGTTGATGAACAAAATGATGAAAAATTGAGCATTTTATCAACCAATTTTACATCAATGCATATTGTAAAACAGCTTCAATCCTGTATACTTGTTAAAAATAAAATAGACCAAGAATATAGAGATTGCTCTGTTAAAAAACAAAAACAACGAGTTGAAAATATGAAGCTTGTCATAAGTGAAATCAATCAGGAGTGTGAGTTCATGATAGAAAACATTGAGAAAAATGTGGTGGTTAAGCTTGATAACGAGTCTATCTCTCTCAGTGCACAGGAAAGTGAAATCAGCCAACTCTCATCTCATGAAGTGCAAAATTTTCAACGAGTAAAAATGCTACGAGATGAAGATGTACAGGTAGGATGTTATTATTGTTTAACTTAAGTTATAAAGTTTTATTATTAAGATAAAAAAACATAAATAACTTATATTTTTTTATTTTAAGTTATCCAATCTATAGAATAATTTTTGTTGAAGTGGCTCAAAAAAGTTAAAAATAATAACAATTTAGATATGTCTAAAAATAATAACCATTTAGACTAAATGGCATTGAGTATACTTGAGTTGTTTATTTTAATTTTAAGTTAGCTCTTTAATTAGCATTTTTATTTTAAGTTAGACTAAATGGCATTAAGTATACTTGAGTTGTTCATTTTAATTTTAGGTTAGGTCTCTAATTGGCAAAAAAAGATTAAAAAAAAAAAAAAATTCTTCAAAATGGTTTTATAAGTCTTTATTTTAAGTGTCTATGCCTTTGTTTGTTCTTTGATGTAATTTATAGTTTAATCTCAGGATTGCTTAGAATAATAAAGGTAGGAAGTTTAAAGAAGGTGTTTATCTAAGCTTACTATTTGTACTAAACCTAGCTGCTTGTTATATAACTTTAAAAGGTCAAAAACTCAACTTCCTAAACAACCCTACTGTGCGTCTTAAATACTGCGAAGAATGAGATAGGGTTGCAATCGAATGGAACTTGGTTACATGCTGTAAATAGTGATCAAGCCTTCCTGGGAAGCACTTGTTCATCCATGTTTAAAATAATTTTTTTAGACACACTGACCACCGCAGTTTGCATTTTTTAACTTTTTAAGCGTTTCAATAATTCATGTCAAAAGCTAAATTTATCTACTGAGAAAAAAAAACCAATTCTAAAAAAAGAAAACAAAATTGTAATGAAGTATCAAATTTTAATTATATAAACTAGAAAAATTTAATAATTTGAAAAAAAAAGAAATTTAAATTAAAAAAATGTTAAAATTTTTAGTTAACTTTCATATTTTTTTTTAGGATGGTTGTTTTTTGCAATCAAATTTGATGCAAGTTGAAAAAAAAATTATATTTTATAACAACTTATCAACAATTGAAAGTTTTGATATGCAAATTAGTCACAATTTTTATCAGCCCATATAATTAAGAAACAAATTTGCAATATATGCTAGAACTATGCAAAATTTTGTTAATTTTTTTTTTACATTTATTTGTTTTCATGTCTTTTTGCTTTTAAAAATATTTTTGCTATACTGTAAAATCGTCTAAGTTCGGTTACCATGTAGCTGTCATTTAAAAAAATATATAAAAAAAGCATGCAGAACTCAAATTTTAAAAACTTTTTTATCAAATAATATTTGTAATTAGTTCGTTAATATGAATCTATTAAAAAAATGTTTACATGCAACCTGATGAAATAATTCTTTAGCAAAACAACAATTTGAAAAAATGCATACTATTAAAATCTAAAATAAGCAAATTATTAAAATAAATTATCATATTTAATCTTAGTATTATTAAGAATCAACAAGTTAATTATATATACAAAAAAAAAAATAATTTTTGAAAATTAACAACATTTTGTTTATAAAAATTAGTAAAATTTTGAAATACTCTAATTTCGGTCATTTACGGGTAAACAGCAAACGAAACAATTAGCAGTAATATTGTGATGTTGATGAATGTAAAATTTACCGGTAACTTTACACGCATGAATTGACAATAAACACACAAAGCTCATTTAAAGCAAAGTGTTTTTTTGTTAATTAAAAAAACCTTTTTAAATTAATTGAAAAATATATTTTTAAATTTATTAGCCTGTGGCGTAGCAAATGTGATAATGGCCAAAGTAATAAAATAATTGACTAATTACAATAAAAATTAGAAAAACTACTACTTATCTTTTAAAAGACCTTTTTTTATGTGCTCCTTCTTGTTTACTTTGGTGTCCCAAAAGACTTTTTATGAAGCCCGGGGCGATGCCCTTATTAGTTACTTGTATTACCTGAATTTATATCATAGTTTTACAATAAAACAACATTTAAAAATTAGTTTTCATTACTTGTAACATTAAGTTTGTGATACATGATTTAAATAAGCTTTTCCTATTAAAAAAGTATTGAGAAAAAATTTCAAATACCGTAAAATTGCCAAAGTTCGGTCACTTAAGCTTTGAATATTTATTTATCATGCATAAATAAAAAAATTTCAATTTTTTTTCCTGAAACATAGAGAAAATTATATTGGTAATTGATATTTTAAAAATAAAAAAATGAAAAATAAAAACTAATATTCAATATTTAATTTAAAATAAAAACATCTACTTTGACCAAACTTTCAATACCATCTTATAAGTTTGGCCGCTATATAAATACTATATAATTTAAATGTTGTTTTATTGTAAAACTATGATATAAATTCAGGTAATACAAGTAACTAATGAGGGCGTCGTTTCATAAAGTTCGGTCAAAGTAGATGTTTTCATATTAAATTAAATATTGAATATTAGTTTTTATTTTTCATTTTTTTATTTTTACAATATCAATTACAGGCCTTCCCAGGAGAGGCGTGCGGTCGGTCGCTTTGAGTGACCACGCATATATATATATTTTTTGAGAGTTTGGCCACGGTTTTTTAGCATATATTAATGACGCATTTTTAAAAAGGCGCTGAAAAAACCCAACTAAATTGTCGTATTATTTTATTATTTTTATTCATAATTTATTCCTATTATTAATATAAAAATATGAACATAAAAATGAAATATATATATTTATACTTATTTATAAAAATTTTTTTTTTCTTATTACAATTTTTTTTTTTATGTCTAGTAAACATTAAAAAAAAAATTTATTTATTTATATTTATTTATATTATAATTATTTATAATATATTTTTAGGTGTTGATTTTTTCAGCAACGATATTTGAGACAAGTCGAAAAAATAAACAGAAAATGTGACCGAAAACTTTTTTAATCAATTTTGAAAAATATGCTCTGCCGACGCGGGATGCGAACCCGGGTCTCCGCGGCGCTTTGTAATGTCTTAACCGAATGAGCTAAACATTCATATACTTATCAAGAACCTTGTAGATAATAATTCTTCTAGAACTTAGAAGTTATTTTTTGTAAAAAGACATACTTATGCAAAAAATTTAAAATTCAAAAAAAAAAAATGTAAAATAAAAAAATAAAAATTTGTTATAAGAAAAAAAAGTTCAAAAAAAATATATATATATTATTTTTATGTTATTATTTCCTTATTAATGAAAAGAATAAATTATTAAAAAAATTACAAAATAATACAACGAATTTAATTTGATTTTTTCAGCGTCTTTTTAAAAATGCGTTATTTTTAATATATGCTAAAAAAGCGTGGCCGAGTTATCCAAAAAAAAAATATATCCGTGTTCACTCAAGGCGTGCGACCGCACGCCTCTCCTGGGAAGGCCTGAATTACCAATTTAATTTTCTCTGTGTTTCAGGAAAAAAAATTGAAAATTTTTTATTTATGCATGATAAATAAATATCCAAAGCTTAAGTGACCGAACTTTGGCAATTTTACGGTATTTGAAATTTTTTCTCAATACTTTTTTAATAGGAAAAGTTTATTTATTTGCTATTTCTTTGTAAAATATTTTATTTGATTAATAAATTTTTTAATGACAGAAAATTTTAATAAAAGAATTGTGTGGTTTCTTTTATAAATGTATCTACCGCATTTGATGCATGTCTGTTTCCTTTATATTGCCCAATTTCCAATGTTATTACAAAATACTAGAGATAAATAATAGAGAAAAATGTATTTAAAAACTTAAAAAAATGTTTTAAATAGACTCCTAAAAATTTTGGTAAAAAAGTTTAAAACATTAGCCCACAAGCTTTTGGAGCATCGTCAATAACAAAAGTTCATCTGGAAATAAACTATTGGGTTTAAATCCCCAATTTGGAGAATCCAATAAAAGTACAAACTATTTTAATGGAGGTAGTGAAAACAACCAAATGATTTATATTTGAATATTAGTATTAATGACTTTTTATTTTTACATAAACTTGTTAAACAATAAAATAATAAATTTTACAAATAAATAGCAATTAGTTTTCTCGCTTTCCTGTGCATTTATAAAAAAAGTAAAGTTTAGCAAAAACATATGAAAATGGAATATCAAAATTGTCTATATTTCTAGCGCAAATAGTAAAGTGTTTCCTTAATATACTGACTGACCAAAGTTGCAAATAAATTGCATATTAAAACATGTTTTTATTTTCGTTATATTCTTATCTGATTTTTTCCTCGACTTGAACCAATTTTGGTAGTGGAGAATAACAAATGCCCTAAAAAAACAAAAGCAGTAAAATACTTAGGTATACTATTTTTTGAAAAGTTTTTTTTAGTCTATTTTATTTAGATTTTCTATATCGTTCGCTTCCTTTCTTTAAGTATTGCTGTTTTATTCTCTGTAGTTTCTTATAGCTTTATTTTGCTGCAAATTCTAAAAACTTTATCAAGTTGTCTAAAAAAATTACTATAAATGTAGACGAACAAAGCATGCAATCGCATGCTCTTCTCTGGAAGGCTTGTTGATCGACTAAAATTCTGTTTTGGTATCGGTTTTTGTCAAAATTTCAATTTGAACCGACACCGAAATTTTGGTCTCAGTACTTTTTTTAAATTCGGTAAAAGGCAAAATTTCGGTTGAAAAAAACACCAAAAACCAAATGGTTTGTAAGATTTTAAATTTTTAGAAAAAAGGTTATTTTTGAAAATTTCACAAAATATCTTACTATTTCAAAATGAAATTTTAAACCCATTGTTCACAAATTACTTATCTTTTTAGTTACTAAATAGCTCGATTCTTAAAAAATATCAACAAAAAAAATTAATCAAACCATTGCAGTGTGCATAATATTTTGAATGACAATGTTTATTTAAAGGTAAGAAGTTTTCTTTAAAATAGTTTAAATAAGTCCAGGGCTCGAATTAAGCATATCGTGATCGCGAATCGCGATTACTTTTCGCACCTTTGCGATTAGTTTTTTCTTAAAATTTGTTTTTTCGCGATCTTTCTTTTTTTCGTGATTATTCTTTTTTTATTTTAGAAAATTGATACTCTATTCCCGAATATTTTGTGTTCTTTTACAGTATAAAACTGCAGTGACTTCTGTAACGATAATTTTTTTTTTAAAGCGGAGCGTAAAGTAAAAGAAAGAGAAATAAAAGATTTAGAAAATCAATTAGTAAAAATGTTCAAAAGCAGGGAAAAGACCGTTTGTTTAAGGAAGGAAAAAAATTTATAAAAACAAACGATTAAATACCTATTCGAATCAAGAAATAAAAGATTTTGATTGAAAAAAGTAATTGATTGAAAAGTCACTTTCTTAACTCGAATTCTCAAGGGCTTTATTCCGATTTAGCTCATTCATTATGAACAAATTTAATGATATTTTTATAAGTTTATTTTGCGAAGAATAGTGGAAGGCAATATAGACTCTAAATAGTTATTTAAAAAAAACTTTAAAGTTTGTTAGTACAATTTTAAATTAATAGCTATAAATGGATGCAAATAAGGACCACAGATGCAGATTATCTACAGTTAAAAAGTGGGAAAAAACATTTTAATTGCAAGTTAGAATATGATTTAAATGGAAATGAAGTTATAAGATTAAGATGCAGTTTATGTAAACAATTTGAAAAACGGATAAGTCAAACAAAATTGTTTTCCATGAACAATATCAATAAAAAAAGATTCACTGGCATCGCACTTAAGCAGTGCGCAACATAAAGAGACCACACGAGTTCATCAACAAATAACATTAGGTTCAGTTTCATTATCTAACCATGTTATTCATAATGCTCCAATCGGACGTGGTTTACGTAACATGGCCGTAAAAGACGCTGACTCGTTACGGAAAAAGTTTAATATTGCTTATTACTTGGCAAAACATAAATCAAAAATCAAAAAAAGTATTACATCGTAAAAGATTCTATTATTTAGACTTAATATTTTATATTCTTATATTTTATATTCTTATATTTTATATTATATTCTATATAAGTTAAAATAAATAATGCCCCCTCCCCTCCGGCGAGAGGAGGGGTTATGAGCAACAAAAAAAATCGCGATTAGATTTTTTTACATTAATTCGAGCCCTGAAGTCTTTTTTTGTTTATTTAAGGTAGTGAACAAAAATAGCAATAAAGGTTTCTTATCCCATCACCAACATCAACTGATGTGGAAAGGTTATTTTCAACAGTTGGAGATATACTGAGCAATGAAAGAAACAGGCTATTACCACATAACCTCAAAAATATCTTGTTTTGCAGAGAAAATCTGCCAGTTGTTAACTTTGGCTATTAACTTATATCACCAACTGATGTATTAAATCATAGTTTGTGAAATTCATTTAATCAATTGTAACAAGTATAATAAAAATATGTAATCAATTCTACACGTATAATAAAAACAACAAATGTAAAATTGCATTTTTAAATAAAATTTTCTAATGAAATAAATTTTGACTAGCTGAAATGTTGGTATCAGTTTTTGTAATTTATTCACCGAAATATCGGTTTTGGTTTCGGTGTACAAGTCCGCGTCAAAAATTTGTAAGGTGTGTTTAAATTAGAAATTAAAAGTATTTTTTTTACAAAGGAGACAATCTGCTAAACAAACGAGGCAAGTTAATTTTTAAACGTAGGCACAAAAATAAATTTCTCCTTTCATTATTTGGTAGCAGAGGTTCGTTTTCCATTACGTCTTCTTGTATTATAACTTCAGTACTCATTTTACTGTAGATTGTAATTTTTTAACGTTTTTTTTTTATACTTTGATTTTTTACTTCATGACTAATGCTTACCAATAGGCATAAAATTTTAAGTTCCATTAAAAAAAAATTTTTCCAAATTTTAATTTTATATATATATATATATATATATATATATATATATATATATATATATATATATATATATCAGGCTTACCCAGGAAGGCATGCGATTTCAAGTCTTTATATGGCCATGCAAATAATATTTTCTTTTGACAATTTAACCACGGTCTTTAACAAATGTGCTGAAAAAATGTTTTTTAATTACGATAAATAACTTCGACTCATTTAGCTTTACTAACGTTTTTATATTGCAAAATCCTTTTAAATAAAGAAGCTAATGATTTTAATTAAAGTATCATTGAAAGTTGTTTAAATTTTTAATTATATTTTTTAATTATATAGATTTTTTTATAAGTAAAATAAACAAAGGAAAAATTATTTTAAAAAAGTTAAATTTTATAAGCGACAACTTTAAACAGCGATAGTCTCTTTAATAAACTTTATATCAACTTTCGCTCAACTTTTGCCTTTCTCAATCTCTAACTCAAATAGTCAACTTTCCAACTTGCTTTCCTTACAACCCGAATCATTTACCTTCTCTACTTTACCCATGTCTTGTTTCTGATCCTACTCAGTTTCTCCACATTTACCCTTAGATGCTTCTAATCACAGATTTATCTCTCTAAAACTATTATCTCATAATTCTTCATCAACAGAATCCCCCTATCATTGTACCTCTTACAACTACCTTGAAGCTGACTGGGACTCTTTCCGTGATTTTCTTTGTGATGGCCCTTGGGTAGAAATCTTTCATCTTTCTGCTAACAAATCTGCCTCATACATAACTTCGTGGATTTAGGCTGGCATGGAATCTTTTATTGCCTCTGGATGACTCCAGGTCAAGCCTCACTCTTCTCCATGGTTTTCCTCACCTTGTGCTGCTGTGATTTCCAATCGAAACCATTACTTTCAAATCTATCAACAAAACAATTCTCTATAAAACAGACGTCTGTTTACTATTGCTAGAAACCATTGTAAAAATGTTTTGTCTAACGCCAAAGTCTGCTATTCTCAGGTCAGGAAATCTTGTATTTCATCACAAAAATTAGGCTCTCGTGAAAATTTAACAGTATTTATCTGTTATCCCTTTTTTCGAAAATTCGATTAGAGAGAGATTTGACTCGTCTAACTACCGTCCCATTTGTCTTCTTCTTATCATAAGCAAGATTTTTGAATCCTTAATTAACAAACACTTAATCTCTCAACTTGAATCTAATAACTTTCTGATCATCAATATGGATGTCGATTTTCTCGTACTACAGCTGATTTGCTAACAGTAATAACCAAAGGTTTTATCGTGCATTAGATAGAGGTGGAGAAGTTAAGGCTATTGCTCTTGATATTTCTAAAGCTTTTGATAAAGTTTGGCATGCTGGTCTTCTCCATAAGCTTTTTTCTTACTGTATCTGGTTATAGTTACGGTATCTGGTAACATCCTTATTAGATTATTGAGTCCTTTCTTTTCAACCATAGTATCGAAGTTGTCCTTAATGGATAGCACTCTTCTTCATATCCTGTAACTTTAGGGGTTATTCGAGGTTCAATTCTTGGCCCTATGCTCTTTTTAGTTTACATTAACAATCTTCCAAATATTCTCACATCTAAGGCAGCATTGTTCGCTGATGATACTACCATTTATTCTTGTCATGATAAGAACCCAACACTCTCTGATTGCTTGGAGGAGGCATTTGAGCTCGAAAAGGATCTCACTTCTGCTATAGCATAGGGTTGGTGAACTATAATTCAGATAAAACTCAATTTTTTTCAGCCAATCATTATCACAATTTAGATCTTCCTATATTTATGAACAATAACGTACTCGATGAGTCATCTACCCTTCATCTTCTAGGAATAACTCTTACTTCCAATCTTTCTTGGAAACTGTATATCAAATCCATTGCAAAATTAGCATCTGCTAAGATTGCATCTCTTTATCGTGCTCGACACTTTCCTACTCCGGGTTCTTTTCTTTATCTCTATATATCTTAAATCCGGCTTTTTATGGAATGTTGTTGCCATATCTGGGGCAGATCTTCTAATGATGCTCTTTCTCTTTTAGACAAGGTGCAAAATTGCATTGGAAACATAGTTGGATCTTCTCTTGCAGTCATCCTCCAACCATTATCACACCATCGTAATGTAGCTTCTCTTTCTTTTTTCTACAAATATTATAATGGGCATTGCTCTAAAGAGCTGTGCCATCTACTAAAATTCATCCTCGTGTTACTCGTCATTCAATTAAGTCTAATCCTTTTTCTGTGACTGTTCCTAAGTGCTCCAAAAACTCTTATTTGTCTAGTTTTTTTCCTCGAAGAACGGTTCTTTTGAATTCGCTTCCTTTATCTTGCTTTCCTGATTCATATAGTTTGCAATCTTTTAAGTTGTCTGTCAATCGTTATCTTGCTCTACAAACTTTATCTTTTCTCTTCCAGCAACTTCCAACTTTAATAGTGGTTGCTTGTAGTCTTGTTGAAAGTGAAGATGTTAACAAGTATATATAAGAATTATTAAAGTTAATTCACTCGAAAAGTAGAAAGATTTTGTTGAGAAGAAGAAAAAAGACAAACTTTTTTGAAAGTCATTTGAATTAAATAACTTTGATCTTTACTTATGTATTACTATTATTGAAACGCATTTAAAAAAAGTAATTTATTACTTCTAATATTCTTTATAAAAATAATAATAAATAATAAATATATATATATATATATATATATATATATATATATATATATATATATATATATATATATATATATATATATATATATATTATATTTATATAAGTATGTATTTTTTATTATAAATGTCTTTGGATTTAAAAAAAAAATTATATCAACATTTTTAATAAACAATTTAAATTATTTTTTTTGTGTGTGTACGTTAATGCGAAGAGTTGTTAAGAATCTTTTTTTTTAACTTTTAAATATGCGCTTTTATGTACGCAATCTTTTTTAATATGTGCAATCATTAGATCTAAGTTGTTACTTTATATATAAAGAGTTTTGCATAATATATTATAGATACAGTAAAGATAAATGATTCAAAGTTATTTATTCCAAACGTAATTTAAACAATCTTATTGGTATGGTTTATTATTTATTTTAGTTAAGTTTTAATTTTATTTTAGTTTTAGTTAAATTATTTATTTTTTTTCATTATAGATTGAACATTATAGATGCAGTGTTATAACATGTTTACAAGAAATTTACTTTTTTGTAAAAAATAGAAGAGGAAGAAAAGTTACAATAAAAATAATCAAATTTTTTTTTAAGAAAATTTTTTTTATTAAACAATGTTTATTATATGTTATACCCAAACATCAGCTTTAATTTTATTATCTATTTTATTATTATGTATTTTAATTTATCTTAAACTTATTTATTTTTATCTTATAATTTAGAAAAAATTGTGCACTGTCAATTATATAAAGCTGATGTAACTTCTATAAAATATTTTTCTAAACTCTTATTTTTCAAAAAATAAAACTTAAAATATCAACAAAGACATTGCAAGAGCTATATTGCTTCAAGCGTAAATACTTGTATTAGTTAAATAAATAAAAAACCTCTTCTGTGGATAGAACTCTATTATTAATTTTTCAATACAATCAAGGAGTTTAGATACCGTCATTAGGGATTGTCCTTAAATTACATAATGCTTTTCATTAAATTTTTTTTTATTACAATTGGCTGTTCTGTTTTTTTATAAAGGCTCTCCGAAGAAAAACTTTTGATCTTTTTTATTAAAAAAAAGCAGGAACTGTTACACAAAATAAAAAAAACAATCGCATTTGTAAGCAAAAAAAGTCAATCTGAAACTCAAACTTTGGCTTTTTATTCTAGGTTGTTTGCACTATTTTTTTTTATTTTTTCTCATTAATATCTAAAAAAAGAAAAAAAAAAGGTTTATACTTATAAAAATTTTATACTTTTGCTAGAGCCGTATATTGCTCCTGTAAACCATTTAAGGGGAGTGTGGGCGAGAGCAAGAGCTAAAGCTCTTGTTTCTTGCCAAGGCCTGTATATTTATACACTGTAGTACGTGTATATATATATATATATATATATATATATATATATATATATATATATATATATATATATATATATATATACTGTTTTTACTAACTTTTCTGACTTGTTATCTCTGAAACATTCTCAAACTTTATCTTCATCATATTTAATTTTTTGGACTGTACACTCTACCAAAGCTCTTTCGTTCTTAAGTTGTCAGATGAACACTCCTTTGTTAGTAGTTCTGTTAGTAACTCATCAGTCATCAGGGTACATTTTTGTATTCTTCAAGTGTCCAATCTTTATGAGTTTTAGCTTAATTCAGCCCATGTTGTTTTATTAGTTTTAGTTTTTTTAGCTGCTACACATCCTTAAAGACATGCAGAGTGCAGTTATCTTTTAACTGTTGAAACTGATACTTAACTTGAACAAATTTATTTAATTTTGCTGTAATTTGGAGAGGGGGGGGGGGCTGTTAAACAACAATTTTGCTTTGAAGTTTTAGTTTTACTTTTATAAAATGATCTTGTGTTACTGTTGTAATTTAGTGGTCTTCCACTACACATCCTGTCCTGATAACTGTTGGTTTTTTGTTGTCTTTTTAATGTATAATGAACCCATTTTGCAGAAATACCCAGTTTTTGGCAATTTCTTACTGTACCCTTTATCCCAAAGTGTAAAAATTTCATCTCATTTTTCAATTGATAACTGTGACCAATTTGGCATAATAAAAGTTAAAAATAAATATTTGTCTAAAAACACCACTTAACTATAAAGAGATATAACTGTTAATAAAGAGTAATAACTGACTAAGAGATAATTTTATAATAATATAACTATCTTTCAGAATAACTTAGGTAACAATTTTAAAAATTTTATATTTAGACAGGTCCAGACAAGTTTGTTTTGTTTATTAGATAAAACAACTTTAAAGCAAGAATCAATTATCTTTAAATATGAATAAAAGTACTTATATCGATTCAATTAAAAGCATATAAAATGTATTATCTTTTATTTTTTCTTGGAATCAGACTGTTAACTTTATAGAAAATTAGTTAACAATAAAATGTTAACTTTATAAAACTTAAAATGGAAATTAATAAAGTAAGTAGGTTCTTAAAAATGCTAATGTTAAAAGGTAATATATTTTTAACGTCTCAAGTCCAAATTGGTTATTTTAAATAATGTGCTTTAAATGACTCATACCAAATTATAAGTAAATTTTTGGTGAGCTTTCAAAAAAAATGATAGAATATGTTAGCAACTACTGTTGCATATTATTATTGTTCAATTATAAGTCTTTAATAATTATTAATATTGACTGCATATTCTTGCGTTTTATAAAGATATCTTTTATTTTCTTTGACTTTCAATCCTAATGAAATAAAGTCTTTTAAAATAAGTTCTAAACTTTTGCAAATTGCAGGGATGGATCCAGGATAATTCGGTGTTTTGGTTAAATAACTTTCGGGTAAATTCTAAACTCCAAACTTTTGCGTACTCATACTTCATTATTATACATACGTCATTAAATGATGTTTTTCCAAAAATTGTGCAGATAAGAGGGAACAAAAATGCCCTAAAATTTAAGTATCACCTGTCCAAATGTGAGAGGAATTAGTTGTTAAGAAAAAAAAATTACTTCCTTTTAAAAGACTGAAATTTGTATATATATTTGAAGTTTCATCAAAAAGTCTTCTGGCATTCAAAAGTTATAGCTATAACTTTTGAATGCCAGAAGACTTTTTGATGAAATTTCAAATATATATATAAATATAAGTTATAGTCAAAGCATGGAAGCTGCAAATTTAAATTAATTTCTAAACGAAATATTGTTTTTCAATAAAATTTTAGAACCTTGAAGATGATAATGAAAACTAATTACCCTCACAATTAGGCAGTTGTTGCCTAATTTTTAGGTATTTTTGGTTCCCAAACCTGTTTTTCCACGCAGCAGCCTTGTTTGTCAAGGTTCCTGTTTTGGAGTTCAAAAAAGTCAATATAGCAGGGGTTAAGAGGAAACTTGAAACTTGTATTTTTTTTTCTTTTTCAATTAATGATTTTGGTCAGCTTTTTTTGCATTTTAAACCATTGTGCATCAGTAGCAAATTGAAACCTTTTTTATCTTTAATCTACAAATTAGAACCTTTTTTAGATATAGTCAACAAGCCTTCCCAGGAAGGGCATGCAATCACACGCCTTGTTCGTCCAAATTTAAAGTAATTTTTTCAGACAACTTGACCACGTTTTTATATAGTAAGCGTTTTAAGAGTTTGCGGCAAAATAAACTTATAAAAATCTAAAGAGAATAAAACAGCAATACTCGAAGAAAAGAACCAAAGGCTTTACGAAATAGAAAATCTAAATAAGTTAAAAAAATGGGATATTAAAAAAAGAAAATTGTCGTCAAAAAAATAATATACCTAAATATTTTACTGTTTTTGTTTTCATGTTTTTAGAGCATTTGTTATTTTCTACTACCAAAATTGTTACAAGTTGAGGAAAAAAGTAGATAAGAATATAACGAAAATAAAAATAGTTTTGTTATACAATTTTTTCACGACTTTTTTCAGTCAATATGTTAAGGAAATTCTTTATAATTTGCGCTAGAAGCATGGACAATTTTTAAACTTGTTTTTCAAATATTTTTGCTGTTTTTATCAATGCACAGGAAAGCGAGAGAACTAATTGCTATTTATTTGTAAAAATAATTTATTTTTTTTCTAACAAGTTTTTCATGCAAAAAAATAAAAAGTCATTAATACTAATATTTAATTATAAAATATTTAGTTGTTTTTAATACCCCCATTATTTTAATACCCCGTAGTCTACACTTTTTTAGGATTACCCAAATAGTGCATTTAAACCCGATAGTTTATTTCCTGATGAACTATTGTTATATCCCTTGTGGGCTAGTGCATTGTTACTTTACTGAATTTTTTTTAACAAAATGTTTAGGAGCCTATTGAAAACTTTTTTTTCAGATTTTAAATATATTTATTTAAACAAAGCAATCGTAATGTTCATTCTCTCTAGTAATTTGTATTAACATTATAAAATTATATTATAAAAGAAACAATTTCAGACATGCATCAAATGCAATAAATACATTTATTAAAGAAACCATGTTATTCTTTTTAATTTATTCCATCATTACAAAAATAATTAATCAAATATATTTTACAAATATATATAGCAATTTATTTTCTTATTTTCCTATTATATAAGAGAATAAAACATCAAATATAGCCAAAACATTTTTAAAAGGAAAAAGGTGTACAAATCGAATAAACGTAAGATAAAAAATTTAAAAAATTCCTCATAGTTCTAGTATACATAACAAATTAGTTTCTTAATTATATGGACTGATGAAAATCATGAGTAAATTGCATATCAAAACTTTCAATTGTTGTTAAATTTTTATAAAAGATAATGTTTTTTTCAACAATGACTCTAAAAAAAATATAGACAAGCAAGGCGTGCGACCGCACACGCTTTCCGGGAAGGTAGCTCAACATAATAGGCAAATTGGAGAATATAAGGGTTTTTCCTTTCTTTAGTCAGCAAAACTCATTAAGCGCCACCACCAACCCTTTCCCTCCCTTCACACCTACTCGCCCTAGTCTTGTTCTTATCAACCATGGTCTAAATATAAAATCATAGTTGAAATTTAAGACTGCTTTTTTTTAAAAAAACTTTTTTACTAAATAAATTTTAAATCATAATAAATATAATCTTGCATTTTAAAACTTTTTGGTGGTGTTAAGATATGTCCCTAATCAATATTTTATTTTAACAATATGTCAATATATCAAGTAAATTGTTGTGTTATTATTTTTATATAATTTTTTTGCTATATGTATACAACTAATATAAATTGATATCTTTTTAAGTTTTTTGATGTGGTAACAATTTTTATTAATTATTTAATTTTCTCTAAATTTATGAACATACCATTGTCATATGCTATTTTCTAAGTTCTTATCAGAAAATTTAAATTTTGGTTTTTCTTATAACTCTTTTAGAAAAAACGAGTTGAAGCAGAGGAGGAACGAAAAAAAATTCAGCATGCAATAAGGCAGAAAGAAGAAGCTAAAAAAAGAATCAGAGATAATAAAATAAAACTTTTTGGTTTTGTGGAGCCTGCCCAAGTATTAAAAAAAAAAATTATTTCTTTATTTCAAGAAAACAAAAATAATCTGCCACAATGTGTTACTACACTATTGTCTCAAGTTTCCACATGTTTTAGTCAGTTGTCACAAATTGTTAATGATGGCGTAAATGGCGACAAAGAAGATTTAAATTTTGAGATAAAACAAGCTTCTCATTTGTTAGATTGCTTGGAAAAACTTTTTAAAACTTGTGAAATAGAGAAAGAAAAAATCCAGCTTGATTATATCAATGATAAGAAAACAAAAGCTGAAAAAGTTTTTGCTTCCACCAACAATATCAAAGTTTCTACATCCCAACCTGATATTCAACATTCAGTTGTACAATCGGTTGCAAATACAACAAGTACTCCTGAATATACTGTTGTTAATAAAGACAATTTTAACATAGATTTTCCGCCTGAGCTGGAAAATATTAAAACTTTACTGTTGCAGGATATTAATCATTACATTGATGCATTTGCATTTAAAGATTATTTACAATTGAATCAACTTCTATCACAAATTGAAAAACAGTGTGAGCCATTAGATAAATCTACTACACAAGAGAAAAAAAACTATAAGTTTAATTTATACAAAGTAATAAATACAACAATAAATGCAATATCTGATGAAAGTTCCAAACATTTGTTGGCTAAGTTATTAAAATTATTTTCTTTACTTACTGAACAGACAGTAGAGGTTGGCAACAAAACTGTTAATACCAAAATGGATCCACTTGCATTAGTAAGATTTATTTTAAGTTGATATAATTTTATGTTTTTATTTTTTTTCCCAGTGTATTCAAAGCTTGGATTTTAATATTAACTAGGATGACCCTTATGAATAGAAATGTACCTTGTTCATCTGTATTCTATCGACACATACCTCCTCTTCTCTGCAAAGTACGCATATTCATTACAATATCAATACCCCCTCCTTCCTTGGCCTAACATTGTTTCAAATTAAAAACATTAAAATCAAAAGAATATTCATTTTATTTGACATATGTCTGTTGCATAATATATGTTGATTTTTATATTTGTTAAATTTCCCCCACCTCCTCCCCCTCCTCCTCATCCTCCTCTCAACTGTATTCATACATTATGGATGAACCTTAAGTATACTCAACTATCAAAAAAGTTTTTACAAATTTCTTTTAATATTTTAAACAATGTGCTTAGTGAGTGGGTCCTGGCCCCGGATAAAAATAAGACCCGGCCCTGGCAAAATTGTAAGATTTATTAGGGTTTGATGCCAGGGGCTAGGAAAAAAATTTATAATACTTTATTTATTAAAAATTTATGCATTTACTATTTATTAAATCAAACTGTTTGAGGTCGGCAAAAAAATTTGACACAAAGGGGTTACGATAAAACAAAGAAACAAGGTCTACAATTTTCTCCTGACCTCATACACTTTTAGGTCGGCATTGCCAAATGCCGATCCTAATTCCGAGGGTTTTATATATACATATATATATATATATATATATATATATATATATATATATATATATATATATATATATATATATATATATATATATATATATATATATATATATATATATATTAATAAATACAGTATTATAAATTTTTTCCTAGACATTTTTTTTTCATATAGATAATTTTTTTTGTATTTTTATTTTATGTCTATTTTTATTTATACATATTTAAATTTAATATTTTGTTATAAAAATAGATTTTTTATAATTATTTTGTTATTTTTATTTAATTATTATATATCATATTTCTTTTTTTTTTCATCTCTTTACAAAACAATTTATCAAAGTAATATAACCATATTTAAACCTTGCCCTAACCCTAACCTTTAGCCTGACCTTAATCCTGACCCTAACCAAACCCTCAACCAAATATAGCAGCACTCCTAGCGGTAGCAGGCTATAAGATATTCGATTTATGTTCTTTTCACTATGTTTAAAAGTTGCTTCTGGGCACATTTTTTTTTACAAAAAAAAAAAAACTTTAGGCATTTATATATATATATATATATATATATATATATATATATATATATATATATATATATATATATATATATATATATATATATATATATATATATATATATAAATTATGTTAGTGTTTTACAAATAGAGTGCTCAATGTTCTTAAGAAATGAGCAATAATAAGTTAGTAAAAAGTATTTTACTAATTAGTGTGTATATATATATATATATATATATATATATATATATATATATATATATATATATATATATATATATATATATATATATATATATATATATATGTATATATATATATATGTATATATATATATATATATATATATATATATATGTATATATATATATATATATATACATATATATATATATGTGTATATATAGATATATATATATATATATATATATATATATATTTATTTATATATATATATATATATATATACATACATATAGATATATCAGTTGTGGACAGGAAAGGCATGCGATCGCACTCTATTCCTGACCATGCGTTTTTTGTTTTTTTGAAACAACTAAACCATGGCTTTTGAGATTTTTGGAAACGTTTTTAAAAAGCGTGAAAGTCTTAGGTAATAAAAAGTGAGAAATTGCTTTTAAAGATTGTATACTTCAAAAGACATTTAAATTATTGTAAGATAATTTTTTACAATGAATTTGAATGTTTTTAAAACAATTAATTTTAAAAGCAACAACTAAAACGATTGTTTTAATAAAGATTTTAATGAATTCATATATTTAATAAAACATATAATCATATAATAAATAAAATCAAAAACATAACAAAACTATTTTTTTTTTGTTATGCTCAATGATATATAAATACATGTCTAACTCCATAAAAATTCTGTTAGGAAATGTGAGGCATTCTTTTTGGCGGAAGCCATGTTGAATACTGGCAAAACATTGTAAATAAGTGATTAAGCATTTGCATAAGTTTTTTATTATAAACTTATTATAAAGTTATAGGCATGTTTAGCTTTATTTATTAAAGACAATACAATATAATCTTGTTGGTATAGTTAATGTTGTGTTTTTGTAGAAGAAGTTGACATAAATTATTTTATCTGAATGTTGTTTTTATAATAGTAAACTAAAAGTAGTTGATGTTACTTTAAAGTTATTGTTATAAAAATAATTTGACTATCATAGAAAAAAATCTTTAATGTATTATATGCTTTAAAGAAACTAGAAATGGATTAGATTATCTAGGTACTTTATATTCAAATTATTATTACCAATATTTTATTACTAATATTTTATGTGTGTATATATATATATATATATATATATATATATATATATATATATATATATATATATATATATATATATATATATATATATAAAATATTCTATATATTTTATTTAATATATATTCAATGTTTAGATATAAACTTTATTTTCTTATTTTTAATAAAAGTTTTTATCTAAATATTAAATATATTAAAATATTGAATATATTTAAAAAAAACAACTATATTATCTCCAAAACTATACACTTCTTTTTTAAATTTATAATAAAATATTTATATGCCTTACAAAATCATTTTATTAAAGGTAATTTATAATTTTATTAAGGTAAGTAATATAACTGACTTTGTTTTTATTGAGAAAGTCATTAGTAAAATGTTTTCCATAACAAAATAAACGAATTGAGCGATACTTATTAATTATCTTTTTTAAGAGTTGAAAGGAGTACATATCTTCAGTTAAAAATTCATGACATAAATCATGCTCATTCAGTTTATAAATCATGCTCATTCAGTTTATAAATCATGCTCATTCAGTTTAGGAAACAGTTTTTTACATGCAAGCCCTTCATTAATTTTATAAACCATTAAGTTTAAAATTAAGGACTTTAGGTTTTTTTAAGAAAAAATGGTTAACATTTTTGAATTCATGCCTATAACAAAACCTTTAAATTATTTTCTCACTCTTTTCAATAATTTTAATAACATTAATAGATGGTATATTTAATCCACCCTGATTCTTTAAATTTATTAAGGATAACCAAAATGATTTGTAAAATATTGAGTAGTTATGATAACAAATTACATTATCTGGTTGTTTAAGTGCTTTAGTACAAATGCAACAAGTTAATTTGTTTTTAAGGGTTCTGACAATGTAACCAGCTATATAACCAAGTATTGCTTGTTTGTATATTGATGTTGAAATTGTTTCAAGGCCATTTGATAAATTTGCAACTGTATTTTTATCTTTGTCTTTGATTTCTGTTTCTATGATCAGTGATCTCGTTTTGCTCTACTTCAAAAAAATATTGATCCAGCTGAATTTTTTTCAAAAGTGAGGCAATTTGCATGTTGTGAACCAATCAAAAAGTTTTGTTAAAGAATTTTTCTTAGGCTTGACTTTAATTGTATAACATTTGGAGTATTATTAAAACCATTTTTGCCTCAAATACAAGCAAACAGCACTTCTAGGTGATCTTGAGATATTTTGTAGGTCAGCACATGTTTAAACAAACTTTCCAATCTTGATGGCAAATAAAATGACAAATCTTTGATACTTGTAAACCTATAACAAATGTTTTTCTTTTATGTTTAAGAATTTTAGTCTCACATTTATCTGTTAAGTTAGCAAGGTATTGAATTGTTTTTTTTATAATACCAAGCTAATGGATTTTATCATTAAGAAAGGGAGGTTTTTTCAAATCTTTGCTAAATGGACTTATCGATTTAAATAAATCAAAAAACTGATTTATTTTCCTTATAAAATCTGATGTGCCTTGAGCATCATGAAAAGATGGATGCCCAGATAGCATTAAAAATACAATAGCATCTGCTACAGAATTACTAAGCGTTAGTGCAGCTATTTTCACATTTATTTTATGACTGAAAATATGGCTATTGCCGAGTTTATTAGCAAACTTTAAGCCATACTTCTCTTGCAAATTTTGCAGAATGGTAATGTGCTCCCACTTTATATATCTATTTTGACTATCAATAAATACACCAAGCTCACACATTTTAGCATATGGCAAGGATCAGGAATAAAATCTATATTGTTATCATAAGATTCGATATTAAAATAAATTTTAATATTTTTAACTTTATCAAATGAACAATTAAGACTTTTCATTGCACTAAGAATGACAAAAGCTTCATCACAAATTATGCTGTGAACATCTATACCATGTTGAATACACAAATTAACTGCTTTAGTTAAAAGACAAATTAAGTTTGTTGTTGAAATTTTTTCACACAGAACATATCCAATAGGACATTTTCAATGACCTTGAAGCATAAATACAAGAGCCTCAGTAGTAATGGTATCTGGATCAAAAGCAGATATTTTGTTTCCATAATCTGAAAAGCCTTCAAAGTTACCATTACTTGGAATATAGACAAGACCTGATTTTATATGCATAGCATCAATGCACAATCTTTATACATAACATCTTCTGATCTCTTTTGTTTTAAAAAACACCTTTAAAGAAACCAGGTGAACAATCAATAGACAATCAAATCAGTCAAATGAACAACTTGCTAGAGAACTAATACAAGGTAAAGCAAACAATGATCTAACAACAGTATATGCACGAGGTGAATAAAAATGAAGCGCTAAAGCAAATTTCTTCACTTCACTTGTGAATATCTGTGACCTATAGGCTACTAGCCTAGAGGTCACAAGATCCTAGAGTCTAGGATCTTTATATTTATTCACAAGTTTAGATTTAAATAAGTCACAAACAAGTCCACTTGTTGATAATAACTTTTCTGGACTTGTTTGTGACTTATTTAAATATAAGTCACAAACAAGTCTAGAAAAGTTATAATCAGCAATAATATGGCAATGAATGGCAAGCTTTTGATAACTGATGAACTGCATCAGCTAATAAAAGCCATTCTCAAGTTTTTAATAATTTCTGTCATTGTATTTATTTTCAATTCTTTCCTTCTTAGCTTCTGCTTAAGAGTTTTAACTTTTCGTTTAAATTTGACTTTGGATGGAGAGTCAACTTTATTATTTAGATTATCAATAGAATCTACACTTGTAAAAATATGATTGTTAGGGGAAGATGACAAAGAAAGAGACTTCTTTTTTTTATTGACAGTTTCGAATGTCTCAGTTACATTAATAGAAATATGTTTTTTGTTGATGGTCTTTTTACAAATCATTTTCTCCAGAAAAATTAAAAAGAGATGGTACAGCATCAGACTTTAATCGAGGTTTATTTGCATTTTTATAATTATAATATTTATGAAGGTACATATATAACTATATTTTGTTGGAATAAATGATGCTCCTTTTGTTGCCATAACCCATTTTTGATAAAGATCGTTATTTTTTAAAGGGAATTTATGAAAGGATATTTCAATACTTTTAATAAATCGGTATGTACAACCATAAGCAGAACAGAATATAACCATTTCTTGAGTAACAAAAGTGAAATAAAAAAATGTCAAATCTCCTTTGTTTTTTTTGCCAGTATTCAATATGGCCAAATTTGCCTCACAACCGCGGCTTGAGTTAGATATCTGCGTAATATTTATCATTGGTTATACTATGTAAACTTTCTAATAACATTTGTTTACACTAAACAAAACGCTTTAAAATAAAGTTTTAAAACGCTATAAAATAAATTATCATAGAATATTAAATAAAACTTTTATTTCAAAAGTTCTTTTTTTTAATGATGAATGTAATTTTTTTAAACAATCTGTATTCTTAAACAACGATTACAATGTATGTGTTTCAATAAACTTTTTTTAAAAATACTTTTTGATAATTCAAATAAAGTTAGTTTTTTATTAAATGATAGATATAAGTTTTTTTTATTTAAAAGAGTTCACCTAGTTTTATAAAAACATTAGTACTGATCTAAGTTTTAAAGTTCGTCGCGTTGGTTTTGTATTAGGAGAATTAAAAAAAACCTTTTAATTTTTTTTAATGTTTAATTAAAATCATTTATATCATTATTGTTTTATTTGTTTATGTATTCTTTTTTTGATGGATATATAAAAATACATTGATAAATAAAAAATGATAATAAAAAATTTTTTATTTAGACATTTAAAAAAAGAAAAAAAGATTTATTTGCTATTCTCCGAATATAAAAAAAATCAGTTAGGAACTTGTCAAACCAAAACGACGAGTTACTCAATTATTCCTTAATGTAATTACAAAATGTAACAGAAAATAATTTTCTATTAGTTTTCGTTTTTCAGATTCATGTTAGTTAATTTTTTTTGAGCTATAGGTTTTATTTTTTTTTTTAATTTCTCTTTCGTTAAGATTTCTTCCTTTTTATTTAGTTTAGCCTGTTTAATATTTTTACTTTGTCGGTTTTATTCAGCGCATTTTTAATTCTAAATATCTAAATTTTAATATCTAAAGAACCATGGTCAAGCTTTCAAAAAAAAAACAATTACATGTGTGGCCAAAATTGGAGTGTGATCACACGCCCTTCCTGTCCACGACTGAAACATATATGTTTCAAATTCGTCTTTGCATAGAATACTGTAGCCATATTTGGAGTAGATCTTCGAATGATGCCCTTTCTCTTTTAGACAAGGTGCAAAAATGCATTGTAAGCATAATTGGACCTGCTCTTACAGCCAACCTTCAATTATTGTCACATCTTAATGTCGCTTCTGTTTCTCTTTTCTATAAATACTATAATGGGTGCTGCTCTAAAGAGCTAGCATCTCTTAAGCCATCTACTGAAATTCATTCTCGTGTTAATTGTCATTCAATTAAGCCTCATTCTTTCCTTGAACATCAGTTCTTTGGAATTCTCTCTTGTTTTCCTGGTTCATATAATTTGCAATTGTCTGTTAATCTTGATTTATAAACTTCATCTTTTCTCTTTCTGTAACTTCCAAATCTAATAGTGGTTGCTTGCGGCCTTATTGAAAGTGAAGATGTATGAAAAATATATATATATACCAGCTTCTTAAAGAGCAAGGTATATATTATTATTAAATAGAAATGAGTCTATTTTACAATTTAAAAAATGCCTTGCATTTTAGTTCATAAATGTTCAACTCGAAGATCATGCATAAGTTATTTTTCCTATATTAAAGTGACACAATATGATATCTAGTCAAGTTAAAGTCTCATAAACATGTCTGAAATATGCATAAATTTTTTTGACTACATTGCATTAAAAAAAAAAAGTTTTTACTACATTGTAGCAAAAATGTTTAATGATTTGATTTTTTATAAAACTTTTTATGCAAAGTTTCTTTATACACACAAGTGGTTTCGGGTCTCAAAATCTCAATTGGCCTGGATCCTGTCGAAGGCAAGTGTTTTGCTACCTTAAAGTCTTGACATTATTTGTCTGCTTTCAATAGAAATATTTTTATGCAGTATATATACTAAAGGAAACCTTTAAACAGTAAATGTAATGCTGTCATGATGTGTAAAAAAAAAAACAAGACATAAGAATGCGTGTCTTAAATTATTTTACTCCATCATTTATTTATTTAAAAAAAAAAGAAGTATTTTTGTTTTTGCACTGTTTTCAACACCTAATAAATAAAGATTTTTTGTTTTCAATACAATTGTCATTTTACATTTCAATATAATCATATTTCAATATAATTCAATAATATTAATTTATAAATATTATGATTATATATATATATAATTTAAAAAATAAATTGTATATATAATTATATATACTATAAAAATATTTTAATTTCTATATAATAGGTCAATAATAATAGGTTTCATTTAAAATTTTAAATAAAATTATAAATAAAAATATTTTTAATTATATTATTCATGTTGTTATTATAATAGATTTTATGTAAAAAAAAAATCTATTATTTTAGTTTCTGTGCAAGAACCTACTGGCAAAGAAACTAGTTCTTCAAGGTGCTACCCAAATAGCCTCTAATTACCAAACGGCTTTCCCAATTGCAGCTATAGCAGTATGCGTTTGGACTCTTTTTCCCGACTGTGGACAGCTGATTCTTGCTCATTTTTATAGGAATTGCCCGTATCTTGTACCATTTTACATACCATACACAAAAAATATGGATATCCAAGAGTATCATAAATTGATTGGCTATGATATAGACGATGGCAAAATAGAAGACGAAGATAAATATTTAAAAAAAGTTTCTGGCATAGTACGACTTTATGCAGCAATAGTCCAAACAGAAATGCCACCTTTTATTGGAGATAAGCCGCATCCGCACGGACTTGACTATGCTTGGGTCTGGTTAACTCGCTTTCTCACTTTAGAACCACGTCCGTCTATAAGTGCGGTCATTATTTATGATTTTTTAGAAGTTGCTGGTCATGCCATGATGAAACGATTTGGAAAACAATTTCAAAAGTTGCTTTTTATTTTGTACGATAATTATTTACCTAAGGTTATAAAAGTGACTTCTAATGATGGAAAACCTATGATCATTCGATTAAAAATGTTTTTAGACGCTTGTGTTAAAGAAGGAAGAATAAAAGAACCTGAGGGCTTTTTGCCGAAGCAATGGTGGAATAGAAATTAAATTAAAAGAAAATCTTTTATAACTTTCTGTTTTTAATTTTTTATAATTTAATGTATCATAATATGATATATATATATATATATATATATATATATATATATATATATATATATATATATATATATATATATATATATATATATATATATATATATATATATATATATATATATATATATATATATATACACAGTATCGGACAAAACGAGTGCAACCAAATAATGCTAATTTAGTTTCTTTATATAAAAGTGCTGCATTTTTTCAATTTAGAGAAATAACTATGTAACTGTTTAGAGTCAAAGTTCTTCAAGTTTTATTCATCACAAAGTTCATTATTTGTACACGAAAATTAATAAATTAATCAAAAGTATTAAAAAAAGTTGATTTCCTTCTGGACAAAACAAGTGCAACTCGACAAAATTTTGACCAAGCTGTATTTCGCTATCAATATTTCGTGGCGAATCCTTTGTTGTCGATCACAGCCTTGCATCTTCGAGGCATAGATTCGATCAGGTGATCAATGAAACTTGGTGGAATTGCTGCCCAGGCCTTTTCGATTTGTTCAAACAGTTGATCCTTATTACGAACACCTTCACGATTAATTCTGCGGTTCTCGATAGGGTTGAGATCCGGAGATTGAGGCGGCCAATCCTTCACTGATAGGTGGTTGTTTTGAAACCACTGCTTGACTACTTTTGCAGTGTGTTTCGGATCGTTGTCTTGCTGAAAAACCCATTTTTTTGGCATATTCCATTCAGCATGAGGTAACAACATCTTTCAGGATATTTTTATACATGAAACGGTCCATTATTTCATCGTTTCGATGTATTATACCTAGACCGTTAGCAAAAAAACACCCCCAGACCATTGCCTCCACCATGCTTCACGGTCTTATGGCAGTAACGTAAATCGAGGCGTTTTCCGGCCGGTCGACGTACACGGCAAATGCCATCGCTCCCAATGACGTTGAACTTTGATTCATCACTGAAAAGGACAGTTCGCCATTTCTGCACATTTCAGTCAATATGAGATGTAGCAAACAGGAGTCTTTTCTTCTGGTTTTTTAGTGAAATCAGTGGTTTCTTTGCAGGGCGTCGAGAAAACAACCTGGCTTCAACAGCACGTCGTCTGATTGTTCGGTCCGATACAGGCAGCTCTAATTACTTTTGTATCTCGACTGATGTTATCCAGGGATCCTTCTTGACGGATCTGACGGTCATAGAATCCTCTCTAGAAGTGGTGGAACGCGGTCTTCCACCTTTGTTATCTGCTGCCAACTTCCCCGTAGAACGATATTTGGAACATAGTCTTGATACGGTCCATTTTTTCACGCGATATTTATCACAAATACTTTTTTGTGACATTCCACTTACGTAATCGCCAATAATTTTCTTTCTTAGTTCCTATCCAAGACTGTTGGGAGCCATTTTTGCACTTAAAGTCATAAAAATAATTAAAATAAATAATCACGCTTCTCAAGGCTTACCGTGTTACATTTACCTTGTGATGATACAATAATGCTCTGTGGAACACGACGTCGTGGTTGGATGTGGACTGTATTGATGTAAAAAAACACTTGTTGTACTTTTTTTTTTTATTTTTTTTTTTTTATTATTAATTTATTTTGCCGTTGATAAATATTACAAAAAAGAAATTACAATAAAAGAAAAATCCTTGCCGGAGCAAGAAGAAGACAGGTTGTCTTATCACCGAGCCCCGTCACACAAAAATTTACATGCGCAATAAATGATAAAAGACAGTATAATTACAAAAATAAAAACAAATCAAATACTTCAGCAATAAATTAATTAGTTGCTAACAATCTTCCAGCAGAATAATTTTAAAATAAAGATTTTAATAAAGATTTAATTTATTTTCAAGCGATTCAGTCCAAACCTTTAAATTGTTTTCAAAAAAGGTATTTGAAATCTATTACATCCAATTCTATGTTCAGTAAATACCGTTTTGAATCATCCTTAAAACTTTGCAAAGTGCAGTTTAAAACGAAGTTTTGTTTTTTACTAAAGATTGGAAGAAATTTTTTGCAAACGAAAGGTCCCCGATATTGAATTTGGTACGAACTTAATTTAAGAAGGTTTATGGGAACCACAAAGTTATTCACTGAAAATTTGGTTGGATATTTATGGGAGATTTCATTAAAGTAGGATTGAAATGTTACTGGAGAAAACCCAAGTTTTGCTTTAAACATAAATAACATTACTTGATGAATATTAGGCTTATAAATATTTAAAGCTCCAAGCTGACGTAAGAGAGGTTCGCATTGTGTTTTTCTATTTGCCCCAAATACTATCCTGCAAGCATGTTTTTGTTTACTATAATTTTTTTTGAGTTTAGCGTGATTAGTTTCTTCAAGTACAAATTGCTTTCTGTTAGTTAAGTATGATTTAAACCAAAGTAAACTTTGACTTTTAACACCATAGTTTTCTAATTTTTTCAAAAGAATTTCATGATTTACTGTGTCGAAAGCTTTGGATAAATCAATAAAAACCCCTATTGTATAGCAATCACTATTAAATACATTTGATATATGCTTAACCAATTCAATTTTTGCATGGTTAGTAGAATGATTTTTTTAAAACCGTATTGATTTTTATATAAAATCTTATTTTCAGATAGATATTTATAAAGTCTGTTGTACATAATGCGTTCAATTAGTTTAGAAAAGCAGGGTAAGACTGAGATTGGTCTGTAGTTTGAAATATTGGTCTCATCGCCAGATTTGAAAATAGGTGTTATTTTTGCAATTTTTAGTTATCTGGAATATGACCTGATTTAAGGGAGAGATTAAAAATATGGAAATACTTCACTTCTTGTATTGATGTTCTTTGATAAACACTTTGATAAAACTCACTTCAATAAACTGTCTTGATAATACTGACTGATTGACTTCCATATACTGACTGAATTACATGTCGATTTACATGTCTCTTATATAGTAAAATGAACCTGTATGAACCTGTTCTGGAAGATTCTAAATGCTTCTTTTCGATGCTTCTAGAAGCTTCTGGATGCGTCTGGATGCTTCTGAATGTTTCTGGATACTTCTGGATGCTTTCAGATGCTTCTTCTGGAAACTTCTGGAAGCTTCTGTATGATTCTGGAAACTTCTGGAAACTTCTGGATACTTCCTTTAATTATTAAAAAACTTCCGTGACGTTGATACGGACCAGACATAAGAAAATGAAACAAACCAAAAAAGTTGCGCTTGTTTTGTCCGCTGTAAAATGGCACTTGTCAACGAAATCCTGCCTGTGTGCTGTCACCTGTCAGCTGATTGCTCATGTCATGGCATACTATGACTCCAGACTCCTGAACTGTTTGCTGTGGTAGTACAGTTCATTTCGTTTTTAAGACATGTAAATTTAGGAACACTTTTTAGCATTGGTTGCAAATGTTTTGTCCAATACTGTATATATATATATATATATATATATATATATATATATATATATATATATATATATATATATATATATATATATATATATATATATATATATATATATATATATATGTATATATACATAAAATCACCATAAAATTAATATCCATCTTTCCGGTCTTTAAACTGAAAAGTAATATAATGACAGAAAATGTGATATTTTCTGTTGCCTTACTTTTCAGTTTAAAAACTGGAAAGTAGGATATTAATTTTATGTGATTTTATGTCCTTTCATCATAAATCGAAATGTTTTATTCAGTTTCCCTAATTTCTTATTAATTAGGTAATAGGAAAATGGAATAAAGTTTCGTTGCGTTTTATAATAAAGGGACATAAATAATACATAACATTGAAATTTTTCAGGCACCTCCGTAAAACTTTAGTCCAATATTGTTAGTAATGCCTTTTTCCCGGTTTTTCCGTAGGAGAACGCTGTACGTTCCTACGTAAAAACCAGGATAATGGTCACCCTAAATATAGTGGACTTAGGTGGCTAAATTAATCAATAAAAGCATAGCTTTGTAAATATTACTTTTTTTTTTTTTTTTTTTTTTTTTTTTTGTAAATATGATTAATTTTTGTATTGATGTTTTGTGTATGATGCTAAGTAAAATTATGAACAACCTAAAGTCCGACTTTAAAATAGATGCGTTGTGTATAATGCTAAATAAAATTATGAACAATCTTAAGTCCGACTTTAACAATTTATTACAAATTTAGATCGATAAGTAATATTGATAACGAAAGCATTTGAATATTTTATAGTTTTTTTATGTTCATTTTAACAAAGTAAGAGTTTCTTTTTTTACTAAGTAATAATTTGATCAATTAGCTGCAGAATGACAACTCTTATTGCGTTGACAAACATTTTCTAAATTAAAAAACGTTTTTTAATTTAAGTTTTTTTAAATTATCAATGAGTAGTGAAAAAATTAATAATTTGTTACTCAAAATAACCAGAATTAGTGAATACTAAAATTTTTGTAAATAGAACAGCTATATAGTTAAATAGTTATAAATAAACATATAAATAAAGCTAAATAGTTTTATCTAGTTTAATTTTACCTAGATGTTGTTTTTATATATTATAAGTGTCCTTATAAATTTATATATATTTTATGTGTCTGAATCTTAAACGGTGAAATAACGCAAGTTTTTGGTTACAAATTTAGTTTTGATGCTAATATATATTTCAATATTTATTAGTTATTTTGATCATTTATAATTGTTTATTGGTTGTTTTTATCCTTTGCAATTTTTTGTTGTTTGTTTTCATCCTTTATAATTGTTTGTTAGTTGTTTTTTTTATAATTTCTTTAATGCTTTTCATAAAAAGTCAATGGGGAATACATTCAGAGGGTGCCGCAGTTAGTTATTTAACACATGTGCAGAAAAGTCCCGGGCCTAACACATAGATAGCGTGAGTTTTATTGCAGTCACCTTTTTTTCAGTTAATACTAACCTTCAAAAGACAGCTGTTAAAATTTCATTATATTCTATTCATTAGTTTGTGAGTTATTTTGCTAATAGTAACTTTACTTTTTTTATTTTCAGAACAATGAATCAAAAACAATTTCGTGTTTTAATTTTACACTGCTTCTTGATGGGAAAAAATACCGTTCAAGCAATGGCTTGAAAAGTGTTATGGTGACTCCGCTCCATCAAAAACAACAATAAAACGTTGGTTTGCTGACTTCAAACGTGGTCGTAGAGACACCGATGATGCAGAACGCAGTGGACGTCCAAATGAGGCGGTAACACCAGAAAACATAAAAAAAATCCACAAAATCGTTTGAATGATCAAAAAGTGAAGTTGCGTGAGTTAGCTGACATCGTAAATATATCAAAAGAACGTGTTGGCTTTACATTGCATGAGCATTTGACTATGAGAAAGCTCTGTTTAAAGTGGGTGCCGTTTTTGTGTTTGCTCACTGTTGACCAAAAACAAAAACGTGTTGATGATTCTGAGCAGTGTTTAGCCATGTTCAAACGTAACAAACCGGATTTTTTGCGTCGATATGCGACAATAGATGAAACATGGATCCATCACTTCACTCCGGAATCAAAACGATCGTTATCTGAGAGGACAGCAACTGGTGAACCTCGTCCAAAGCGCCCGAAAGCACAACAATCGGCTGGAAAGGTTATGGCTTCGGTATTTTGGGATGAACGTGGTGAAATATTCATATATTATCTTGAAAAAAGAAATACCATCAGCAGTGAATATTATATAGCGTTATTGGAGCGTTTGAAGGCCGAAATTGCAAAAAAACGACCGCATATGGCAAAGAAAAAAATTTGTTTCATCAAGACAACGCACCGTATCACAAGTCAATCAAAACAATGGCAAAACTACATGAATTGAAATTCGAATTGCTCCCACATCCACCGTATTCGCCAGATTTGGCGATTACGGTGTTCCCAGCGACTACTGGCTGTTCGCAGACCTGAAAAAAATGCTCGGCGGTAAGAAATTTCGCACGAATGAAGAGGTTATTGCTGAAACTGAGGCCTATTTTGAAGCAAAAGATAAATCGTTCTACAAAAGTGGTATTGAAATGTTAGAGCGGTGCTGGAATAATTGCGTTGCTCTTGATGGAGATTACGTTGATGAATAAAGCTAATTTTGAACAAAAAAACCCGTGTTTTCTTTGTTAGGCCCGGGACTTTTCAGCCCATGTGTTAGGTTAAGTAATTTTTATTTATACAATTTTTGTGTATATGAAAGGCAGTGAAGTTTATTAGCTCGCTAATGATATTAACGACCGATAAATTGATAAAAATATACTGATGCTAATTGATGAAATATATTTACAAATAAAAATTAGCTTAGTATACCAAGGTGGTAAAATAATAAGTTATGATTATGAAAAAGTTTTGAAAATGTATTTCCTTCATGATTTATTATAAGATAAGATTGAGAATTACCGTCTTGCTGACGATTATCAGAATATGTTGTTAGATATTGAACGTCTTGCTGACGAGTATCAGAATTTATCGTTAGATATTAAAGAATGCAACTTAGATTTAGAGTGTTTTGAATTATCTCTGTAATAAAAAGTTTAAAATAATAAATGTAATATTTGAAAATTTTATTACTAAATGAATTAGGTTAAGCGGGATTCAGTTCGTTTTAACAGAAATGTTTTTGCATTAGGCAAGAGATTATTACACTGCAAAATCAGGATAATTATTTTTTATGCAAGATAATTATTTTTACAGAGTTAGGAATATTTAGACAAAAATATTACGTGTGTACAAAAACAAATATAAAAATTCTAACTTCGAAAAAAATTAAAATTATTTATAGATTTTCATTTCTTAAATAATACTTGTTTTGGTGTTTTAATTACTTACAAATTTTGATAAGATATCGAGACTCATTTTATTTTACATTTGAATATTAAGCGTGGAAGATTAAAAACATCACAAAAAAAAAATGTTTGGCATTAGTCTGAAATCCTATATTATATACTGTTACCAATAAGGAGCAATATTACTCCGCGCATTACTTGCATAGTTTTATTTGGCAATAATTAGATAAGTAATAAAGTTAACCAGCAATTACTGACCACTAAATAGTATTTACCAAGATGAAAGCCACTTTAACAATTTATTACCTAAGCTTGTAAAAGATTTTCCTAATTTCTATATATATAAACGTTTACTTATGGGGTAATTTAAATTTTATTTTGAAATTACAAATAGACTTGAGGAAGTTACGTTGAAATTCATTTCATAAAAGTCATACTTTTATAACTTCATATATGTTTACTATTTTGCTTGTTGCATTTTATATGTATGTATTTATATGTATGTATTTATATGTATGTATTTATATGTATGTATTTATATGTATGTATTTATATGTATGTATTTATATGTATGTATTTATATGTATGTATTTATTAGTATACGCATTTATGTCTATATATAATATACATATATAGTACTTTTTTTGATTTTGAATAATAATAAAATGTCAAACAAACAAAATTACATAATGAAAAAAAGAGAGAAAGTGGAATGGTACTATTTCAAATAAGAAAATAATTGAGAATTCATATGTTCTTAACATTTGTTCAAGTCGAAAGAAATTATGTTTAAATAATGAAATGTCTACATTTGTAGTAATACATTATCTTGACAATGACTTTTTTATAATAGTATATTTTGCAATGTTTAAAATGTATTTTGTGGATTAATGTCCCTGAATTGTGGTAGAAACATCACAATATATAAAAAAATTAAAATGACGAGGATTTTAACACTTTATTAGTGTCAAATGTTTAAGTTTTGGATACCTATGATTGCTTTGGGAGTGAGATATCATATGAGATACATATGATATGCTATACGAGTGCTATGGATACCTTTTCGTTGATAATGAACTTACAATGTTTAACTAAAGAACCATTTAACCAACAAATTTGTTAAAGATTCTTACAAAAAAGTAGCTGAGTGTATTTGTGTATACTGAAAGTATGAGAACTGCTGCTGTAGAGGTTGACCATATTGACATTGTTAGTGATATACCATGCAGTCATTTATCTGTTGATAGGACATGGTAGAAACGCGGCCATTCTTCTATACATGGAGTAGTAACAGCCATTTTAGGTGACAAATGTCACCTAAAATGGCTGCTAAAGTGTCACCTAAAAAAAATTTTTATTGATACTCTTCTCGAAATACAATTTTATCCCAACTAAAAACAAAGCAAAAAGAGTTACTAAAATATCATCAACATTACTAGAAATAACTTTCGAACAATCATCAACATTACTAGAAATAACTTTCGAACAATCATCAACGTTACTAGAAATAACTTTCGAACAATCATCAACGTTACTAGAAATAACTTTCGAACAATCATCAACATTACTAGAAATAACTTTCGAACAATCATCAACATTAGTAGAAATAACTTTCGAACAATCATCAACATTACTAGAAATAACTTTCGAACAATCATCAACGTTACTAGAAATAACTTTCGAACAATCATCAACATTACTAGAAATAACTTTCGAACAATCATCAACATTACTAGAAATAACTTTCGAACAATCATCAACGTTACTAGAAATAACTTTCGAACAATCATCAACATTACTAGAAATAACTTTCGAACAATCATCAACATTCCTAGAAATAACTTTCGAACAATCATCAACATTACTAGAAATAACTTTCGAACAATCATCAACATTACTAGATAGCGTGATAACTCACAATTTTCGAACAATCATCAACATTACTAGATAGCAAAATAACAATTTTCTTAATAGCCGTTATAAAACGGATATAATTAAGACTGACTTGACTGACTGATCATTTCCCTAAATTCCTTATTACTGATAACGTAACTCCTAATAATACTACCCTCGAATCAACAGTATTCATGAGACAAATTAATGAAAGTTCCATAAGCTATTTTTAAAAATTATTAAACAAATCCGTCGATTGGAATCTTATTTTACAACCTCATGATGTAATTAATGCTAATGATTTATTTCTGAACTGATTTTGTAAAATGCATGATAAGGCATTTCCTTTAAAAGTAATAAATTCTAAGTCATTTCTATCCCCATGGATGACCAAAGAGCTAATAAAATCATCAAGGAAAAAACAAAAATTGTATGAAAAATATTTAAAACATAAAACTTATAAAAATGAAATTAATTACAACAACTATAAAAATTTATTTGAAAAAATTAAAAAAACGATTAAAAAGTAATTATTATGCTAAAATGCTTGAAATTAACAAAGAAAGCACTCGAAAAACGTGAAATGTTATTAGAGAATTATTTGGGAAAAAAAAGTTGCAAAAAATAACTTACCTCAAAAACTTTTAACTGATGGAAAACTCATTTATCATAAATGAAGTTATTATTAAGAAACTGAACAGTTTTTCCTTGATGTTGTTCCAAGCTCAGTAGCGAAAATTCCATTTAGTCAAAAAAAATTTAATTCATCTTACAACTACTGATATAACTCTGTACAAACCAATTTTGAAAAAAAGTGAACTGCATAATGCGTCTTAAAAAAAATAAAAGTACTGGTACTGACCAAATTAATGTTAATGTAATTAAATCTGTTTTTAATATTATCAAACCCTCATTGTTCCATATTTGTAATCTCTCACTTAAATCAGGTCATATTCCTGACAAATTAAAAATTGCAAAAATAATACCTATTTACAAATCTGGTGATGAGACTAATTTTTCAAACTACAAACCTATTTCAGTCTTGCCCTGCTTTTCTGAACTAATTGAATGCATTATGTACAACAAATATTTAACTGAAAATCAGATTTTATACTGTAATCAGTATGGTTTTAAAAAAACCATTCTATTGACCATGCGACGACTGAATTGGTTAAACTGAATTGGTTATATCAAATGAATTTAATAGTGATTGCTATACAATCGGGGTCTTTATTAATTTATCCAAAGCTTTCGATATAGTAAATCATAAAATACTTTAAAAAAAAAAGTAGAAAACTATGGTGTTAAAAACAAAAGCTTACTTTGGTTTAAAGCATATTTAACTAACAGAAAACAATTTATACTTAAAGAATCAAAAAATTCAAAAAATAGCCTAATAACTTGTGGGGTACCCCAGGGTTCTATTTTAGGACCTTTATTATTTTTACTTTATATAAATGACTTATAATTAGCATCAAAAATATTAAACACTATCTTATTTGCATATGACACTAATTTATTTTATTCTCACAAAGATATTATTGTTCTTTTTAAAATTTTTAACGAAAAATTAAATAAGATCAACAAGTGGTTGAAAAGTAACCGACTTTCATTAAACGTTGATGAAACAAAGTTTATCCTATTCAATAAACCTAGTAAAGCCGATAATATTCCTCTTAAATTGCACAATCTTTTAATCAATAACATAATAATTAAAATGGAATTAACTATAAAATTTCAAGGAGTGCTTTTAGATAAAAAATTGTCAAGGAAATACCATATTAAATATACAGAAAGTAAGATCTCAAAAAGTATTTCCATGTTATATCGAACAAAACCGTTTGGACTTCGATATACTAGATTTCAAATATCTTTTTTAAAAACATTTTGAAAGTTTTGAATTAATAAATCATCTAATTTTGGTTGCTTTTTTTTACTGTTTTTCTTTTTTGTTGATATTTATTAATCAGCCCTAATTACTTATTTATATTGCATTATTTTTAATAAAACTTAACGCAATTTTTTACCATTAATAACTTTCACGACTGTTTCACTTTTGTATTATTTTATTTTTAAATCATTCTGCTGGAAGATTGTTAGCAAAAATATATTTTATTGCTGAAGTTTTGTAGGTACTTATACTGTTTTATTTTATCACTCATTAGTTATGTTAATACGTTAGAAAACAACATTGTATCGGGGTTTGGTAATAAGCCAGGTCTGTCTTCTTCTTGCTCCGGCCAGGATTTTCTATTATTGTAATTTCTTTTTAGTACTTTTAACAAACGGCAAAATAAAAAAATTAAAAAAAAAACATCAAGGCATTGCTTTGGTTTTAAAATGTGTGAAAACAAATACGGTACCCATAATTACCTAATTTGGAAACATAATCACATCTGCAATTAGCCATACAAAATCCTCAGGGGCACAGGAGTCAGCTGGTGGTGCTGACAATTTTTCCCAATCATTGTTAAACTATAGCCTGATTTAGAATACTGAAAGATTACTTTATTTAGATTACCTGATTTAGAATACTGAAAGGTTTAGAATACTGAAAGAATACTTCTGAAATGGAGACACTAGTTAGTTTAATGATGTCTTAAAATCTAATCCATATAAAGATCATAGTGTAAGTCCAATCAAGGCCAAGAGAATTAGTCACATACAGAAGCGCCTTGGGACTTGTTTGCAAAATCTTCTCAAATAATATAAAAACACTAAAACACATTTATCTGGTAACAGCCAGCACAACTCAAAAAAAGTAACGCTTAATTTCTGATGGGTTAACCTTCTAAAACAAAAAGAATAACACGTGATAAGAATAATTTCCATTCCGTGAATTAACTATTACTATTCACCAAAAACATCAGTTAAAATATAAATAGTTTCTCCGGTACTGAAACGTAGTTTCATATTATACTAAAATTCCGTAAAGAATGTGAAACCAGCAGGGTTGGGGTCGTTACATTTTAAAAATACTTAAGTAAAAAGTAAAAGTACTGATTGCAAAAGTAACGAAGTAAAAATAAAAAGTCTTGCTGAACAAAAATACTTAATTAAAAGTAAAAAAGTACAGTATGTTGAAAGTACTTTTTAGTTACAAAGTAAAAAGTACTTTTGTGCGTCGCAAAAATAAACGCATCAAACACTAACATACAAGAAATAAGTTATAAATAAGGAATAAAACAAATATATTCATCAACATTAATAGGCTTATTCCAATAGATTGGCAGGTCTACTACAATTTTCCATTGACGCGCAATAGCAGTTGTTGTTCAAAATATTCATCTGTCATTCTAGTGCGGTTTGGCATGAACACTTGTCCTGCTACACTAAATAAACGTTCCCAGGCTGCAATTGCTGGCAAAGCAGTGTTCAGTTCAAGAATGACATTTTTTAACAGAGGAGAGGAGCCATGAAAGTAAAGCTAGTAACTTTCTGACACATGACTTTGTAGCGTTCTTCAATTTGTATCATGACAGATTTATGAAAGATAAGCGTTCGGTTTGGTGCCAGAGTAGTTATCAATTTTCTGAAACTGATCTTCTCAGTTGTGTTGAATGGCTGCAGGTCAGTTATTATACAATCAACTACAGATTTATCTAAAGTCTCCTGAGATGCAATTTTAGAGTTTCTCACAAAGTTGACTGTTTGCTGAACTCGTTGAGGTTGGATGCCCTGAATTTCAATCTTTCGCTTTCTGTATGCAATCAGTTTGTCATACTCCTTTATTTTAGAAGAATGAATTCTCTAAAGAAACTCAAATTATAACTATATTAACAATGCTATATTACTAATAATACAAAAAAATTTTAAATAACAAAAATAAACATCAAATATATCTGACTTAAAAAACACAAAAAGTGAAAAAAAAAATACAGAGAAGATTGTGTCAAACTTTAAAAACCCGAAAACTAAAAAATAACTTGTGTTTTTGAAGGTTGTTGTATCCCAACAAGATAAAATATATGTAACAACAACAACAATAGCAGACAAAAAATAAATCTAAAAATATCTTTTTGTTTACCCCACATGTGTTCAAAGGCAAGATAAAAAACATAACAACATCTCTATATTATATCAACCAACAAAATAAGCTCACAATAGAAACCAACATTAACTCTGGTTTATAAAATAAAACTTCAGTTTATTTTCAAACAGTTAAAGGAAGTATACAACTAATGTACAAAATAAAAGTTGTAATAAAAATAAAACTGATCAAAACTTGCAACAAAAACTTAAACCAACAACTATCTTATTTTAACTATCTTAAAACTTAAAGCAGTGTGTTGAAAAAAAGAAAAGTTTTTGAAATTTACTATAGAACAAACAAATGTAGCACATAACGAATGTAGCACATAACAAATGTAGCACATAACGAATGTAGCACATAACAAATGTAGCACATAACGCATGTAGCACATAACAAATGTAGCACATAACAAATGTAGCACATAACAAATGTAGCACATAACAAATGTAGCACATAACAAATGTAGCACATAACAACGTTACAAAAAGCAAAGTAAAAAAAAAACATTCTCTCCAAAAAATTATAAAATTAAAAAAAAAAAAAATTCAAACAGGTAAATATTAAAGACTTTCTTTCTAAAAAATGTAATGACCAGTAATCATGAGACCAGTAATCAAGATTTCCAAACGTTCTAAGATCTCCAGAGGTTAAAGAACATAATCCTGTACAATTCAATATATATATATATATATATATATATATATATATATATATATATATATATATATATATATATATATATATATATATATATATATATATATATATATATATATTAAAATACTTTTGTATTATTTTTATTTTTACTTGAAATACTTTTATTCATTAGTATTTTCAATTTTATTTCAAAAACTTTTCATGGCTATTTTTAATTTTGTTTAAAACACAAAATACAAAATACTTTTCCACCAACAGCAAATTAATTAAAACCTAGTTTCCAAAAGTTCCAAATAAAAAGCTTATCTACTTAAAAGCTTATCTACTTTCATGAAGCATCTTTCAAAATGTTTGAAAGATGCTTTATGAAATCTTTTTTATACAGATTATGCAGCAGTTTTAAGAAATATAAAATAAAATCCTGGAACTGCATAAAAACACATAAAATTATTAATTGGATGTGTGTTTAATCTTTGAGATGTATAAAGTATTTATCAATCAGACTGCCTAGTTGATATTAATCTAGTTTATATCTTTGGTTTTTTAGTTGATATTAATCTAGTTTATACCTTTGGTGTTTTAGTTTATACCTTTGGTGTTTTAAGTTGGAGGGTGCAACTACGGAGTTGCACCCTCCAACTTAAATGGCGGCCAAGTTATTTGAAAAATCTTAAAAAATTTTATATGATTTAATATGCACCCAATTAGTATTTAACTGTGATGTTTCCTAGGGGTTAATACTTGGACCTTTTTTATTTTAAATTATCCCCTTTACAAGTTTTGTAAAGTAAATTATTTTTTTTTCTCACATTCAATGAGAATCAACTATTTGCAAACCACTCATTTATTTTGAAAAACTCTTTATTAAATTAAAAGGAACTTTAATGTCTGTTGGAATAAAAAAGATCGGAGTCGTCTGCAAAAATTATAAAATTTAAATTTGATGCTAAAAATAAATCATTTATACGCAATAAAAAATTTAGTGGTTCGAATCAGATTGAACCTCTTCGATTGTAAAAAAAATATAAGCTTAACTTTAAAGATAAGAATGTAAAATGACAAAAAAAAAAGATAAAAAGGCAACAACCAAAAATGTATATAATATGCTTTCTAGGACAATGGTGATATAAATATATGTTCAAATATGTGTTTGTTTGTTTATGTGTGTATGCGCGTGTAGGCGTGTTTGTGTGTGTGTGTGTGTGTGTGTGTGTGTGTGTGTGTGTGTGTGTGTGTGTGTGTGTGTGTGTGTGTGCGTGTGTGTGTAATATTTAGACTCAATAAAAAAACTGACTATAAAATCAAAATTAAAAATTTTTTTGTTCAATTTTAAATTAATAATCATTAAATTATGTTTATGTTCCTAAAGAAGAGCTTTGAAATCCTATATGTGTAAATAACGACTCATGCTGCTCAATTTTAATTTTCATTAAATCAATCAGTTGTGGGTAAATTAGATCTACCGGTGCTTCATAGTATAAAATCTTTATAAATGCTGCCATAGTTTGTAAATAGGTTGATGGTATCAAACACCCTATGAAGCCACTTATATAAAAATTTTTTACAACCCAAGCCTCTTTAATTAAAACTTTTTTCTGATTCCAGGGCAATAATGATTCTCTTTGGATATCACTAAATGAAATTTTATGCTTGACAATTTCGTAGTACTCGCTTTTGGCAACTACGTCATCTTCTATATGCATGTAATACTTGGATTGATTGTGAATATAATCAAACATAAATACATAGTCAAGACATTGTTTTGAACGCCAGTATACTCGCTCTTTTGAATCACCTAAAGTGACAGGTATGTTATTAAGTGGTAAATAAAACCTTCTTGGTGCTCCAATGATATTTATAAGTCCTTCCCATAGTTCCTTTTCAAAATTATTTTTTATAAGTTCGTATAAATATCTTCTTCTAATAGGATTTTCATCTGCAATAAATATTATAATTTGAACAGTTTTTTTATCTTGATCAGTAAGAGGTGTAATGAGAGATTCTAAAGTCTTTGTTATATATACAGCTGGCGTATCATTATAGATTCGGTAAACTGTCGGAATGCCAATAATTAGATATGCTAAATTTAAAATAAATTATTATTATTAAATACATACGATATAAAAATATTATTTTTAGCCATTTAAACGCTACTTATATATTATACTTATATATTATACTTTATATCATTTTATGCTACTTCAAAATAATATGTAAAAATATTGAAATTAATGTCTAAATATATGAGTGTCTGCGAATACATGCATGTATGCTACTTTTAGAGGTGAGCCATTCTTTGACAGTGGTTTATCGTTTTTGTCAGCAAAAACGTAAATACACCAGCGTTTAATAACCTGGCTTCACATACAGCGACACCATTGTATAGCTCTTTAGTTTCTTCTGCACTTTTTAGATAATTTAGATATGTATTTAGAAGTACACCATTACAAATATATTGTTATTATGTTCAATAAATAATATTTTAATAATCGTGTTCGAGTAATAAGATTCTAATGGTTATACCCAACAAATGAGATTGAATGGGCGCAAGACGATTATTTTTTTTGAAAATTATGGACGTTTTTATCCGCATTCTGTTTTGAAACTAATATCATTTTAGCGATATTTATTAAGAAAATTGTACAGATTATTGTCCATATATTTCATCGGTTAAGAAGTCTCAGTAGTTTGTTGAATGCAAGCAGTACACAACATATAAAGAAAAAATTAAAATAAACTTTAAAACATTTTTTGAAAAAGTTCTTATTTCACCAACACCGGCAAGACTTGATTATATTATTGGAGTATCCGCGTTTTTTGTACTTTATTTCTTTAGATCTGAACAATACTTTCTTTTTTAATTTTTCTTCATTTTGTATATTTTATTTTGTATATTTATCTTATATATTGTAATAATAATAACACAAAAACAAGAAAATCTTACGCTGACTGTTTCTCACTGTTCCTGCAAGTAAGACTTCTTTTCTAGTTATTGGCTTCTTACTTTCATCATATGTAAATATTTCTTCCCAATAGTCTGTTGAACATATGCCTAAAATAACTCAATATTTTAATGTAGTTTGTTAATAGTTTTTTATATGTTTTAATGACATTTTTAAAAATAGCCATCAAAATTTTTTTTTAGTTATAAAAAAAAATATTAAAGTTCTTCTCTAAGATTTTCAAAAAGTTTTTTTTATTTAAAGCTTTTAACAGTGCATAACGTAGTGAAACGTAGTTCTTGATTCTTCTTAATGTTTAGAAAGGAGAAAAATAGTTATATATTATTTAGGTGTTCTATGAAGTCCTAACAATCTTATCATAAAGCGCGCATTTAACAAGAAAATTCACGCCTCTTTCCTAACCTATAAAGCATATATGGCCAGAGCCGAGTTCGAACCAGGGACCTCCAGTTTTGAAGCCAAAAATCTAACCATTACATTACGGTTGCTTTTTTCCCCCCAGTATTTTATTAAAAGTATAAAATACTGTGCATAAATAAGTTTACAGTTTATACTGTAGCCATATTTTGGTCTTAGGCAACCATTTTAATAATGACTATTACGTGGAATCAAATGCTCAGGGAACTGGGGCCTGTGAGATCAAAGTCTTAATGACCTTTATCTTTCCTACTTTTTTAAAACATTTTAAAACTACTTCCTGACAAAAATTTTTATTTATGAAATTATAATCAAAGTTTGTATATTATAGTTTCAAATAATGCATAAAAAGAAATACAGCTTTTGTGAATAATCTTTCCGAAACCTGTTGAGCGACAAAATATTTTTTTGTGATGAAAGAGTTTTTTGTGATGAAACACTTTCTGCTTTATCAACACATCCTGAAATAGACCAAACCAATATTAAAGGAACTGTTGTACTTCTAAAAAAGTTTATAGATGTGTAGAAAATTATTTATGATCACAAACTGGGTGATGATAAAAGGTTAAGAGACCCATTGCGCTCTGTCATTGAATCACCAGATGATCTTTGTCTGCAACAGATACTTTCATTATGACAAAGATATGGAAAATAATGGAAAAAAAAAGAATTAAAACATTGACTGTTGAAACATCTAAAGCAATAGTTCATATCTTAAAAGGAATAGTTGAGTTAACAAAATATTTGTTAAGTAGATCGCACGAATTTTTAAAACTTGGCGACTTAACGTCTGACCCTATTGAAAAAGTATTTAGTAAGTTGCGTCAAGGTGCTGGTGGTGCTTATTTTATTACGTTTCAACAAGTTTTAGAAAAAACTAAAATTGAGCAATCAAAACTACTTTTACAATATGATTCAGACATTTGTGAGCTTTATGTTGGTCATACTTGCACGAACTGTCAGAGGCAACTAACACAAAAGGAAAGTGAAATATTTGATTCTTTGAAAATATTAGTCTAGTTTAACTGATGGTGTTAAAATGGCTTTAGTATACATTGTTGGTTACCTTCGATTTAATATTAGTAATGAAGATCTTGACACTGATACATATTCATATTGTAATGAGTATGGTGCTTATCTCAAAGACTTAGATAGAGATGGTTTGACAAAGCCAACTGACATTATAAGTCAATTTACTTTCTTTTGGTATGTACTTTTTATTGTACTAGATCTGAGTTTTCTAGTTTGTTTGCATTCGTTATCTTACTACTTTGAATTAATCGACAATTTATATTTTTGGGTTATTTTAAAAATAATATGTGTATGAAAAGTTTTAAAATTTTGTCAAATATTTTTTAAATAATTATTCAAAGCTAAACACTTCACGCTCTTACAAGGAGCCAGCTCAAATATTTTTAAAACTGAGTGATTAAATTAAAACTTTTGTTATTTATGTTGTTTGACAAATGTAAAACTCTTTTAAATAAATTATGCTTCATTAAAATTTTGTAATATTTTCTCTTCAATCAATATAAAATAAGCATGCCTTTAGTTGGCAAGTTAGATAACAATTGTAATTTGTTTGAATATTTTTATAAATCAAAATTAAGTCTAAATTAAATTTTTACTAATAGGCCTCCAGTTTTCAAATTTTGCAGCTTGTGTAATAGGCCTGTGTTTTAGCCGTGGTTCATTCACAATAAAAATATAAAATAATTTTAAAATATAAAATGATTAATAGAATATAATATAAAAAATATAATATAATATATATATATATATATATATATATATATATATATATATATATATACATATATATATATATATATATATATATATATATATATATATATATATATATATATATATATAATATTATATTTATATATATATATATACATTATGTATATATATATGTATATATATATATATTTATTTATTTATTTATATATGAATGTATATATACATGTATACATGTATATATATATATATATATATATATATATATATATATATATATATATATATATTCATTATATATATATATATATATATATATATATATATATATATGTATATATATATATATGTATATATATATGTATGTATATATATATGTATATATATATATACATATATATATATACATACATATATATATACACATATATATATATACATATATATATATATATATATATATATATATATATATATATATATATATATATATATATATATATATATATATATATATATATATATAGGGTTCATGGCATTCAGGGAAAACAAAGGAACAGTTTTTGAATTCTGAAAAATCAGGGAATACCTGGAAAATTCAGGGAACATTTTTTGAAAATATTTAAAATCAGGGAAAGTTTTTTAGTTTTATATATAACTTGAAGTTATTTTGCAATAAATAAATTTTGAGTTTTTATTTTTATTGAAAGTTGCTCACTAATGTGGTTTTATAAGTTTTATAATATATAGTAACCATATCTTTAAACAAATATTTAATTAAATATAATAATATAAGATATGACTTCAGAAATATAACCTATTTTCAAGAAGATTAGTTACAATACCATATTTATAAAGGTTGGTTAGTTCCTGACGCTCATGCATAAACTAAAGCTCATTGCAAAAGATGTAAAAATTGTTTGAATTGTCTAATATGGATGTTCAGGCTGTTAAAAGTCATGCTTTAGGTAGTTATATAAACTTTTTTAATGTAAGAATGAAAATTAAAACGAAATAATGTTTGATTAGTTCTTAACTTTATATTTTAATCTCAGTTTTTAATAGATTGAAATCAACCTTGTGGTTGCTGTTATTGTTTTCACAATAACAGCAACCACAAGGTTGATTTCAATCTATTAAATTTAATATTTCAAGTTTTGCAAGTTAAACTGAAAGATAACATTAAAATGTTAGACATTTTTGAAACCTAAATGTTTAATCTTCAATTATCTTATTTTAGGTAAAAAACATCATCTTTTATTTGTTAATGGAAAAGAGTTGCAAGCTGAGTTACTTAGATGTAAAGAAAAAAATACAACATTTTCCACCAAAAAACAAACAACTATTGATTTCTCAATTAAATCATCCTTATCAACTAACGCTGAGATCATATGGGCACTGAAATCTACAATGAGCTGCTACTCTAATAATTCATGTGCAAATTTAAATCACACTTTTAAAAACATATTTCTTGACAGCAAGGTAGCAGAAGATTTCACCATGAGTTCCTCAAAAGTATCGTAAGAGTTTGAACGACATAACCCAAGCATGTCAGATGGACCTACTTGCTCGATATTGGGATGTCAATGACAAAGTCAAAGTACGATACTGGACATCAGCTTTTCTTGGTCATTCTACAGCTTCTGACCTTACTCATTTTTGACCTTACTCATTTCTGACATTACTCAATTCAACAAAAACTTATTAAGATTTGATTCAAGTAAAATGTTTCAAGTTTCCATGGATAGAAATCGTACAAATCTGAAATTTCCCTCTACAAATCGGAAATTTCTCGATGATCTAAATAAACACAGAAAGAACAACGAGATGCCACAGCTAATAAATATTAGAAATTGCTCCTTGCATGTAATTCATGGTGCCTTTAAAGCAGCTATTGAATTAACCACATGAAATATTAAAGAAACTCTAAAAGGGTGTTAGCAAATTTTTCATGGCAGCCTGGTGTCAAGATTATGAAACAGTCACGGATGCAAAATAATACCCTCTTTTCTTTTGTACAACAAGGTGGTTTGAAAGCAAATCTGTAACACATCGTGGCATCAAAATCTGGCCTAATATATGCAAGTTAATTGAGGTTTAGGAAAAGTTATTATCTTCAAAGCAACCCAAATTGAAAAGCTTTTTAATTGTCAAAAAAGCTGTTAAAGACAAACTTATTCTTTTAAAACTTGAAGTTTTCAGTTTTGTTGCGTCAATGTCAATGGTTTATCAAAAAAATTTCAAGAATTCAATAGAGATAGTTTGATGACTTCTCTTTTGAAAAGTGCAATCTAAATAAAGATAATGAGTTGGCATCAACTGTCAAAATACTTTTGACACTAATTTTGAGTCATGGACAAGCTTCAGTTAAGAGAGGTTTTAGCATAAATGCCGCAATACTCAAACAAAACTTAAATGAAAAATCAATAACTGCAATTTGTTTAGTTAAAGTTCATATGCTATCAAATAATCTTCAGCCACATAATATTGAAATTACAAACGAAATGATAATTAAAGTAAAATCATCTGATGAAAGATATAGAAGCTACCTAAGTTCAATAACAGACACTAATAAAAAAGAAGAAGTCAATTAGTAAGGAAAATTCTTAGCGATGAAATAAAAGATGTTGAAACAAGACAAGATCAACTGAAAAAGACCAGTGAAATGCTGCAATTTGATTTTGTAAAATTTCTTGAGGAAGCCGAAGAGAAGCAAGATCTAGGGTTAATTTCTAAAACTAATTCTATGAAATGAAAAGCAAATGTGAAAAACAAAGAAATTAAGAAATTAGAGCTAGCACTTGGTATCTTAGAGCAAAAGAGAAAGCTACTAAAATAACTTTATTTAGTTCTCGTATATAGTTTATATTTTGTTAAAACATTACTTTGTTCGAAATATCTTTTTAAAAAACTTCATTTTATTTTTCTATTAAAAGAATAATAAAAGGAATAAATTATAATTAAGGTTTAATTATCAATAAATTGCATGGAAAGATTGTATGATAGATAAAAATTGATATTTTAAAAAATATATTTTATATTTATTGGACTTAAATGGCTTTGTTTCCTTATCAAATTACTTTTTATTACTTAAAAACCTTCCTTTAACAGATTGCTATCAACTTATTTAGAAGTATTTAATTGTTTAAAAAATTCTGATAAAAATATTCGGGGAACATGGATTCAGTTGCAGAAGTATTATATCCTTCAAGATAAACAAGGAAAATTATATACTTTTCACCACCCAAACTCAAGAAAAAAGTACTTGAAATTGGGTGAAATTGGATTTCTAAAACTGCCATGAACCCTATATATATATGTATATATATATATATATATATATATATATATATATATATATATATATATATATATATATATATATATATATATATATATATATATATATATACAACATAAAATATAAAATATTATTTATTTAACTTTTATTTCGCTGATTAAAAAATATTACAATTTTTCATATAAAATAAATAACATCGTAAACATAAAAAAACCTTTATAAAATGACGTTTTTAATCTTTTTAATTTATAATATATATACTGTTATAATCAGTCAGGGACTCAAAGAAGGTAAGGATGATGCGTTTATCATCACAATCTTTTCATAGAGCCCCTTTAGTCACTATTGAAATAAAAATAAAAAAACACTTTAATTTTTAAATAAAAATAAAAAATTTAATAAAATTAAAACACATAAGAAGAAAAAAAAAATAAATAAATAAAAAGAAAAAATACAAAAAAATCTGAAAACAAATACTGTAAACTATAATATAGATGTCAGGAATTAAGGAGATGCATTTTAGTTTGTTGTTTAAACGATGAAATGCTTTTTAGGTCTTTAATATTTTTATTTTGGAAACGATTCCATATTGATGGACCTCGGTTTGTAATTAGAAAACTTGACTGCTGTGATTTAATTTTTCCTAGTTGATAGTCGTTCCTGGTATTTGAACGCAGTCGTTCCTGGTATTTGAACGCAGATTATATTTTTCAGAAAATGATATAAGAAAGTTATCTGAAAAAACGTTTGGTAGAAGATTGTTTTTGTATTTATACATAAAAATTAATATCTGTAATGTGTTAAGTTTCTCAATATCTAGAACCATCATGCTTTTCATCACTGGTGCCGGGTTTACTAACCTATTTAAATAATTAATTGCTTTGCATGCATGGTTTTGCAGACTTTGCAATTTTAGCAATTTGGTTTTATGGGTGCTTATATAAAAATATAAAATATTTAATGTCTACAAAGCTATTTAATGGGCATAATCTGACATTAGATGTCGTCTATAATATTAAAAAATGTAAAAATCAATTCATAACATTTTTGTTAAATGTTATTTTAACAAACATGTTAAGTCATTTCTCCCTAGCGGCTTGAAAACGTATTTCGTATTTATAATATAAAGTCATTATTTCAAATACAAAATGCTAAATACTCTCTTGTGACTTGTAAAAATGATTCTAAGCAAACTCGTAAAGTCTTAAACTTAAATATAAAAAACCACGTAACAAGCGAGTAACTTAATATGTCTAAGTATGTTGATGAGTAACTAGGAAGTAATTAAATTTTTTCAAAAAATTTAATCAGGGTTGGATCTAGGGTTCGGCACATTAGGCCGCCGCCTTAAGAGAAATATTATATTACTATTAAGTTGTAATAATTTACTTGACATTTTAATGTTCCATATGGAGTTATTTATTATTCATGGTTTCGGCGTTGCGACGAGTACCTTAACTACGATAAGCGCAGGAGTGTTACAAACTATGATTAGGCAAATGGCTTTTTCATGCATAAGGCGAGATCAATGATATATATTAAATAACTAAGTATCGATCCGAAAAGTGAAGCTGCTTTTTGCCCTTTTTACAAATGGCGGATTAAATTTGTAAACAAATATTTTTAACTTTTCTGTTCTTAAATGAAGTAAATATATTTTAAACTTAAAAACTATTAACGTAAAAGTGTTAAGCGGAAATTATAATACTTGTAAATTAATAATTTATGGTTCCTTAATTTATTTTCAATTAAAAAGGGATTAAAGTTTTGAATAGAAAAGTAAAACGACAGACTCTTTTGAAGCATTTTTATAAACTAAAATACTTTTTAATAAACATAGGCTTATAAAAATTTTTTTTAAGTATTCTATAATTATTAAAACTTGTTTTAAAAATTATACTTAATTTATCGGGAACTTTTGACTTGCATTTTTAACTTTTATTCCACACTTCGGCTTCAGCTTTGGCCCTTTTTACAAATGGTGGGCTATTGTTATAAACAAAAAAAGCGGCTTTCTTTGTCCAATAAAATCCCGCAAGTTAGACATTTAGTTATATAATATAATTAAGTATTACTATTTTATGACGATGGGAAGACGGGGAAGTCAAAAATGGTCAAAATTTGTACGACGTAATTTATGGACGACACCTTTAACTAACGAAAGTTAAATTATGCCTAAAGTAGTATAGAACTAAGTGGTCAATCTGCCTAATTTAATCTGAATCTAGATAAAAAGTCTGGAAATTAATTGTGTAACTTGATTAAAATAGATAAATAAGCCGATAAATTGCATAAGGGTTTTGTAGTTAGCATATGTTTTTAAAGTGCCCTATTTATGATGTCTGTAATTTGTTATTATGTACAAATGGCTTTAGAGCAAAACAATGTAGTTTTATTAAATGAAACTTGCAAGAAGTTATCTTATGAAGTAATTTCTTTATGTTTTTTGTATAAAAAAAACCTGCATTTATCTTAAGCAAATTTTTTGTACAGAAACACACAGCAAAAGCTCGAAATTGAATAAATTTGTACTTATTTACAAAAGTTATAAACCATTTATAAAGCTTTATATGTATATACATACGTCACAACAGCAATATAACAAAATTATGTTAGCAGTTTGTAATTTACTAAAACAAGCATACATTTTTATAGTATCATTTTAAAAACATATTCTTGTCTTAGTGAAGTACAAACAGCTAGCTTGTAATATTGCTGTTGTGATGTTTTTATATGTAAACATATTATTTTTAAATATAGGTTTTGCATGATGTCAATTATAATATAAGGAACGCTTTTTCCAGAAAAAATACAACTGGTTGATGTCGCCTAAAACTTGATGCCTTGCAATAATTGTCAATTAAATATATTTCTTATTAATCAGCCTTATTTTATTTAAATTGTACAGTTGATGGTTGGTGCCAAAATTTAGAAGTTTTAAACACCGTCAAAGAGTTGTGTTTTTTATTGGTTCAGTTATTCATAATGTGTTACCTGCGAGTTACCTTTATTTATTAAAAAGAAAAGTTCTAAATGATTGTAAAGTTTGTTTGTAAATGTTTTGTTTGTATTATTTGAATTTATTTTAGATCAAGTCTTGTAACTGCCGCATTTAGTATGAAAGTATAGTTTAGTATTAAAGTTTTTGTTAGTTTGTGTTTTTGGGTTCTTACTTCAATAGAATTGTATGTTAATTTAGTGTGAAAAATATTTTTCAACAGAAAAAAGAGGCGAACAAGCCAAATATTTGAAATGTGCAAATAAATTATTAAATTGAAAGGACTCGTCAACCAGTGGATTATTAAGACATTTGCTAGATGTTCATTACATTATTATTAGTAAAAGAAACTTAAATAGCGATAAAGTTGCTGGTCTAAGCAACTGTAAGACAATCCCTGCAAAAACGACTAAACCTCTCGTATCATTTTTTCTTCAGAAACATAGCAGAGATTGTGGCTAGACTTGAGGCCATTGATGGATTTTCAATCGATGGGAAATAAAAAAGTGTGTTCATTCGTCAAGCATTAAGTGAAAAATCACCATTATGATTATATAAGTACAAAAATTTCTAAAAACATGGGGATCCTATGTAAATTACGAATCTATCTCAATAAGAAAGTCTTAATCCATCTTTATTACTCATTTATACATAGTTACTTAAATTTTGCCAATATTGCTTGGGGAAGTACAGAAAAAAAAAAGTTGCAACGTCTTTATTTCCGTCAGAAACGCGCAATCCGTATAATCAATTTTGCGAATCGCTTCTCTCATTCAAAGCATTATTTTATTGAAATGAGAGTTCTGAATATATACGAGTTAAATGTATTTAATATTTTATTTTTTGTATAATAAATATACAAAAAATAAAATATTAAATAACTTATCCTTAGCTGTCTTCAAAGATCTTTTCTTTTTTAAACCAATCAGTAAATATATTTTGAGAAATAATAACTTTTTAAATGAACCTTTTTGTCAAACAAACTTTAATCAATTTTGTATTACCTATCGAGCGCCACATCTTTGGAATAAAATTGTTTTGCGGATTTTTAATTTTGAAGTATCAAATACTTTTTGCCTTTTTAAAAAAAAACTGAAAAACCTTATTCTTTCATTAGTTAATATATTGAGTTATTAATTATAGTAAAAATTAAAAATATAATTTGGTCTACTTTTTTTATTGTTTACATACATGTTTACGTTTATAGAAGTTTATTCCTACTTATTTTATTTATTGTTCTTATACTTTTTACTTTTTGTTTTATATATTGGTTTACTCTAATATAAAATTCTAATGAATTTTATACAAGAAAATCCTCTTGATCTTTCTTCAGACACAGATTATTTATATTGTAGTTTTGTAAAAGTTTATTTTTTTTTAATCTTATCTTTGTTAAATGCTTATTTAAGGTTCTGACGACAAGATCTTTGCGATCTTCTTTCAGATACCTGTAAGTTTATATTATCATTTTTATTATTAGTTATTTAAAGCTGTTCAACGATTAACAAACGAAATCCAAAAAAAAAAAAAAAAAAATTACTAAAAGGCAACTTTGAAAAATGTTTTTGTAACTACTAATAAAATATTTTTGTAAATTAACTGAACAAATATTGTGCTATGGCAAAAAATGATCTTATTGTTAAAATTAAGTCACAAAAAGAAAAAAGTGAAAAATTTAGTCTTAAGTTTAATGAATTGACTAGTCTACGCAATCGAAAATATTTGAAAATCAATATTCGTTTCAATAAGTTTTTTATTAATTTAGGTTAAAATTCTTGGAAGCTGTACAGCTGAAGTAGCAATTGACCTGAATAAAGAGATCCTATCAGAGTTTGAAAGTTTTTTCAGATGTTCCATACATGATACTGCAGCGGAAAAATTTAAGAGATTATCCGGTTTTATACACCAACTATTTTATTACCACGGCATTCGCTTGGCTTACGCATACGCACGGCATACGCTTGGCTGTAATAGATTTTATTTACAAAAGAAGTGAAAATGTTTGTCATATTGATTCTTAAGAAAATGATTCTAGTTTTTCCAGTGACAACTTTAGTGAATCTTAAACTAAAAGTGATAATCAAAACGATTTCGAACCCTAAATATGTAAAAGAGATATAAAGCCGGCTTTACAAACGATTTGAAAGTTTCGGCAAAAAGAAATTCCATTTTACAAGACCATGTAAAAGTAGAGAATGGTATTGAAGTTAGTTTACTGCTAGATTACCGGGCCAGCGGGAACAGCATTGTGACAATGGTTAAAAGATTTTTAAAAGTTATTGGCTCAATAAAAAAATTAAATGCTTGAACTCCCCAGAACTGTTTTACGAATATATGTTTCAGTTTTGAAAAAATTCTTGAAGGTTCTTCAACCAATCAAAATAACTGTAGAGGTATTTAGTAGACGTGATGCAAATATGCTATCTGCTGATGCAATTTGAAAATTTTTATTTGATTCCCTTCTTGATAATAATGATGTAATTTCAAAGTTGATGCTGCTAGCTCTGTCTCTTTGCGTTAAAAAGCAAAGAAATTAAGATCTTGAGGCTTTGATTAAACACCCCAAACGCTCGATTAGCATGCGACTCCTGAGCTACTTTGATCATCAAAAGTTGCAATTATTTGTTTTGCAAATAACTTATTTAATAGATTATTTAGTTAAGATGGTAATATTGAAATTGAATTCTCTGAAGAGAAAGATTGTTTAACAAATACAAATATTAAAAATAGATTGGCGGTGGCTATATATGCAGTATAAACCTAAAACGTGTGTTACATCTTAAAATTTTAAACAAGATTTCAAAAAAGACTTTCAAAAGTATGAGAATACAAAAAGTATTAAAAGAGAGTATTACAAAAACGCTGAATATAAGCAATTGCTTTTTTTTATTCACCCAGCCTTACGTCTGGGTGAAAATGTAATGTCTTCCGAAACAATAAATTGCTTTGCTTCGTTTTGTCAATCTCGCTAAAATTTACCGTTTAGTTCCAAGATGCAACATGATAGTTTCCTATTTTGATAAAGGTTTTATGAGAATTTTCAAATAAAAAACTTCTGTGCAAGTGCATCCTGAGGTCACATCAAATGCTTGATTCTTTACTTTTTTATTTTATTTCTTTATTTTTATTTGCTTAATTTTTTACTCTCGAAGTTCATTAGAACTCATGAATATTCTCTAGTTTTCTCGTTTTCTCTCGTTTTCTCGTTTTCTCTCGTTTTCTCGTTTTTGTAAATTGGTAAGAGTAAAAATTTATACCCTTCAATTTAACTATGGTTAACTTGAACTTGTAAAAGTATTTGAGAAATTTGGAATGCAAACTGGTGTTTGTTTTATCATCACATCTGATAAAAGTTAACCACTTTACCATCCAGAAAATCCAGAATTCAATTATTAAAGTGTAAAAGGCAAAGAGAACAAAACTAAAATGTCTATTTTTAAGTAATTATTATTAGATCACCTATTTAAGTAAATAAAACTCAAAAACTTAGCTGTTAAACTAAGAGTACAAGAGTAGGGGAACCTGTTTCACTTTTGACCCACTTTTTACTTTAAGGCGTCTTTTGAGTAGTCTATTGAGTAAATTTGAAACCATTTAAACTTTGTGATATTTTCTCATATTTTGCTCAAAAATTATACTTAAGACTTTTTTCTCGTTTTCTTACAATCTTGCAAAAATTTGTATTACAAATCTTTTAAATGAAATCAGTTATTATAACTATTTTGAACCATACTTGGTGGTGGAAGTTTCATAATAATATCTTCAAGCACATCATAAATATTATCATCATTTTGCATAAATTTATTACAAAAAAATCTTGATTTCATATAATAATTAACTTTGTAAAGTATACCAACAATTTTTACAACTTCTGCTTGATAAAGTCTAGAGTATTTCATTCCAGCCAACTTGTCAATTAAAAAATTTACAGAATCAAATTTACTTTCATTATCAAGTATATTTACTCAAAAATCAATCATCAGAACTTTTATCATTTAAACACGTGTGAGACTGACTAAAAATATTATGTTTTGCCTTTTTTTTTTCTTTTCCATGAAGAGGCCTTTTTACATTGTTGTTTATTAGATTTTGAATTTAAAACAACTTTAATTTCAGGTGTATCAGTCGAAATACTGCGATTTTCCTTTTCTAAAGTTATTAGTTTCTTAACTTGGCTTTGGGTGAAACACTTGATAATAAACTTACAGAAGATATTTTCTCTAAAACATTAGACTATGTTAAGGGTAAACTGGCAGCAGCAGTTTTAACATCAGTACTATCATTAGAAATGCAAATTTTATTATTCACTATTGGTCTATCAGTAACATTTGCAGCTAAAAAGTCAATATTAGTAAAAATACTTTTAGCCATGTACTCGGTTTGTATTTTGCCTTTTAAAGCTAGAATTTTTGGTGGTACGTAGACTGTGGTAATTCCTGTTTCTTAACAGTTCTAAATATTTGGTGGTTCAAAATGCTAACATTTTAAAACATTTTTGTAATTTTTATATACAACTCTTACGGTTTCTCTATTGAATGCAGGAGATCTACCAACCCTTGTAGGCTGTGGTTTAGATAGAGATAACATATTTTTATACCTTTTGGGCAAATACTTGCAGCCATTATTCAACAGCATATTTATTATTCATCCATGAAATTTCAGTTTTTTTTGGTTTGCTAAAGCATACTCTAATGAAAAGGATATAATATGCTTTAATGTAAGTTTGTAATGCATTATTACAGCATCTGCCGGTTTACCAAACTAACTCTTTTTCTGTTGAAAATATTTTTTTGATTTTGTATTTGAATATAAATATTTGCATCTTCTAGATTTTTTAGGCTGCCTTAACTGATATATCAAAGTTGATTTTTTTAATGTTACAATGTCTTGCAGCTTCACTTGAACTAATTTTTTGTTCAAGCATAACTTTCACTGCATATTGGGCAAGAGAATAAAAAAAGATACAACAAATATTCATTTTTGGCATAAATGCCAAAAATGAATATTTGTTGTATCTTTTTTTTTTTTTGCAAAATTTTAAAAATAACTACAATAAAAAAAATCTTTCGTTTAAATATTTTCATTTTTGTTTTAGAAGTCCTGGGAAAGTTTTCAAGCTCGTCCATTTAAAAAACGTTTTTTTTTAAAAAAAGAAAAAATTCTCATAAAATTGAATTTCACCTCGTAAGCGTAGTTTTCTTAAATATAAATAAAATTTTATAGTCTCAATATCAGGGAACATGCTTTGTTTTTATTTACTTTTTAATTTTTTTTAGTTGCCCCAAGAAGTCCTTACGGCCTTATCCGGCCGGATAATAAAATAATCCGGTTGTAACGCCGGAGATTTTATGTTATTAACTAATTAAAAAAAAACTTTTTTAACTATTGCAGTAATTTTAAAGATACTCAGTTTAGACTTGATCAAAACATTTGGTAATTAACAGAATGCGAGAACCAAGAACACAAATTGAAAAGGGTTTTTTTAAAACGGGACATTTTATATGTTTTGAGAAAACCAAACAAAATAAATTATCTATTTAAACTTTCAACAAATAATATTTTTTATTTTTGTTATCAGTAGTTTATTGTGATTTTGATAAAAATAATTTTACTATTAAAATTTTCTCTTTTTTTTAAGTATACTTATAACGGTTTAAAATGTGAGAGGTTTTTCAAAAAGTCCACATTTTTTTAAAGAAAAAATAATTTTTGTGACAAATCATATTTTGTGTGATTTAATGTTTGCGAATTAAGATTATTTAGATAGACTTATAAAAATGATAACACAAATTCCTAGAACTCTAATATTTTGACCACCTTGTTCTTGTTACAGGATAAGTAAAGACCCTATTCGGGATGTCATTTTTTTGTAACAATTTAAAATTCATACGTGCTCTATTTAAAAAAGTAAAAAAATTAGAAATAAAGTGGATGTATAATTTTTTGTCCATGTTAACATAGTCAGAATTGCGCCATTTACACTATAGAATACAAAAGTAACTAAAACTCAATTTCGTGTTATTTTTTAAAATAATGTAATGTTAGTAGATTTATAGTTCCAATAAATAAGAATTAGTTGTGCACAAGAAATAAATATTTTATCACACATTTATGAATTTATTTGACTTTACAAATAAATTTATTACGACTTTTGACTAAAATGATTAGATCCCTTACTTATTTGATTTCTGCATATAATACAAGCTCTTGTTGATTGAAAGAGGTCATTTATTTTAAAAAGTTTCCAAACAAAACTTTTCATTTTAGAATGTTTACCGTTACAAAATTTTAAAATACTTGATATCAAAATACGCGTTGAAGATTCGTTATTGAAAACATATGTCCGTAAATACAATTATCTTAGAAAATACTTGGCCGGATATTTTCTTAGATAATTGTATGATCAAAAATTATTCGGCCATTTTTAAAATATTTAGCCATATACCTGAATATACAAATATATATATTCAGGTATATGGCCGAAAATTTTAAAAATGCAATCCGGGACATCCATAATTTAAACAAAATTTGCTTTGCTGCAAAACAAAAGGTTTTTTCAGTTGTTTTTTTGTTTTGTTTTTAGTTCCAATATACTTCTATAATTTACTATTGTTAATTTAAAAAAATCTCATTTTCCCGGTTTCTATAATATTATTTTCCGAAATGTTCTATTTAAAAGCTATATTATAAAAATAGTTTTAGCATAACAGAAAAAAGCAGGCACCAAATGCTTATTCAAATCAACATTTTGCTATTGTCTGAAAGTAGTATAGCTAACATGCCAGCTCAGTGTTGTACGGCAATATAAGTACTAAGTCCGTACAAATGGGTCTGGCGATCCTTTTGAGGAGTTCTGTATTTTATTTAGAAATAAGTTGGTACTTTTTAAGGATCTGCCCCCCTCATTCTATTCCTAGATTCGCCCCTACATGTTGACAGATTACAAATTTATTATTAATTATTGGCGCATCTACATAATTTCATACATATAATTTAGTTGCATTATATTTTAGTTGGTGCTAATCATGTTATTTATATTATTATTTTATATTATTATGTTATTTATATGTTATTTATATTTTTTTTTCGTTAAATGACGTTTTAGAAGTATATATTATGAATACCATTATTTACTTATAAAACATTTTATACGCATTTGACACTTATGAATATCAATAAATAAATAGCACTTTGTTACTTGGTTAATTTAACATTTTTGGTTCATAAAACATAATTAAATATATCTATAATGACTTGTTTCATAAATTTTTTTTCAGAAAATGACTGTTCTGCTTGTTACTGTTGTGAAAGAATTCATTTCGACATAAACTTTTATTTTTCATCATTGTTTTAAAAAGCAAATTTTTATATTGTTAGTACTTTGTGATTCTGAAAATAACATTTAATTACAAACATTTCGGTAAATAAAAATGTTAAATTTTACATTTCTATCCATTTAGCGAATAAAATTTCATAATGAATTTCGAAACATCGTTTAGCGAAAGCGCTCGTTTCGCAAATGCTATTTCCGAAAGCGCTTATTTCGTACGTAGCAAAAAAGCTTTATTTTGAAATTCAACTTGCGAAATGCTGTATTACGGAATAAGTACTTGCGAAATGAACATGAAATGTTTATTTTCGTACGAAAAAAAGTTAATTTTTCGTTACCAATATCCTTTCGAAAGAATTTTTTTTTCCCCGGAATTTTACGAATTTTTACAAAACCTTTACAAACTAAAAACTCTAGTTGAACGTATATTTTATAATACCAGAGTCAAAATGTAATATCTTTTAAAAATTGCGGCGATCAAAACCTGGGAACAAATTTAAATTAGTTTATAATATCATAAACTCAGGTCAAAACTAAATGACAGATTAAAGGTTTTATAACATGCTTTCTATTTATGTATCACTCCAGTTTAGAATAAACTTTACTTTTGTTGTTAAAATTATTGAAATTATTTAATCAAAAATCACATTTTAATGAATTTCTGAATGTTTTACTTTGCATTATTTTAAGTCGTTTTTTGTTAGGTGTTGTGTTTGTAATATCGTTAATCAGAAAGGATCAGAAGGATGATAAAAATAATGAAGAAAATAAAAAATAAGGATATCTTTTATTATTATGATGAGACAAAAAAAAAGAAATAACTTGATTAATAGCAACAAAAAAAGCAACAATAAAAATAATTTGCAACAAGACCACAAAATAAATACACTTCGACATAAACAATATACAAGTGTAAATGTCAATATAAAACGATGCACAAAATTACACAACAATATAAACAAAACATAGAAATACACGACAATATAAAAAATACAAAAAAACACACGACATTATAAACAATACACAAAAATACACGACAGTATAAACAATCCATACAACATAAATTAATAAAACTTAAAAAAATATTATTTTCGTATCTTTTAAAAACTTAAAGTTTTTTTATTTTCGAATTTATCACAAACATTTTTTATCTTTTATCTTTGCATTTAGTTCTTAATGTTTTTTAATGTTTTTCTTTAATTTTTTTATCTTTAATCTTTAATGTTTTTCTTTAATTTCTTTATCTTTAATCTTTAATGTTTTTCTTTAATTATTTTATCTTTAATCTTTAATGTTTTTCTTTAATTTTTAATCATTATTGTTTTAATTGTTTTCACTTTATTTCTTTTATTTTATATTTCAAATTTTCTATTCTAAACAATTTTTTATTTGTTTTTCTTTTGCTTTTCTATCTATTTTTCATCTTTTCATCGTTAAGAAAATTTCAATGTTAAGAAAATGCTTCCTCCATTTGCTTCCTCCATTTGCGATGTCATTGCAAAGTGGAACTAGTTTAGTGGGTAAGGAAAAATACAATACCAGTATAGTTTTACCTTAACCATTTGATTTTCTAAAGATAAAAAAAATCCATCTTGCCTGTATCTAACAGTTTTGTCAATGTTTGTCAAATTGCTAGGAGTAGTTTAACATGGGGTTCAAATTTATAAATAAAAGAAAAAACCTAAACTTAGCTTTGGAGCTGTTTCCTCACCAAGACCAAAGTTTATAATTACAACAGGGTTAACACGCTAATGTATGCGCTAATCCTACCAGGATTAAAGAAAGAAAAGAAAACCTGATGGAGAAACTATTGAAAGGTAAAAAATATAGATTTTTAAAAACAATTCTAAAACAATAATAATTCTTAAAAAATATTTTTTCTTCATTGAGTCACTGATTCCTGCAAGTAAAATAAACCAATTAAAAAGTTCATGCAGTCTCAGTAACACATAAGGGGCTAAAAGTTAAAGTATTTATGGTCTCAAATCATTAAAAGAGGATGGAGGAACAGATTTACTGAAGATGAGTCTTTTAAACCAATGTTTTGATGTAACATGTATTATATTTGATAAAGGATGAAAAGCAAATTGCTTACTAAAATATTTTCCAGGGCTGTTAAAGAAATGTTTTCCAAATTAGGTGTATTTTAAAAGAAAGGGTTAATTGAGGAGCATTTTAAAAGTAAGAATTAACGGAGGAGTTTTTTACAAGTAGGGATCAATTGAGGAGCATTTGAAAATAAGGATTAATGGAGCAGCATTTTAAAATTAAAGATAGATAGTGGAGATTTTGAAAGATAGATAGTGGGGATTTTGAAAGATAGATAGTGGAGATTTTGAAAGATAGATAGTGGAGATTTTGAAAGATAGATAGTGGAGATTTTGAAAACTTGTTTAAATATTTTAGATTGTTGCAAGATTTCTAAAAAATTATGAATAAATTTAGTTGAGGTTATATGTAAATGCAAATATAATTGGGTTAAGAAACTTATTATTTTTACACTTGTAGAAAATTTAATAGAACCTTGCAAATCTGATAAAAATTAATTTTTTGATGCTGGGTAATTTTAAATATTTGTGTAATTTTGATATGAAGCCAATATTTATATATCAAAGACGATTTTTTTTTGAAAATCACCTTTGCCATAGCTTTAAAAGATGATTTTCAAAACTTTGAATTTCAAGGTAACGTAAAACCCTTGAAATGATTATCAGCTTAAAGTTACAAAAATGCTTTCAAAATAAAACCAAAACTATCTGGTGCATCTTACAATAAATCTTTGAGCCAACAACTTTTCAGATTTATCAGATGAAGCAAAAGGTAAAATGTTTTTTGCTTCTAGGGAGGATTTTTAACCGTCTAGATAAACAGATGAAAAAATTGATTCCAGTCCTCTTATAAAATAAAAATTCTGAAACATTTTTTGTTAAAATCTATATAAATTATTTTTTGAAACTTTTAAATAATTCAAAACTTATTTTCTAATGTTCATTTTTGAAATAAACACAACTTGCTTGGTATTTACGTCAAGGAGAATTATGTCAAAGTACAAAAAAAGGATTTTATTTTTGGTAATATATTAATGATACTTGGTGTTTAAAAGATAAACCAAAATCATGAGGATATGGGTAATGTTGGCGAAACTTTTAAATTACCAAATACCAATAAAGTATTAGCACAAATAAAATCTTTGAAATCTTCTGAATTTTGTATTTAAAAAAATAAAATTACAATATACCTGTTTGTTTGTTAACAATATCATAATTTAAAGCTACATTATTTATGAATGTATGAATGAAAAATTACCTTGAAATGACTTAATGTAAAAATGTAAAAACACATTTATCATAAAAGCAAAACCACATATAGTTAGAAGATTTGACATTTTCAAATCCAAACTTTTTTATAATAAAGTTTTTACACACTTCTTTACTTAAATTTATTGTTTACATAATTTTAAATTGCAATCCGTAAGAAAAGTTCATAAAGGCGTGTTTTTTTTATTTTTTTTTTGTAGTTCTGTTTATTTTTTTTCTAAACGTTCTTAAACCTGAATTTGCGCAGCCATGACAACATATCAACATACGTTGTAACGTACAATTTAAAGGAATAAGAGCGATAAGTTATAACTTAGAGAATGTTAAATGACTAAGTCGTGATTAAAAGAAAAGGAAAAAAGCTAAGTTAATTAAAAAATAAGCTTAGCATTTCAATTTTTAAATATATTTAAAAATATATATTTATACACGTTTATAAATACATGTACAAATGTATACATGGGGGGCTGACGTATCAGTTTTATGCCGATTAAAAGAAAAAAAAAAAAACTTTTTGCCGCCTAAGAATTAACAAAAAAAAAAGAAAGGCCCTCGTTAGCTGACGTGTGCCGACTGCCGACTAAAGATCCCATTTTGCCAACTACAGTATCCAATATGCCGACTAGATAATTTAATAAAGCGGCTAAACACCCATTACGCCCCTCCCCTGCCTCCTTGGGACGCCTCTGTTTATATATGTATTTATATATGTATTTTAATTTTTAAATATAACGTCCTTGAAAAACTAAACCAATAAAATGTTTTTAATGGTTTGGCTTATCAAAAATATTTCCGAAAAAAACAGCATTTTTTTCAGTCAAAATCCTTTCAAAACCGCCAATAATCTGTTTGCATATGGTTTGCACGAGTTTTATATTTAAAACGCCAAAAAATGATTTTCTCCAAGATCCTCGTACATAGACATTTCAAAAATAGCAAAATATTTTCAAGAGTGATGGTTGAAAAAAAATAAGTTTGGATCTGATACTAAAAGTAATGTCCCCAGTAGGCAAAGCGACGCCGGTTAACGTCAAAAAAACATCAGGGCCAACGTCGGATCGATAAAGCATAGCCATAGAAAAGTCGGGGCCTGAGCAGGGCCATAGCGAGAGAGCATTCAGCACTCTTAGAAAAATCAAAACTTGGTTAAGAAGTACAACGAACCAGCCACGGCAAAACTGATGAATGAACATCATAGATGGCAGAAAAACTGTATTTGGACAATTTAAAAAATAAATCATGAGTTTGCTATAATGTTTTATAAAGGTTTTATACTATACAAAACTCGTTTTTCAAAATCAAACTTTGTTTATCGTTTTTTTATTTTCTTTAACTTTCCGCATTACGTAGGCCATATTGTACTTCGTACCATAAAAAATATTTTTAAATAATAAATTACCACAGAAACCTTACGTGAAATCGCGAGAAATTACGAGAAAGTTTAGGAAGTGGTGCTACCTATCTGTTACCAAACTTAACATATATAGAAATTTTCTAAATAAGATTCGATTAATGTTATTGTATTTATAATATTTAAGCCATGTGCAAGCTATGTGCAACCTATGCGGCCGTAGATACAAAAATCTAACCTGTAAACTTTGAATCTCCGTATGATTAGAGCTTAGTACATTTTTTACTTGAAAAAAGTTATAATGTGAGCATTACAACTGCGAATACAGGGTTTACCCTGTATTTGCAAAACCCCTTCCCCCTCCCCCTTTCCATCACCTCAGTTTACAAAATTTGTCTGCGGCCATGTAAAGGTTTCATGTTGGAAAAGGAATTCCATTTTGTAATGCTTTTAGCTGTCAAAAAAAAACATCGAGCGACGTTGGGATTCCGATGTATATTCAACGTTTTCTTTTTTTAATAAAGAAGAAAATCTGCTATTTGCTGAACTTGAAACCTAATTCTCTTGCATTTAAACTCTAAGTTAATACCGCTAACAATTAATTTCTTGTATTTATTATAATCATACTATGATGTTCGTCATCTAAATGTGCATTACACAACCCGTTCACTAAATTTATGGATATCTTAATCTTCATCAATCAATTTTCGACTATTAAATAGATTATAATATCGTTATAATATCGACGTTGTTCCGATGCCAAGATTTCAACATCGTGATTACAGAAGTTGTAACAGTGACGTTGTTCCAATGTCGAAGGATGTCAGAAGACTTTGAAAGACGTCAGTAAAATAACGTCGTTCTGACATCGTTTTATCAACGTCGGAACAACGTCGTAATGCGTTGTTGATGAGAGTTTTACGTAAACTTGACGTCAGATCGACATTGGGTGCCCACTGGTTCAGACACCTTAAAAATCAAGAAAGCTCTTCATGGTACAATGAATAAAACAAGTTGGTGGAAATATTATGTAATAGGTTTGCTTTTCATGGTATGGTGATGGTTCCATTCACAATAAAGAATCACGTAATTCGTACAAACTACAATAATAAAGAATTACTCGTGTGAATCAGTAATTATCAAGCCCAATATATAATAAATTTAAATAAATGCCAAAAATAAAATATTTTTTCTTTCGTATTTTTTATTTTCTTTCGCTTATATTTTATCCTTATTGTTTTGTCGACTTGAATAAACAATTTCTTAAAAATAAATAATACTTTTGGTAAATAATTTATTTTTACCAGATTGTTTTTTTACAAAAATGATTTCAATCAACTAATTAAACACAATAGAAATTTTTTAAGAATAGAGAACAGAAGATTATTAAATTATTTTGAAGAGATAAGTTTTGTCTCGTATATTATTTTGACCACTACTGTACACAGTATAGTGTCTAACAATTTCTGCAATCATATATATAAATAGGCTTGGGGAAACTATAAAAATATTTCATGGGTTCCTCAAGACCCTTCAAACAAACAAAAAAATATATACATTTTTTTTTTCATAAACTTACACCTGACACTAGTCTTAAACTTACACCTGACACTAGTCTTAAACTTACACCTGACACTAGTCTTAAACTTACACCTGACACTAGTCTTAAACTTACACCTGACACTAGTCTTAAACTTACACCTGACACTAGTTTTAAACTTAACAGAATGATGCTTTTTAATCATAAATATTGATTTGACACAATTATTTTTTTTTTTTGACATATTGACCACAGTGGTTTTTACCAGCTCATATTAAAATAACATTGGATTTAAAAAGTTTTTAGATATAAAATGTTTTTAGGGGTTCCTCAAGGCATTTGAACGTTTAACGAGTCCGCTATATTATCAAGACAAAAGTTTTTTAAAAGTGTATTATGTTGTGTCTCAAAAGAAGCAAAACTACTTGATAGTTTTAAAAATCATAATTATATTATAAAAATCATATCCATAAAAAGTAATTGACAAAAAAATTAGTAAAAATGCACTGTTTTATTTTTAATTAATAAACGTCACTTTTATGCATTAACATCCAATATATTATACTTTTTATGATGTAATCATATATATTATATATATATATATATATATATATATATATATATATATATATATATATATATATATATATATATATATATATATATATATATATAATATGATAATATAATTCTCTACAATAAATCTAAAAATATCTTCAGAATCTCAAATTAAGAAAACGTTGACTTGCACCATTCTGATTCTCACCGGTTCGTATATAAAACACATTTAGGTAGTATGTAAAGGCATTAAAAAAAAATTGTTGTCTTTAGGGACACCGTAATATATACAACTATTTCAATGTATTCTACAAATAAAGTGCTAAATGTTCTTAAAGAACAGAGCAATAATAAATTAGTAAAGCACTGATCAAATTTTTTCTTCAACAGGCTGTTTCTTCGTCTTTTCCGATGTTTAGATATTCTGAACATCAAAAACAGAACACGGATTTCGAAGTGGAAGGGCGCAATTGTAAATTTCTAAAAAAAATTCCTCTGTATTTAGAAATTTTTTTAAAAAAGGTTCCTTGAGAAAAAAAGTGGGCTGCCAGTGCCTGTTTTTTGGCCCTCCATCCCTATCCCGTGTCGTTGGCCCCGTTTATTTATATATATATATATATATATATATATATATATATATATATATATATATATATATATATATATATATATATATATATATATATATATATATATATATATATATATATATATATATATGCATATATATATACATATATATGTATTATTAATATATTACTGCTTTCTTTTTTAGAACATTGAGCACCAGGGTTACAACTTCTTTTAAAATAATAAATTTCCTATCTCATATATTGATGAACTTTCGCTCAAAAGTAATCAAAATGGGTTTTATTCTGATTGATTTTTAAAAAAGGTCACCCACAACACGACATTTTTAAAATAGTATAGGTAGTAGTTGCAGACATTATAATTTTCTGTGGGGAGCCAGTGCCCGTTTGACCCTCCATCCCTACACCGAGTTGTCGGCCCCGTTTATATATATATATATATATATATATATATATATATATATATATATATATATATATATATAAATATGTGTATATATATATGCACATACATAAAATGAAAAATAAGATAAGTATTTTTTACTAGTTTATTACGGCTTTGTTCTTTGAACATTGAGCACTAGGGTTACAACTTCTTTCAAAATAATGCATAACACGACATTTTTAAAGAAGTATAATAGTAGGTAGTAATTGCAGATATTATGACTTTCTAAAATCAAGAATTTTTTTAAACATTTTCTTAAGCCAAGAATTTTCTGGACTGTTCTGGATGTTCTTAGAAATCTCTAATACTCTCTAGAATTTTCTGTAGTCTTCTAAAAGTTTATAAAAAATAGCAAGATGGAAACTATACTAGCTAATTGATTGAATAACCTTAATAATTATATATGAATCTGTATTCGCCAGATGGCAGTTAAATAATATAAAAGTACAATAGCATTTATGTTTATTATTATTACCTATCAGACATATATTGAAGTTTTATCTTAAATCAAAATTTACTATAAAAATGCTTCCGTTACTGAAAGACATGACAATCTAGATGAAGAACCTTGTACAATTGTATGAGTCGAATAGATAGGGAAAACTGTTCCACTAGAAGAACAATCACTGAAAGATAACATCAGGATATCACTCAAATTCCAAATTACTGTTCACTATCTGTCTCTGGGAGAATCCATTAAAGGGAGACGAGAACGCATAAAGCAAAGCGAGAAAGAAGAAACAAGTTTATGGCAACAAAAAAAAATCACACAAAAAAATAACAAAAAGAGATGATGAATGGCTTCGGCAGTGAGGACAAAAGATTGAAAGCTTAAAACAGGTTGGGTATACAACTGGGAAGGCTGCTTGTTCAAAAACTATTCATCCATTTAAAAGAAGAAAAATATCCTTAAAGCTTACTTCAACAAGGCATCATTAACGACGTCAACTTCCGAAATCAAGTCTGAGACAGAATATCAAGAATCTCAAGATTCAGAAGAACAGTCATTAAGTACCAGCAAGAACTTCAGCAAAACCAAAATTGCAACCAAATTAGCAACATCTTCAAAAATATCAACCAGTAAAGCAGTAACTATTTGTCGACAGTTATCTTCAGGTGAGATCGATATTTATACACGTTTACTTTCTGGTATATTCAATAAAACTAAAGAAGCTGTTAAACCCAAAATAGAAATGAAGAATACACTACAACTAGAGGTCACTGCACTGTGATGGTAAACGCTCAGAAGAAAATTAAGTGTTAGTGTTAAAAAATAAACAAAGAGAAGTTACAACCACTAGATCTACCAGACGGAAAGGCAGTTACTGTATTACAGCTATTCTCGATGAATACAATTTAGAGTATAAAGATAATTGCAGCAATTGGTTTTTTTAATTCCTCGGCCTAAGATATTTTTGACACCTGCAAAAAGAAAGAAAACCTCCACCTTATTTTATTTTGTAAAACAAAGTATAAAAGTTGTATATTACACTTTAATTAATTACAGCATTTTTTCAATATAAACAGTAGCTTTTTGTACTTGTAAAATAGTTATTTAAGTTTGTAATTTTATATTTACATGTAATTTAGAGTGTTACGATGTAACAATAAACTGTTAAATGCTTAAAAACTAGATAATATAAGTTTTATACATAAATTGTTTGAAATTCATGTATAAAACTTTATTTTATGTATATATGGTAAATTCAAATTTTTGGTTTTTGGGTGAACTTTATAACAAGAAAATTGAAATGATGATTTTTTCATTTGTTTTTTAGAAATATTCATTAACATATGACCGAAAAACATATATTAGTTATGAGACAAAAGTACATATGTCGCACTATATGCTTTTAATTTTAATTATAAAAAAAGATTTCCTACCACAAAATTGATAAAAATAATACTCCAAAATGTTAATTTGAATGTTTTTAAGCATATTGTTTGAGGAAAATTAAAAGAGTTTAGGTTTTAAGTCCTGCCGGCCAGCCAGAAAATCCAAGTTAACAGCTACAATGAAGGAAAGGATCTGAAGTGGGCTAAACAGTGGCACAACAAAGATGAAAATTTCTGAAGACCGATAAGTTGGTAATTACCAACTTACCGGTCTCCAGAATTTTTTAAAATACAACAACATAAATACAAAAATTTAATACATAAGACATGTCATCATTAGAAAGGTTTTCTTATATTACACGATCCACTTATATAACGTTATATACAACGTTATATAAGTGGGTTTTTTACATTTGCATATAAAATACTTATATATATATATATATATATATATATATATATATATATATATATATATATATATATATATATATATATATATATATATATATATACAAATATATTGTTTGTATATAAGCAATATTAAAACGTGCGGCCGTAGCGCAGTGGTTAGAGCCCTTTTTTTTATTAGCAAGAGATCCAGGGTTCAAAGCGAGCTCTGGACATATTTAGCGTCATCGATATGGAAGAAGACGTGAACTTCCTACTTAAATATTTTTCGGCGGTGCTCTGTGACAAGACCGCCAAGTCTTCTTGGGATACCTAAAAAAAAAAAAACTATTTATATATAAATAGTTTTAATATTGCATAATTAAAGGTTTACATTTGTTAGATATTTGCAGACACTTTCATTTACATTTTCTATAAGAAAAAGTGCTGCGACTCGTTCTCGTTATTAACTCGGGTGTAATGGCTGCCGTGAATTCTGTTAAACACGCACGAATGAGTAACGGCAACATTAAATTCCATATTAATATATTATAGGAAAAGAGTAGGAATAGGAAGGATAGGAAGAATAGGATGTTTTTTTCTTGCTTATATAATAAATGGTTGTATTTTCTTACTTCTCCTTTATTCATCGCCTAATATACTAGTTCACTACCCATATATTTTATATTTAGTCCAACAGTTTTGTATTCATGCAAATTTATTCAAAGTTATGCAAATAAATTTACTTATGCAAACATGACTTAGTAATAAAAACTAATAAATATAGAGATAATAAAGTGTTTGAATCTAAAAATATTATAGCATCCTTATATAAAATTATTAATAATAAAATAACAGAAAATATCTACAATAAATGTTAAGAAATACGTAATTTTTAAATTACCATGTGGTGATCAACACATTCTAAAGCATTGATTGTTGCTATAGCATAAAATTCAGTTTTCCCGGTAAATATTAAAAAAAAAGAAGATAAAAAAGTATAAAATCTTCTTATTTAAAAGCATCATGTAGTTAGTTAAATTAAAAAAAAGTAAATAGTAAAAGATTAGAGAAAGTAATTTTGGTGGTTTGTTATAGTTTTAGCATTGTTTGGTTTGGATTTCATAGAAAAATAAAATATTCACGATAATAGAAACTTTTTACATAAGTTTAGAATAAGTAGTGAACTTTAATTTAAAAGTATATCAACTTTCTATTTAAAAACTTTAAGAAAAAAACGGGAATAATTAAAAATAAAATAATAGCAATAACCAATAACACAATAAACAATAAAAGTAATACAACAAAAAATGCAGAAAAGCGATCTCGAAAGCGAACACGAAAGTTGCCATTTACAAAGTGGACCAAAAGTACTAACATTTAAATAAAACTTAAAAAAGCTATATCAATATAGAAACACACCATTCGACTTGAAGTGCTGGGAGTAGACGCCATATGTTTGTTTTACATAGAGTGCCATTTGGACATAGCTTGGCTTTGGAGCCAATGTTTTTATCATTAATTGTGTTTAACTGATTTTATCTTTCAACCTGCAGGTGCGGAATTTCTATTGTGAATAAGAAGTTTTAAATTTAAATATGCTTAAGTGTGGTCTTACTAATTAATATTAAGAAATCTTTAGATTATATTAGGAAAGGTTTAAATTTATTAGGCAGTGCACCCACGCCGTATGTTATGTCATAGGTGGAAATCTGAATCTGGTGCACGAAATTTGAGAGGAAAAATAAATTTTTATTTCAAGATGTATCATTTGCTTATTCCTTTAAATTAGGATGTAGTTTATATTTAGATGGTTTAATAAAAATAAGTATGTACTAATTTAATATAAAAAAATGGTTAATAAAAAAGAAAGCTTAGATAAAAACTTAAAAATTTTTAATAAAGAAGATGTAATGCAACATGTATCTCCGGAAGATTGTTGGGTGACAGTAAGAGGCGGTGTTTATAATGTAACAAAGTTTTTGAAAAATCACCCTGGAGGTCCTGATTTAATATTAACTAAAGCAGGATCTGATGTGACCAATATTTTAACAAATAATTCTATACATCAACACTCATTAAATGCTTATAAGCTTCTGGAGCAATATAAAATTGGTTGTATTGACGAACAAGATGAGGAGGTAATTAAAAATATGTTTTACACTCACACACACACACACACACACACACACACACACACACACACACACACACACACACACACACATTTTATCATTGACATGAAAGTCATAGTCATAAAAAAATAACTTCATAAGTCTTTTTTTTTTTTGTACTAAAATAAAATGCGAGAACATATTTTTAACAGGTATACTAAAATCCAGTTTTTAATGTTTTAGCTAGGGTCTTGGTTTTTAGACAGTTTATAGACAAGAAAAAAAAGCTGCTTTAATGATAGCTAACTAATTTTTATTAATATCAATCCTTAAATTTTTAGTATAATATCTTTTAATTAGACATGATTGCTACAAAAGATGTAGGTATTACTATTTAACAAATAGTAGTAGGTGTTAGTAATTTGTAATAAGAAGCTAGTGATCAATTCTTCAAGCAAAAATGATTGTAAAAATAGAATTGAAAATTATTTGATGTTTTTATTGCAAGCAATATTAACATTATTATTATTTTTTTTTTATAAAATTTTTTATTTAAAGGCTGTTTTAGTGAAACACAGTTTAGGCTCCCTAAAATATAATAGTTTGTACAGCATTTTTAAATATTATACTAAGTACAAGATAAGTTAACTATGTTGTATTAGTTTTGATAATTTCGTTTTTAAAAACAAAATTATCAAAATAATATCTCTTTATTTTAAACTTGTAAAATATCTAGTTACTAAAAATCAATCAAAAAATATTCTTGGTAATTAAAGATAATGAATATCTAACATTTATAATACATTAAATAATGTCAAACAAATAAAATATAATCAAAAATTTAAAAAGTACAACAGCAAAAATGTAAAAAGTACAACAGCAAACAACAGCAACAAAAGCAGACAAAGAACTAAGGGATAGAAATTACAAGACAGCAAAGTAATGTTAAAGCAAGCCAAACAAAAGGTTGTAATAACAAAACTTGAATGAGCAAAAATATATAAATATAATACTCATAGATTATCTTAAAAATAATTATTATTATTTTTGTTATTATGTATGTATGTAATTATATATGTGCATATGTGTGTGTGTATATATGCAATTTTTTTTTAATAATTTCATGCTTTTATATTTTACTTTTAGTATTCACAAATGAGTTTAATGGAGGGATGGAATGAGGTAAATTGTTTTTAAAACGATTTTTAACTCTATGACTATTTGTTATATTTTTTAAGTATACTCTTCGTTTTATTTAACTGTTTCAACTTATCTTAAATCATTTTTTTTATTGCATTCTGCAACACTTTTTTCTTTTAATGTGATTATAAATAGTTGTATATTATTAATCTTTCTTGTTCCAATGCTTACTAGCATCTATTGTTAATAAATAAATGATTTTAAATAATTTATTGACAATAGTTTAAATAATTTGTTAGCCATTCTAGAATTTTTGTTTTTGAACTGTTTGTTTTTGCTTTAACAAGAAATAATTATATTTATGATCATATTTTAATTATTCTGTTATATTTTAATTATTTTGTTATAATTTGTACTACACATGTACTAAATTATTTAAGTACATTTTTTAAATTTATTGCATTTATTGTTTATGAATTAGTATTCATATTTAATTTGCTTGATGATTCATCTTTGAATGATTTAACTTGACTCATTTAGTCGTTTAGAATATTTTTACTGTTTTTACTTTCTCTTTCATATTTAAATAATCAAATGTTATAAGATTGAATATGATTTATAATATTAAATATTATTTAAAATTTTAATTTGAAAACTAAAAATTTAAATAAATTAAATAAACTCATAGGTCAAATAAGAGGCCAATATTGTATCTGCTGATGAAAATTGTAAAACTAAATACATAGTTTTGATTTATTTTAAAAAACGGAAAAAATTTTATAACAATGATGATAAGTAGCCAGTAATTAAGCAAAAAATCATGAATATATTTGTATTTGTAATCTATCGTACTATTTTTCGAGACAAATTTACAATTACAATTTTTACAGTGTAGCTAAATTTATGCATTGTAAAGTACGCTGTCTTATATAAAAGTCAAAATTGTAAAATCTTATTTTGTAAAGTACAGTTTTACACAGCTTGAGAGAAAGATTTTACAATATTGTAAAAGTTTTACAGGATAGTGCTGATTTACAACAATTTCAAAAAAACTATAAGGCAAAAGTTAGTATAAATATAGCATAGGTTTTGGTTATCATAACTGTAGAGTGTTGTTAAATTTATTATAATTGTAATCAAAATAATCAAAACATTGTTTGAAATCTGATTTTTTTTTTGCTCAAGTTTTTTATTATTTGCAGTTACAGTGTTAGTTTTGTGTGCATAATGCAATAACCTGACAAGTTGTAGGTTATTAGAATTTATAATATTAGTATTATTAGGCTATCAAAATCATTTGTTTAAAATACATGCCTTGTAGCATCTGCCACTGTATATAATTTTTTTTTGAACTTTTTTTGAAAACTGAAATATGTTTCAACAGTCAAATTGATAAGAAGCACCCCTCAGGATCATTGACATCACCCCTCAATATCATTAGTTTGTTGTATCTTTGAAATGATTGCAGATAGAAAATGTAATAATATGGTCCATTAAATGTCATATGGTGTTAGAACAAGTATGAGCTAAAAGATTGTATATAAAATTTAAAAAGTTATTTATCTTGTTACCTGGCAATGTATACTGCGTTGATAATGCATCAAAAATGAATTATAATGTTGAATCATAATCTGATTTTAATGTAGTTACACATGGATGTTCACTACACTTAATGAATTTGTTAGCACATGACCCAGTTATGGAGTGTTAAAGATTGCATAGTGCACATTGTCAAGTATATTAGGAATCAACACTTTTTGGCAGAGAACAAAAAGCAGCTAGACTAAAACTCAAGATATATCATATCTCAATATACATGCTAGAATACTATGTGTCAAGTTTGAAGCAAATCTATCAAGCAAACTGTGGCATAATTAACTCTATTTTGCACCAAAAGTCTCTAAACTTGTCATTAAAAGATCTGTTTGCTCGTCTAGAACTTATTGCTTTTGCACTTGCTAAAGCACAAAGCGAAAAATATCAGATATAGTTGCATTGAGGAAGAAAACAAGTTGCTGTGCAAAAATTGTCCTAAAGATGTTTAAATATATATATATATATATATATATATATATATATATATATATATATATATATATATATATATATATATATATATATATATATATATATATATATATATTCCATCTTTGGCTCCTTCACCCCCATTGCTAAATGTAATAAGATTAATGAAATTTAAAAAATATTGTGTTCGATTATTCTTATTTCTAATGCTGTGAATCACCTTCAATCATTTTTCCTCTAAAAGGTTTCACTTTTTGTAACAAAGATCACATACTGCTAAATGAAGTCCATAAGTATAACACAGCTGATGTTTAATACCATTCGTCCAAATTTTTTCTTTATGGATGCTCTGTAATTAAAACTTATGATTACATATCAATTTAAACTATTTCATATGATTATGGAAAACAAGTTATTGTTGTTTAGCAGTTGCAACTGGATCACTGTATTTACTACAACAAAACTGGTAGTTGCATCGTTTTTTTGTTGTTTTTTTAATTTATATTTAAAATAGTTGTCAATACTATATAGTCGATCATTAGTGTCATTGCAAATCTATTCAGACTTTCAAAGTTCTAGCAGCAAGGTGCTTTTCTTTGAACAATGTATCCATGTCCATGGGCAACATAAAATAAGTACTCTTTCTGTTCTTCATTTTTTGTTAACAGTGAATTCTGTTTCATTTCAGTGCTAATAACTGAAATTTAATTTCTTAATCAGTGGAATCCATTAATTACTAGTATATACATAGTCAGTTTTCTTTCTGTTGCTTTGGTGACAACTTAAAAAACCAAGACTTGACTCTAAGTTTGTCCAGAAGCATGGAGAAAATTAGAGTCAAGTCTTGGTGGTGGATAGAACAAAATCAATGACATTGCATGTCATTGATTTCATTCTATATTCTACCGCAGATAACAGTTGAACGCTGTAACTGTAGTCTGTCTAATGGCTTGAAATTAGCATTCAGACAATTAGCATTCAGACAATTAGCATTCAGACAATTAGCATCATAAACACAGATCATTGGCTACTAACTGTATGAGGAACTGAAATGTAAACATTGTAAATAAGCAAGAAAAATGAAAAATTCCTTTTTTTTCACCAGCTTTCAGTTTGAATTGAGACCTGAAAATCTATATTTTAAATGAATTAGTGATTCTTGGTTTCTAAGGTGCCTGGTTACACTAGATGGCAAGAGTTTAGGTTGAACACCACACCATGGAGTTCAACATAAAAAGATGATCGCTAGTTCCAAGAATTTCTTGTAACCATTTTGAAGTTGACAGATTTCAATATTTGTCTCAGCAAATTGAACTATCTGAGCAGAAGTAGAAGTTTTGTCAAATCATAAACCTCTTATAATGTAGCAAATATTCAGTTCCAACTAACCCATGGAGTTTAAACAGGCTTGGTCAGGAAGCAATGCGATTCCACTCTATTTCTGACCACCCAAGTTATATTTAGTTGCGACAACATAGCCATGGCTTTTTAGATGTTTTGAGAACATTCAAATTTATGTATGTTTCCATTATGCCAAAAACATTTTGACTTGCTAAAACAATTAAATTCGTAAATAATCAAATGTTTTTATATTAGCAAAGTGCTTTTAAGTCCATCTGTTTATTATACTATAATATATATTATAAATTAGTATATAAAGGGCATATTACATTCTTAGTACCATTTCATGAAGACTATTGTACATGCGAAAGCTGGTGTTTTTGATTGGTCTTAGTCTCCTTTTAGTGCTTGAAATAGATTTCTGAAGCAAGCAGACACTTCATTAAAAAAAAGAGATGTTGAAATAAACAGGTATAAAATAGGACTACCCTGATACAATTGGAAAAGGAGGAATAGCAACAGCAGGTTATATAGCTAGAGAACTATTGCATCAAAAATCTTATAAGGATTTAATTATTACACAATTGCTTGTTCAATGTCTTGCAACATTTCAAAATTTCAAATTTCTCAGTAATTCTTTGAGCATTTTCCTCAAAAAGGAAAATAAATGTGGATCAATATAAAAGCTATTTTACAGATTTTTATTTATTCCTAATTAACAAGTTTCTCTCTGTTACAAAAATAAATTTACCTGGACCATGGATCAGTATAACACCATCACTTCACAAACTGATTGGTAATTCTTGGGTGCTAATTTTGAGTAATGAGGAAAGTGGTTTGGGAAATTTTTATAATTCTGGGTTAAAAGGTAATAACAAAATATTAAGATTGATACATACTAGACTCTCAAGTAAAAACTCCTAAATTGTCAATTTAACAGACACCATTTACCGAATGTTGATATTATCTGATCAAATTATTTTTGATAAGAGATACAAGTCAAAACCATTCTGCAAATTTTGGTATGAAAGAAGACATTCTGATAAATATTATCATAAACTAAATGTCTCTTATAACATTTTATCTGAAGATGACACATATTTTAAAATGTTAACATATGAATAAATTATATATTTTAGTACTTCTTTTGATAATTTTTATTGTTTTTGTCATTGATGTATTTATGTTATCTTTTATTACAAAATAAACATACATTTTTGTAAATATTTATACGTATTTTAGTTATAACCAATGAAAAAGCAAATTTTATGAAATTTTCGATATTTTGTTCTTTTAAATTTTGACCTAAATATCCTGCAGCAAATTTACTTTTTTTCCAAAATTTACGCATAAAAACCTTTCCAAAAAGTTCTTAATCAACTCCGTAGCACTTTCCGTTCAAAAGTTATGAACCAATATCTGTGTAAACAGTTGTTTGGCCCACTGTGCCTCTGCAACGGTGTTTATTCACTCGTGATTCTCTATGTATATATGTATGTTTATGTTCAGTCGCCTGTAAGCTCCTGTATGTTTATTTGATTATTAATTTTATTATCTTTGATTATTATTTTTTTAATTTTATTGAAAACGCATTTGTTGATTTTTATAAAAATCAATTGTACAAATATTTTAAAAAGATTTACATTTAAAGAATTAAAAGTTAATCTACAGTATGTCGAAAAAGTCCATCACCGCCTGATGATTTTTCAATAAAAACAAATTTTTATATGCTTAAATTTAGATTTTTGACCTGAATTTTTTTTTTTTAATGTTGAATTTATATAAAAAAACATTTTTATAACAAGAAATTAATATTCTTATACTTAAAACAAAAATTATCCACTAAATTAGAAAAAGTGTAAGTCAAAAAAGTGTACCACCCCCTAATCATTTTTTAACTTTTTTTTTTTTGTGTTGTTTACTTGGTAAAATTGCAGAAAAAAAGCCAAAAACAAACAAAATTGATTAATAGAAGTTATTCTAAATAATTTTTTAGCAAAGTTTGTTCTCTTTTTAGAAAAGATATGAAATTCATGAATCAGTAAAAAAACTGATCCTGGGACACTATAAAAGTAGGCAAGTATATAAAACTATTTATAAAATAGTAAATATTAAGCCTAATAGTGTAGGAAATATCATTAGAAAATATAAAAAAATGGGTACTGTAAAAAAATTGCCAAAAAAAGGACACCCAGCTAATACTACTTTACGCATTGATATAGAAATTATTCTAAAAGTTAAACAAGATCGAGGATTATCTGCACCAAAGCTTGCAAAAGATTTACAAACAGATCATGGTATAACCGTAAATCCTCAAACTGTTCGTAATCACTTGAAAAACCAAGATTTTGTAGGTAGAATTGCTCCAAAAAAGACTTTTGAGTAAAAAGAATCAAAAGAAAAGATTGGCTTAGGCTAAGAAACATTTAAGTAGGACTATTGACCATAGGCAAAGAGTTTTATGGTCAAATGAAACAAAAATATATATGTTTGGTTCTGATGGTATCATACACAAATGGAGAAAAAATAGTGAACGCCAAAATCCTAAATGTATGAGACTAACTGTCAATAACATTTCAAAATGATATATTCTTACTTATTTTTTCCTTTTATCATAGGTCGGATGATGGTTTGGGGCTCTTTTGCTTGGAGTGATGTTAGTGAATTCATTGATGGAATAATGACATCAGAGGTTTATACTGATATTCTGAAGCAAAAACTGAGATCAAGCGCCAGAAGTGCATGCTTATCTCGTAATTTTACCTTTCAATAGGATAGAGATCATAAATACACATCAAAATTAGCAACTGAGTGGTTTAAAAAAAAACAGTATTAAAGTGTTAGGTTGGGTTTCTCAGTCACCAAACCTAAGTGCGATTGAAAATTTATGGAATCATTTTAAAATTGAAGTAGCTGATCAAAAACCATCCAGCTTGTCGCAATTAAAGGCAATTCTCATTGAGGAATGGGAAAAATTAGACACACGATGGCTTAAAAACTTAGTAAATTCAATCCCTAAAAGGCGTCTTGCAGTCATCAAGGCAAAAGGCGCACAAATAGACTATTAATTTTATATTAGCAAAATAGTTATTTAAGGGGCGATACACTTTTTAGACTTTTAAGGGGCGATACACTTTTTTGACTTTTGACATACTGTATATTTTTATATGTATAATTATTTATAGAATTTTATAACTTACTTAACTTTATATAATTTAAAAAATAAAATTTAAAATTTTCTTTTTATAAACGATCAATAAAAGTAAATCATCGCTTAGTTTAAGTATAATATAAAGTTTTTAAATGTATACGTAGTCTGCAGTTTAGATAATGATCATTATAGACCGCAACGATTATAGTAACACAACAATTTATTTTTTTTCTTGTTTATCTTACTTAAGAAGAATTGCTTTAAATAATTTATATAAAAAAGTTTTCTTTTTTTTTTATATATATAATTCAACTACCGTTAGTTTCATTAGAATCTTGAAAAAACATAAATACTTAATTAAAAATTACATTATACTCTTTGATAAATTGAAGAACGTTTTTTTTTTTAAACGGTCATTAATTGTAAGTTGTAACTTTTTATAAAATTGTCACTTAATTTTATAAAAAAAATTATTTTTTTGTGCTTTTTGAAATGTTCTCAAAATAACTGAAAAGCTGTGGCCATGTTGTTGCAATTAAATATTATTTGCCTGATCAGATATAGAGTGTGATCGCACCTGCTTCCCGACCAAGCCTATATATATTAATTATATATATATATATATATATATATATATATATATATATATATATATATATATATATATATATATATATATATATTGATTATATATATATAAATATATATATAAATTTGTTTTAATTACTAAATAAAACTTTTTTTTAGAATCTTGTGGATTGGAATAAAGGCATGGTTTTTCAAGTTCACAAATTAGGCCATAACTATTTGAAATGGGTACACTCACCTGTGAACAAGAAATTGAAGTTATTTGATTCTGAATTTGTTGAATTTTTTTCTAAAACGCCTTGGTATGTAATACCTTTGGTATGGATACCTATAATTATAATCGTTTCTATGCTTTCAATTAATGAAATGCATGAAACCATTTCAGATAAATTTAAGTTTGAGAATATTTACGTTTATAAGTCGTTAGCTCTGGCGTGCTTCTGCTTCAGTTTTTCAATTGGTTTACCATTGTGGACATTGATCGAATATATGTTACATCGCTATTTATTTCATTTGGAGCCAAAAGGACCTTCTTTTTTTTGGATTACAATGCATTTCTTTTTTCATGGTCAACACCACAAGGTTAGTTGATATTTTATTTTAATACTTTACCATTTTACAAGTTTTTCTACATCTGCTCCTTTTTTTTCTCCAAAAACTAGCAAGTTTCTCTTCCCAATTAATTTTCTGCACTTTTATGCTTTACATGTAAAAACTTCCTAAATCAAATCCTAAACCTAAAAACATATCCTAAATCTTCTCGGGCAGTTTCTATCAGATACACCTACCATTTCCAAATTTTTACTTAAGCTCATAACTTTATTTCCAGGTTTTCTATTCTTTTTAAGCGCTGCATTATATTCATTACATTGTGTGGTATACACTTTTTCTTTAAATTTTAACAAATAAATTTTTATGTTAGAAGTGGAGAATTCGGTCCCAGTTTATTGTACATGAGAGTGTTGAAAAATGGTGTAAATCTTTTCGCCTCCGCAGATTTCTTTTTGTAGGCAAAATGTTTTAGAGGCCAACGCCAATAGGGAGGCAGAAGCCAATGGTGGCTGCCTCCAGAAGAAATTTTGAAGGCAAAACCATTTGGAGGTCACCTCTAATAGCTTCTGCCTCCCAGCTGGCTGCGGCCGCCAAATTGAAGGTGGAAATATTTGCCTCCCGCCGGCAGATGTAATAAAAGTAATTGCACATTTGTCTTTAAGTTAACAAGCAATTAAAATATTAACTGAGAACAAATATTAAATATTTTACATCAGAGTTTGGTTTCATATGGTTTATTGACTATTTAAATAATTTTTTGAAAAAAATAATTATGATTTTGCCAGAGCGGCTGTTTTTCTAGGACTATCGAATAAGTTTGTAATTTTATATTCAAAACAAATGTTAAAAATTCGAAATTTTGTTTACAAGCCTTAAGCAAAAAAAATCAAAAAAAAATTTATGACAAATAAGTTTTTGATCAATAATTAATATTTAAAAAAAAAAAAAAAATTTTTTTTTGCGTGTTAACTGTGACATTACTGTTTAACCTATAATTAATGTTTATTAAAAATTTCTTTGTTTTTATTTTTCAAAGTTTTTTAGAATACATGCACATACATACTAGTATAGCCTAATCATAATCGACTAATATAGCCGTAGTCATAGTGTAGTGTACATAGACTGACTGACATAAATAGATGGTTTACCCAGTGGGAACCCTTTGTCTGACGGACGACACATTTCCATTGGGTAGGCTTTTGGAGGTGTCTTTAAACTAAAAGCATTTCAATATTTATTTTAATAGGATATAGTGGTTAATAAATTAATCTAATTTATATTAAAAGTTGTTCAATTAAATTACAGTGGATTTTTTGATGAAACAGCCAAAATAAATGGTAATAATTTATGTACAAATAGGCGCATACAAATGAGAAAAAATTATTCAAACGCGCAAATAAACGAATAATGCTTGCAGACATTTTATAGTTTTGAAAGTACAACAAGAAACATCGCTGAAGCAATTAAAATATTTAATAAACTCAATTTAAAAATTTACATCTTTTTAAATTTTCAATTATGTTTTTTTAAACTTTTCAATGTTTTAAATGTTTTGAATTTTTAAACATTTTAAACTTTTTTAACTTTTAAACGTTTTAAACTTTTAATCGCTTAAAGCTTTAAAACATGTAAAAGTAGATGAGTCTATATTTTTAAACATTTTAAAAGTATAGAATAAAGTATAGATAATATTTATAAAAGTATATATATTTAAAGTTTATAAATTTTTGTTGTTGTTGTTGCACTACTAATTTATTCTACTTAATTTATTAGTTTAAAAGAAAAAATTAAAATTTTTTTAAATACTCAAAACTTTTGCATGCAATCATATAAAATGAAACTTAATGTCAAATATTTAACATTTGTTTCTAGTTAATATTTAATTGCTCATTAACTTAAAAGCAGACATGCAATTATTTTTTATTTCATCTGCTGGCAGAAGGTAAATATTTCCGCCTCCAATTTAGTGACTGCAGCCAGTTGGGAGGCAGAAGCCATTGGAAGCGACCTCCAAATGGTTCTGCCTCCATTTTTTGTTTGGAGGCAGCCACCAATGGCTTCCGCCTCCTAATGGGGTTAGCCTCCAAAACAATTTGCCTCCAAAAAATAACTCTTACTGCGGTCGCCAATAAAAGAACAGAAGCTACTAGAGCCAGAAGAAAGAACATTTTGCTGCTAAAAATTGATTGGGAGGCTGCCACCTACAGCTTCTGCCTCCCTAAAAAGTTCGCCTTTAGGCAGAAAGTTACTTTGCCGCCGGGCGGCCTTATCAGCTCTGGTACATGATAGTTGAGAAATTTAACCATAGCATTATATAGTGCATTCTATAGTATGATTAAATTCCCTAATGATTTCTTTTTATATCAAGGGTATTTTCATTGCCTATATAACTATCAATATTTAAAAATTAAATTACCAAAAAACTTTAATTAAACCATAAAGATATTTAAACAGCTTTATCACGTTGTGGTAAAGCTGTGATTCCCTTTAAGACCCTTAAACTGTGATTCCCTTTAAGATCTTTTTTATATTTTATATTAAGAAAAAAACATATATTAATTTAGTGATTAATTAATGGTAAATGAAAGTATTAAAATAAAAATTCGATTTTGGTTCCATTAAATCTCATATACCAAATCCATCCTATGCTTTTTTTTCTTATTTTTTAACCATCTTTGCTTCCAACAAGGCTGCAAGCAACCACTAATTAAAGTTGGAAGTTACTGAAAGAGAAAAGATGAAGATTGTAGAGCAAGATAACGATTGACAGACGACTTAAAGGGTTGTTAATGTTAATTAAAGAGTATAGGGCCAAGGAGAGAATCTTGAGGAACCCTTGTAGTTACATAAGAAGAGTGCTGTCCATCAAGGACAACTTTTATACTATGATTGGAAAGGAAGAATTCAATAATCTTAAAGATGTTACCAGATACACTATAAGGAGAAAGCTCAGGAGAAGACCAGCATGCCATACTTTATTTTAACCTCTCCACCTTTATCTAATGCACGATAAAACCTATCAGTTATTACTGTTAGCAAATCAGCTGTAGAGCAAGAAGATCGAAATCCATATTGATGGTCAGAAAGTAAATTATTAGATTCAAGATGAGAGGTAAAGTGTTTGTTAGTTAAAGATTCAAAAACCTTGCTTATGATAGGAAGAAGACTAATGGGATGGTAGTTAGACAAATCAGATTGTTCTCCAGAATTTTTGAAAATAGAGATAACAGATGCCGCTTTCCAGCAGGCTGAAAAACAAGACTGTTAAACATTTGTTGAATAGTTTTGAAAGTATAGACGACGGTTTCAGAGAACACTTCAGCAAGACTATAACAGGTTATAGTATAGGTTATATGTTGTCTGGGCCACAAGCTGTAGAAGAGTCTAAGCAGGAAATCACTTTAGATACAGAAGCTGAAGTGATACGAATGTCAAGCAATCGATCAACCTGCTTGACGGCTATATCAGGTAGAACGCAAGTTGTGGAATCAAGAGATGATATTGATGAAAAGTTCTTAGCAAGCTATTTAGCTTTGTCTTTAGGTGAGGTGACAAAGTCTGAACCATAAAAGAGAGATGGAATTACAGATTTGCCCTTATTATTGATACTATTGAAGATTCTCCAGAAGTCACCAGAGCCTAATTTTTGTGATGAAGTATGAGATTTTATGACCTGAGAATAGCGGGCTTTGGCGTTAGACAAAACCTTTTTACAATGGTTACTAGCAGTAATAAACAGGTGTCTGTTTTCTGGAGAATTGTTTTGCTGATAGATATGAAAGTAATGGTTTTGATTGGCAATTGCAGCAGCACAATGTGAGGAAAACCATGAAGAAGAGTTAGGCTTTACCTGGAATCGTCAATTGGGAATAAAAGATTCCATGCCAGCCTGAATCCACAGAGTTATGTAAGAAGCACATTTGTCTACTGGAAGACAAAAGATTTCTACTCAAGGGCCATCACAAAGAAAATCACGGATAGAGTCCCAGTCAGCTTTAAAGTAGTTTTAAGAGGTATGATGATAGGGGGATTTAGATGATGAAGAAGAATGAGATAATAGTTTTCGAGAGATCAAACCGTGATCAGAAGCACCTAATGGTGAATGTGGAGAAACTGAGCACTGACTAGGATCAGAAACAAGACATAAGTTGAGTAGAGAAGGTAAATGATTCAGGTTGTCTGGAAAGCGAGTTGGAAAGTGGACTATTTGAGTTAGGGATTGAGAAAGGCAAAAGTTGTGGGCTTTAATGCTTGCAGAGTCACTGACACTAGAACCATGCCATTCAGGGTGATGATCATTAAAGTCAACAATAACAACAATATTGGCTGATGGATAAAGAGAGAGGGCTTGGTCAATTTGATCAGAAATAACATCAAAAAGAGTGCAGTCTTGATATGAAGGATGGTGATATAGAACAAAGAGAAAGGCAATAAAGTGAAGTGGTGCTAAACGAAAGCACATAAAGGAATAGTCTTTGGATTCAAACCTAGTTTCCTGACAAATGGGTGAATTCTTACGAATGTAAATGCCCAGGTCAAGAATGTGACTATTGGAGTCTTTACGAATTAAAGGAAGATAGCCATCAACACTAAGATCCCAAGATGAGACAGCTGAACTCAATTTAGTCTCACAAAGAGCAAGTAGGTCTGGTAGACTTTGCAAGACTCAACCAAAGAAAAGTTACTTCGAAGACCACGAATATTAGTGAATGATAGGTTTAGAGAACTTGGTGATGATGATGGTTATTTGTGTTTTATAGTTTTTGGAACTTTATTCATTTTTAAATTTGTTAAAGAACTTGACTCAAGTCATAGATAGTACTCAGTACACTGTTTAATAACCCAAGCAATTGGCTCATTACTATTATATACCCTAAGCCGTAAAAAAGGGCTCTAAATGTTGCCTTGGTAATGCACATCAAAAGTAAAAACAGGGACACCATCTATCTGCAACATGGCACTGTTAATACTTCGATATTTTTCAACTGTTGATGGAATCAGCCTCTATGAGAGCTACTACAGTGTTTGGGAAACCTGACTAATAGCTAGCCTCAGAACCGTAAAACTGAGTTTTAGAGCTGTACCCTCATTAGAAGATAATAGGAAGATGGATATGTCATACCATATCTATCTTCCTATTTATTATACAGCTCTTCATAAAGATTTTATAACTAGGTTTTTTAATTGTTGTATCGACATTGGCACTTGCATATAATATTAGTATGTATATGTGTGTATACATAAATACATGCTGTGCAAAAGAAAAGCTAGTCACTTTTAACCTACAACAATATTTTAACACACCACTTGATTATCATAATCCACCACTTGATTTACTTACATTTGCCTTTTTCTATATCTGTTTCATGCTATCTCTTTTCATTTCATACTATCTCTTTTACTACTTTTGTTATGACCTTGATGATGATATATCTTATTTGTTTTTAAGGTTCCATTTGATGAAATGCGTTTAGTTTTTCCACCTGCCTGTGCTTCAGTCTTTGCCTTTTTATTGAATTACCTTCTTGTATCAGTTTTGCCACACGGGATTGGTCGAGCTGTTTTTGCAGGGGGGATGTTAGGTTATGTTATCTACGATCTGACACACTACTATTTGCACCATGGTTCACCTGCGAGAGGCAGTTGGTTCCACTCTTTAAAGTATTATCATGTTCTTCATCACTTTGATGATCACAGTACAGGTTTTATATTTTTAGATATTTTTAATAAATTGAAAAGTAAACGTTTTTCGATGTAATATTATTTTGATACATTGTTTTAATTTTAGGTTTCGGCATTTCTACGAAGTTGTGGGATTACCCTTTTTCTACTGTAAATAAGAAATTTTTAGAAAAATCCAATTAGTTTTAGTAGGTGCATTGGTGGCATTTAATAAAGCATTTTATATTGGTGGCATATCAATAAAGCTTTTTGGATTTAGATGCTCTTAGGTCACTTTTTTTTTCAAAATATTTTTATTTTTCAAGTTTATATATCTTTATATCTTTGTTTTCTTTCATTATATATTATTTTTGTTTTCATAATTCTAATTTTTCGAAATCAAAATTTTTTTTCTACAATAATAAATTGCTTTTATTAATCATAGTCACTATGAAATTTTCACCAAGATGCTCATTTTACGTGTGAAATGTTTTAAAAAAAGAATGAAATTTAAGAAATCAATTGCACATATATTTAGTATTTAATGAATTATTATTTATGACGAAATTGTAGGAATTATTATAGAAAAAACTAATATAATATATAATATATTTTAAAAATATTTTACGAATATAAATTTTAGTTCAACTTTTCATAACCATTGTTAATACCAACTTGTTTACAATAAAACGGTCTTTAAAAGTTTTCTGAGTGATATTTGAATACCAAAGATATGATTGAAAATAAGATTATTACAAAAGAAAATAAAGATACATACATATTTACTTATTTTTTTCATTATTGTTATTATTTTTTAATATTATTTTCTTTTTCTTGTTTATTAGATAAAAATATATAGTTCGTAATACATTAGTAAAAAACCAGTGGCGTCGCTAGGGGATGATTGTGCGGACCGTACCGGGTGAAATAATCACGACCTGAGAGGTGACACCATAATGAAAAAAATGCAAATTTGACAGAACTGCTCATGCTTGTGTTAACTTATTTTTGCGTTTGACCAAACCAACAGTTTTAGGGGTTTTTTTGATATTGTTTATTAATAACTATTTTTTCATTTCACATACAAATCTTTCGTCTTTTATTCAAGATCAAGGAATGGTATTTCTTATGCCTTTCACAAAAGATTGTATTTCGGATGTCTTTCATAAAAATTAATGACAGTAACGTTTTGTTGATTTTATGATAAGCCATTATGTTTTCCGATTTTATTATCTTGGCTTTGTTTATCACAAAACTACCTACTTTTGATGTTTTATATTCAACAAGAATTATAGTGTTTGACAAAATTTATTTTGAAGTGTTGAAAGTCACGCGTTCAAGTTGCTAAGAAGCAAATAGCGTCCTTTTGTAAAAGATTAATGTGGCACGTTATATAATACGCTAGAGAGCCATTAACGAATGCGATTTTAATATAAAAAGAATTTATATTTGTTTCTAAAGGTTGGTTTCCATATAGTTTCCATATATATACACGATAATATCGTGTCTTACGACCTAATGTTTTTATCAAATTACAATTTTATTTTTGTTTACATTCTATTTTTGAAATATATTGGTTGCGTTGTTTAGTATCAACCAATAGAAAACATAGTACAGCGCGCAATAATAGAATCAGCCAATCATAGAGTCGTGTGAAAATTGTCGTTGGAATAGAATTTTATAAATCTCTATGACATCAATGACACAACCGTAAAACAATCTTGCAAGACAAAATTTGTCGTACGATGTTTCCATAAGGTCGCGCGACCACGTTTATGAAAACCGACTTTAAAAGATTTAAATATATAAATAGCACGTTATTGAAAATTAGTGATTCATTAATATCTCCGGGAAACGTACAATAAATTCCCCAAAGAGGCTAATATTTGTTTTGATTTTTTGACTATATCTATTCCACTATCATGTATTATTTTTAGGATAAATTAAGATTTCGCTTGTCACACTTTTGATAGCACAATTCGAGTTATGTAATTGATACTTACTCCGTCAATGCCAGCAGTGTGCATTTTTCAATAAGGGAAATAGAGACAGAAGTGTAAGAGGATTAATATAGAAACACAGTAGGCAAAAACTAAGTAGCAGTGGATAAATATGAAACAGAAATTGGCGTTAAATACGATTCTTCTCATGATATTGTAAATGTGACGATGAATCAAGTTGATCAAAAATCTTATAATATTTTATCTGATTTTTTTCTGGAATGTATTATTTTGAGAAAGAGGAAGCTTTTGTTTTTCAAAATAAGGATGGTCTGTTAAGTGCTTTGACAAGGCGAGGCGCAAAAGCGAAAGAAGATGTGCGCCAGCTGTCAAAAGAATGGTTTTTCAAGATGATATCAATTATTGAGAAAATGCTGCGGTAATGAATGATTTACTCGCTCGTCAGTGAGAAGCTATACTGCTTTTACTGCAAACTCTTTGCTTTTAATGCAACATTCAAATTTGTCACTGGGTTTCAAATGTTGTGGAAGCTAAGCCCAAAGTTATATAGTCATGAGATATCGAATAATCATCTATGTTACCTTGAAAAACGGAGAACATTAGCAGCAGTACATAAGCTGCACACAACACTTATTGCTGAAAGTATTGCTGTGGTGAAAGGGAGAAAAAAAATTGGGGGAATATCTTGTACAGGTTGCTAGATATCACATTGTATTTTGATAAACAAAATCTGGCATTTTGTGACCATTAGTAATATTATTCTTCATTGAATAGGGGAAACTTTTTCGAAATAGTTGAGATGGTTTTTAAATATTACATGCGCTGATAGAACACCTAATGAGATTAAAGCAAATTTCAGGTACTGCAAAAGCATCCCTATCTTTAACCAGAAACTCAGAAAAAAGTTTTAAACGTTCTGGCAAATCATGTGAAGTTAATTCTTGTCAACAAAATAGAGGCTGCAAGGTATTTTGGAACTTTGTTTGTCAGCACATTTGACCAATCAAATACTGACCAGCTGTTTGAGATGATTAGATTTGTGAAAATCTACAATGGAAAAGTTAAAGTAAGAGAAGTATTTCTAGAATTTTTTACTTTAAAAGGCAAAAAAGCTAATAACCTTAGCTCTGACATTTTTTAAAATCTAGAAAGTAATAGACTTGACACTATGATGTCAAGAGCCTTAAGTAATGATAATGCTGCCACATGTCTGGAATCTATGGAGGCGTTTAGGCCACTCTGAAATGAAAGAAATGAAAGTGTGGACCGTTCGTTTAACTTATGTGGTCAACACTTTTTTGCTGAAAATGCTTCATGTGTAACATGTTTTGAAGCTCTTGAAAGAACATATTTCTTTGCTGCTTCCACCCATCGATGGGATATTTTAATTGACCACTCTGCAATGTCGGTCAAAAAGCTATCAACAACAGGTCGGAGAGCAAATAATGCTGCTCTTAAACTAGTAAAAGATAAGTTTAATGAATGTGTGAAGGCAATTGAAACTCTATGTGTTCCTAGTGAAAATGTGAGCACAAGAGGTACAGTACAAAGTCTTTACCTGATCTCTGTGATTTTACATTTTTCTGCTACCTGTACTTTTGGGCTGCTGTTCTTGAGAAAGTTAATATTACTCAGCAGCGTCTTCAGAATAAAGGCTTAATTTTTAACAAAGTGGTTACTAAGCTAGATCCATTAAGACTTTTTTTGCAGGAGAAGCGTAGTCACTTAGTGGAGCAAGCAATTGAACAGACTTTTAAAATCAGACCAATATGGAATTCCATTTGCTTTAAGAAAAAAATGGCAGAGAAATAACTAAGAAAGTGCTAAGCCCACTTTGCATTGATCTTTTTCATTCTGAACTCCAGACTAGGTCAGCGGGGATCAAGAATGTAGCAAACTTGTTTGAAGCCGTTAAAACTAAGATCTTCTATCAGCAACCGTAAAAGAGTTGCTGGTGTCAGTTCTAAAACTGACCACTTTCTATGAAAAATTATCCAAAGTTGACCTTTTAAGAGAAATAACAAGGCTGAGAAGGCACTCGAATGCAGCAAATATCGATCCCCACGAAGCTACAGACCGGTCAGTATTTGATGTTTTAAAGTTGATAGCTTAATGGGACTTCCCTGAGTCTCTCCCAATACTCGTACTAAGCCTACAACTATTTCTTACAATCTGCATGTCTGTGGCTTTGTGTGACAGGAGCTTTTCAAAATTGAAACCCAGGACAGTCAAGCCTTTTTAATCAGGCTCTATTATCAATTGAAAGTGATATGATAAAAGATAATGATTTTGATGAAATGATTGACAAGTTTGCTGCTTTAAAGACCAGGAAAAGTTTTGATAAAATAAAGTTGTTAAATAACTGTTAAATAACTGAACTTTGTCACATAGTTCTTAATTTATATTTTATCTGAAACTTTGAAGTTAAATAGTTTAAATGTTTTTTAATGCCCTTATCAACTTACTGACTTATTTCACAAACATTTTTTTAAACGATTACACATGATTGGAGCCTGGGAACAAAAAAGCCCTGATATTTTTGCCCCTCCCTGCCCCAATGGGCCAACAATCCATGCTCACTAAATAAAGATAAACATGATGAAGTTGTTGTTAGGTTAGCTAACATCTGTGATCCATCACTGTTACCGCATGTCATATGGTTTACATAAACCTGATTCACGAGCAATTCTGATAGATCAATCGCTGGTTATCAACTATATCGTATGGGCAGAATTGGCAGAGGAAGTGGTGTTGCCATCTACATCAAGGATAGTATTGTAGCTGAGAAAAATAATGTTGCATAACTTAACTCGCCCAAAATTGAACAAATATGGCGTGTGATCAAAATTGGGAAAGATATCATTCTCATCGGTTGTATTTATCGTCCTCACGACTACGACGATGACTAATTTGTTTGTGTTTTAACTACCATATTAGCAGCAAAAAGAGTTCTTCAAAAACTTGGCTGCTCGTCAATGCTTCTTTATAGAGATTTCAATTTTAATGAAACATTTTACAAATCCATCGAAGAGCACACTCTATATAACGTATATCCGGCCACATCAAGAATTCGCCATTCAAGCCTGGTCCCCGTATCTAGAAACAGACATTAAGTTACTTGAGAATGTTCAAGACCGCGTCACTAAGACAATATCATTCATCAGCCATATTGATAAAACAAAGTGTCTTAAGATACTCAAACTTACCACCCTCAAAAATTCAAGATTTTCAACAACATTAATGAAGTTCATTTTTTGGTCCCACAGCACCAACTAATTGGGCGTGAGGTGTACAACCTGCGCGGCTATGACAAGCAACTCAACCGTCAAATCGTAAGAGGACGTGAGGAGAGATCAAACTTGCGGTCCATTGGAATTCTCTCACACAGCACACTGCAAACGCTCCAACTTTGAATACATTTAAAAATCGTATTTCGATGTGATAAACTGTTAAATCAGCATAGAGACTCCTGGAAAAGTCTCTTCATCAAATTAATAATTTAACATTTAAATATATACGTATATATATTTTTTATTACTGCTACGGCATTTTGCCGTTAACATTAATTTGGTTACTGATTTGCGGTTAACATTAACGTATTAATTTGGTTACTGATTGTATCAAACTCATATATATATATATATATATATATATATATATATATATATATATATATATATATATATATATATATATATATATATATATATATATGATATGTATATATATGTATATATATATGCATATATATATATATTTATATGTGTATATATATGCATATATATATATATATATATGCATATATATGCATATATATATATATATATATATATATGCATATATATGCATATATATATATATATATATAAAAGGTACTTCACAGTTTTTGACGAAGTTAATATTTTTCCATTAATGTTAAAAGTGCATTGTTCCTTGTTTTTTTGGGTTTTGGTTTTAAAGATAACTATTTTAGTTTTTGTAGCGTTTAGTGAAATTTTATTTGCTCTGAGCCAATTAATAAAAGAAAATATGGCCTCATTAGTTTTTAACTGCATTTTTTCAAGCGAATCTTCAACAATTAACAGGCTAGTGTCATCGGCGAAATGGTATGTTAAAACATTATTAATGCAGGTGTTTAGTTCGTTGATGTATACAAGGAAAAGCAGAGGCCCCAATATTGACCCTTGTGGGACTCCCGAAATTATAGTTTTGGCTATTGAGGATGTTTCCTTAACTGTAACGTATTGAAGTCTGTTATTTAAGTAGGATTTAAACCATTTAAGTGGAATTCCACGTACACCATAGTATTGTAATTTTAGCAAGAAGAACATCGTGATTTACTGTGTCGAATGCTTTTTGCACGTCAAGGAAAACACCACAAACAAACTTATTTTTATCAAGGGCGTTTCTTAAAGTTTCTGTAAAATCAATTAGCGCATGTGTAGTAGAATGATTACATCTAAATCCGTATTGTAATTTATGAAAGCAATTAAAGGTATCAAAAAAGCTGTACAGTCTCTTGTACATAGTTTTTTCAAATATTTTTCCGATGTTGGATAACAAAGAAATAGGTCTGTAATTAGATGGTTCAAGCTTTGACCCATTTTTGTGAATTGGAATAATGTTAGAAATCTTAAAAACGTCAGGAAAAATTCCTTTTTTAAATGAGTTATTAACCATTTTAGAGATTGGTTCAGATATAATTTTTGAAGATAGTTTAAGAATTGAAGTGGGAAGGCTATTAGGGCCAATACTTTTCCTATCATTCATCACGGAAATAATTGCTTCAATTTCTTCTTTTGTAACAGGTGAAAGGAAAAATGAGTTAAAATTTGGGATTTTAAGAAAATCGTTAAATTTATTAATTGAAGGTTCAATTTTTTCAGAAATATTCATTGATATATTTAAAAAATAATCATTAAATGAATTAGCAATAGTTTTATTATCGATAATTAAGTTGTTGTTAATGACAGTGTTGTTAGAGACAGTGCAGAGAGTTCCGGAATGGCGGACGATTTTTTATAACGAATTTTAGAAATAAATTAAAAAAAAAAAGAAAGATAAAGAAAAAAGAATAAAATAAGAAAAATAAATAAAATAAAAATAAAGAAATAAAATATAAAATAAAGAGAATGAAGAAAAGAAAAAAAAGGTATAAAAAAGCAAAAACTGAAAAAAAAATTAAAAACCAAACCAAACAAATTAAAAAAAGAAAAAAATTAGATAAGAAAAAGACAAAAAAACAAAGTTAAAAGAAAAAAAACATTTGAAAATGGAAAGTAATTAAAAAGAATTTTAAAAATATATAAAAATTGTGAATAAAAACGAATTTTATAATTTTTATCATAATTATATTTAATGTGCCTTAAGACAAATTAAATAAAACACAAAAAAAAATTACATAAATTTAACCATCAAGAATAAGCCAATAAAGACTAATCATTTTACTATTTCCTCACTCCTGAGCAATTTCTAAAATGTGACAACTGACCTTTGACTTCTGAGGTACAGATACATATATATATATATATATATATATATATATATATATATATATATATATATATATATATATATATATATATATATATATATATATATATATATATATATATATATATATATATATATATATATATATAATATATATATATATATATATATATATATATATATATATATATATAAATATATATATATGTATATATATATATATATATATATATATATATATATATATATATATATATATATATATATATATATATATATATATATATATATATATACACACACATATATACATATATATAATTTTCACAACCTTATCAAGATAATTAATCTAAGGGCGCTTATTACAATTTGATTGGAATTAGAAGGCATAACTGTGGAATATTCGAACCTGAAATTTTTCTTTATTGTATTTTTAAAATCGTAATTTACGTTTCAAATTGGCGGTATTTTAAAAGTTTTAAATAAAGCGTTGTCAAGAAATACTGAATATTTCGAACGAATTTTTGTATCTTTTTTTTCAGACATATTAAACTACGCGGTTTAAACATCTTTCCTCAAGCATTAAAAAAACGTCAAAAGTAAATATTCAAAATAAAATAAGTCAAAAAGTAAAACGAAAAAAGTAAAATTCTGCTTATACTTTATTAAAAATATTTATGATACTTTTGAACTTTTATAAATTTTTATTTAAAAAAGTAGCTTTTGTTTATAAAAAAGTTTTATTGAATTATTTGATTTAAAAAGAAGTTATTCCTTTAAATATTACTTTATTATCTTCTGTTTAAGTGTTTTGCGATACAAAACACTTAAATTTAATGTATTAAAATGTAGTTAATTATGCTATGTAGTTAACTTTTGATAAAAACAATTCTAGCAACCCTGCTGCAGTTATTTTTAATCGTAAACCAATGTTATTATTTTTTATTTTTTTAAATTGTGACGCTTAGGATGGCAGAAATGTATAGTTTCCTAATTCGTCTATTCATAGAAACATTTAGTAATTAGCGCATCTAAGACGTTTGAGTTCAATAAACACTTTCAATCGTTCATAATTAATATAATATCGAGTTTAGCAAAAATTTTTGATGTTTTTAAACAGATTTCAAGGACTATTTGTTGTTGTTACTGTTGCACGTTTTGTTACAAAGAATTTTATTTTCTCGTTTTTAATATGATTCTTTTGTCATTAAATTGGCAATTTTCTTTTGTGAATTATTTTGTGAAGTATGTATTTATGTGATTATTTTTTTAATGAAAACGTGTTTCTTATGAATTTGAATATAGTCAAGTAGAGAATTTATTATTACCACTTATTCAATGATTTAATTATGGCTCCGTCTTCTAACAATTTTTCTGCAAGATTTAAAACTTTTACTTACAACGAAATTAAAAAACACTGCAGCGCACAAGATTGTTGGATTATTGAGAGTGGTAAAGTATACGACATCACTCGTTTCCTAAACCAACATCCTGGTGGCGAAAACCTGATTTTATCTCATGCTGGAAATGATATCACACACTACTTACAAGATAAAACTATACATTTGCACTCCAAAAGCGCGTTAAACTTATTAAAAGACTTCCAGATCGGTGAAGTGGAAGATAATATCACGGTAACGAATTTTTTCTTAATACATGAACGTTCATATTTAATTTTGCAATTTCTTAGAAAAAAAGTTTGCTGAAAGTTATTATGCAAAAAATATCTTAACCTACGCAAATTTTTCATCGCGGTTTTTGTTTATCGGTCGTTTTGTTTATACACAATTTAAAGCCCAAATTATAGTGCTTAGAGGTTCGCATTTGGGCTCTCTTAAAAGACATAGATGATAGAGTTCTATTATTTATACCTTGAATATATAGATAATAGAGTCTGAGGATTGTTTTGTCGGCCTAGGATTTTTTCCCCGTCTCCTATATCAGCTCTTAATTGCGAACACTATGCACATTTATAACCTATGTACACTATGCACAGGGCTTATGTACACTATGTATATTTAAGGACAGTTTCTATTTTTTTAATTTTATTTTTAAAATAACAATGCATTCCCAAAGCTTACTCAAGAATGTATTTTTAAGTGCTCTTTTTTTATGATAAACATTACAAATATAAGTCTTGTCACAGAGCAACACGGGTAAGCATTTAATGGGAAAATTGTTAGAATTCCTTTACAATCTTACTTTAGTAGCTATCGAACCTCATACTTTTTTTTCAAAAATTAAAACTCCACTTGTAAAAAAATTGTAACACCACATGTAAAAAAATTGAAACACCAGATCTAAAAAAGCTGAAGTATGTTATTGACAATTTATTTGACGTCAAAAAGACGTGCATTAAAAAAATAAAATATTTTACATATATGTTATAAAAAAAAATATTGATAATAATCTTTGTCCGATTTTACACAATCTGTCCCATATGTTCAATCCTATATAATTCGTCTACTCAGACGAATTATATAGGATCGAACAAATTAATATGATATTAATATGTGATATTAATATATAATAATAATATAATATATATTATTATTAATATATATTATATTAATATTAATATATAATATTAATATAAGATATATTAATATAACATTAATATATTAATATAACACTAATATATTTATATAATATTAATATATGATATTAATATATAATATATGATATTATGAACATATTATTATATGATATTAATATAATTCTACATGTGGCTCTATAGCCACAATCAACACAACTTACTTTGGAGAAAGAAGGATAGAAAGGAACTTATAAATATTGAGTCTTCCTAGTTGCAGTATCACAAAAATGCTATGTCCTGATCTGCAAAATAGGTTAATGCCAAGATGGAGATTTAGTTGTAAAAAATTGCTACAACAGTAGTACAAATTATAAATAAAGTATAAGGAAGTTAAACAACTTTAAAACTTGATTTGTTTAAAATGTGCGTTAAAGTGTGTGTATCTATCGAAAAATTTCCGCACTTTATTTCTGCGTTTTACGTTTTCGCATTCCTCATTTTATTCTCAACTGTCTTATGTTTAGAAAATAAGTAGCTGTTGTATGCATTTTTGTTTTTATATTTATTAAAGTTTTTTTCAACAAAAATTGATATATTCTCTTTTTATAAAAATTGATATACTTATCTTTTAATTTTAAAAATTAAATAACAAAAATTTGCTAAGTTCTTTAAATTCAAAGAATAAAAAAATCAAAGTTATTAAAATGACTGCTTCGAAGATACATTAGTTAGGGTTAACCAAATGGTTTAAACCGATGGTTTAAACCCATCAAAAAAATATCAACTTTGGATCTAATCTTTCTGAAAATGAAAATGAAGCTGCAATGACCTTTAGAGATAAAGAATATAAGAACTTGTAACCAATAATATTCAAGTTAAAAACCAAATCTTCTCCGTTCGATAAAAGTTATTTGTATAGTGAATCTGTTTTAAAAATATGTATCATCAATATAACGGTGGAAATCTCTAAAATCTTTGGACTGCAACATTATGGATATTGAAGGTTTGTTAAACGCACCAGCTTCTAGTGCTGGAATTGAAAGAATTTTTTTAACTTTTAGACTTGTTCATTCCAAGATAAGAAACAAGATGGAAGTAGTAAAAACGGTAAACCTTGTTTTTATATACAGAACATTAAATAATGATGTATTGGTTGATGAATTACTAGAATGATTACTAGATGAATTAGTAGAAAATTTACTGAAGTGAAATAACTGGGTTTTTTTTATTGAAAAAGTTGACTAAACATGTTTGTTTTTTTTAAAAAAGGAGTTTAAGGTGGTAGGAATGGAAAAAACCTAATTCTTTTAAAAACTATTATTATTTCTTAAGAACTTCTAAAAAAATTTGAATTCATGTTAATAATCATTTGGCTTTTTTTTTTATTAACTTGCCTCGCCTACCCATACTTATATAAAATAATAAGGAAATTTCAAAGCACAACACAAAATTTAATCAACAAGTCACAATGAATTTTTGTTTGTTTGTTCTTCAACAATAGATAATTCATTTGAACTAAAACAGCATATGAAATCTTAATAGAATAAAAAATATCCATCTTTCCCCCCAAAAAATTACCAAATTGTGAATAAAAAACAAATAATATGCAATAAATACATTTAATTGTTATAAGGGGTTAGTTCATATGAATTTTATATGTATACTGAAGATACTGTGAAAATTTATTTAAAAAGTAAATTGAATTTTTCTAACCTGTGATGGTGGGTTTTGAAGTTACAAAATCTTGCAAAAAATCAAAGTTCAATCAAGTTGTAATATATTTAAAAATGTATATACATGACGTTTAAAACCCTCTTGATACATAAAATGATCTTTTTTTTATTGCTCTGAAACTTTTTCTTCTATTTTTTACTTTCTCACTTGTCTTTATATCCATGCTCTTTACACGTGAAATAATTTGTTCATAAGATTTAGAGTTTGTAACAACGCCCAAATAAAAGTAAAATATTTTTAACACCTTCATTGTAGTGTAAAATTGCTGAATTAATACTCGCTTCAAATATTTGTTTACAAACAAATATGTTTTTAGGGCAACGAGGCCAAACCAATGCATTAAGACTTGCATTTTGGGCCTGCCCATGTACGCATTTTAACAGTAATTCTTCATTTGATAGATCTTTAAACACTAGTTTTAAAAGGTTACTAATCCATAATAGTAAATTAATATATTCTTTATACTTTGAAGTATTATGTAATTTGTAATACTGATACTGACACCAACTTGTTTCAGTTCTTGGGCAAAAACAGTGTCTCTTGATTTGAATATCCAATACAGTGAAATAAAATAGCCCATATTGCGTTTTTCATGGCATAAATGTTATTTTTATTGCTTCTTATAGCTAAACCATAATAATTTTGCATTAATCACATTTTCTGTCAGTTTATTTTTTCCACCTAGTGGAGTCGACGTTCCTTTGTAACTTTTGATAAAATTTCGTAGCCGTGTACCAGTTCTTTTTTGTACATGTGCAACACACTCTAACTTTTCAGGAGTTATTTTATAGTCTTTATAGGGATCAGATTTTATTACTTCTTTATAAGATGAGCTATCTCCGTCTTCAAGATAATGAATATAAATAATATTATTATTTTTAATTGAACGTGCAAATATTTTTACAGCACCAGCTTCTTCCATTGACCCAGAAGAATGTTTATGATTTATATGACAGATATGTTGAGCTTTCAAAACATTGTATCGTGGTGAAGCTTTTTTATTTTTCCATATACTACAGCCCATGCAAAGTTTTGACATGCATTGCTTCATAATCAACGCAATTATCACCCACAATTAATGTTTAAGATTTTTCGATGTTTTTTAATTCTCGAGAAATGAGAAATTGAGAATGAGCTTCTCGAGAATTCTCGAGAAAGTTTGAGGAATGTCAAAATCGTAATTTTTTTTTAATTTTAATATAATTTATGTACATAAAATGTATATGGACAAACATTGGATTAAAAAAACAGCAGAGTAACAAACTTTTCTTATATTAATTGACTTATATTAAGTCAATTAATATAAGAAAAAAATGGTATAAAAATATGACGAAAAAAAGATATACTCTAAAATATACAAGTGTAAGGATTTTTTAATTGTTATTTATTAGTTAATTTATGTAACACAAAAATACTAGTACAAAAGTGTGAAACGAAAACAACAGATAGACAAATTATAAGCACATAAATAATAATTTTTATTTATTGTTTTTGAAGTAATATTTTAAAAAGCATAGCGCATTCAATGACGTGAATGATAATCTATTTCTTTTTTTTTGTAACAAAATCATTAGTAGTCGAGAAATTACGTTCGTTTTGCGTTGAACTTGGTTTTTTTGTAGATAATGCATCTTTTAGATTTTCCAAATTTTGTGACCTTATTGCAGTTAATTGGAATATGCTGCATTCTTTTTTAAGTGTCTGATAAAGATTCTGGTTTTCGTTACCGCAACGTTGGCGCGGCATAATTTATTTTGTTGTATTTGTTATAGCTAAATTTAGTTGTTCTTTAAGTGATAGCTCAGTGTTGACATTGCTGCTAGTGATGTTTCTTCAGTTAGATCTTTTTCGGAATCGGATGACCCATACAATCTATCGAATATTTCTCTAGCAGTTTTATAAATATCATTTTTTGACGAAGATTTCAAAGAAGAAGTAGAATATATTTGTTGGGTTATGTAAAAATTTGTATAAAGATACAACATTATCATTTCTCCTTTTACTTATTTCTTCTTTGATATTCTTTAAGAATTCTCTAATTATTTAATTCTTTCTACATTTTTCCTCTAATTTATTAAATAAAAATTTTAAGGCTCCTTCGGGCGTTAAAATTGTTGCATCTCCTGGACTTAAAGCTTCTACAGTTGTTCGTGTTGGTTCTAATCCAGCTAATAAAATTTCGGTCATTTGTATGTAATTATCTTTCCACAAATGGTTTAAATTTAGTTCACTTAATGCCATTTGCACACAGTTTTTGATTTTTAAGAACAGTTTCACCATTGTTTCAATAGTATTCCAGCGTATTTTTCAGTCTAGTAGCAAAGCAAATTCTTTTTGTACTTGGTCTTTTACATATTTTTGTAAAACTCCATTTTTCACTGGAGAATTTTTAAAGAGTTTTACAATTTTCCGTATTCCTACAATTGCATCTTTAATTTAGGATTTAAGTTGAAAGTTTTTGCTACGTAACACATCAATTTCCAAATTAAAGTCATCTTCTGTACTTCCAATGCTAGCACCATTTATTTCTACGGATTTGTTTATTTCATTTTTCGGTTCAGCGTAAAATGTTTTCAAAACTGCTAGATGTATGGCATGATTGTAGCATAATTGCTGCAAGGCAGGCGATAATCTACCAAGTTTCTTCATAACCGCAGCACCATCGCTCATAACAGCCACAATATCTTCTTGTAAAGATAGACCAAATTCTTCTAATTTTTGCGACAATATTTCCAAAGTTATTTATGATGTACAACTTCCTTCGATAAAAATCAAACCAAGGTTAAATGAATTATTTTCATTATTTCTGTATAAATAAACACCCATGAATCTACGATTTTTATCGCTTGTCCATTCGTCAATAGATACGCTGAACTTTCTTTCTTTGTTCTTTAGTTTCTTATAATCTGTACTATCTTTTCTTTCTTGCTATGGTAAAATTCCACCATTATTTGTCTCACCTCAGAAGGCTTTTGAGTTAATCTGAATCCTTTGGCGTTCATACTTTGCTGTATAAATTCACTTTTAGTAATTTTATTGAACGATATACCGTCCTCAGCAGCCAATTTAGAAATCAATTCAGCCAAGGTTGGTCGTTTTACAAATTTTAAAATAGTTTGATTAGTTAGATTTTCAACTTTATTCCGTATATTTTGATGAGACGTAGAACTTTCTAATACGCGAGTGTATTTGTGGACATTTTCGAGATGTCTCCGCATACCAATCGTTGCTAAACCTTTGCATAATAATTTTCTTGTACATAAATTGCAATGTGTCTCATCGTTGTTTATTTTAAAACAAGACTTAACATCTTTTTAAGTCTTGCCCTTGCCGTTGTTGCTCATTTTTTCAATAAAAACTAGAATAAATAAATAAATAAATGAAATAAACTACAGATAACTTTTTGTAAGATCGTTTGAAAGAATCAGACAAATCATGAATTTCCTAAAAAATTTAATCGTTCTTTTCTTATATAAAATATAAAATATTGCAATAAATTATTACTTAAAAACTCTTGCTATCATAGTATTAGTATTTAATGTTAAAATTTAATGTTAATTTTTTTCTTGAGAATTTTTATTCAATTTCTCGAGAATTGAAAAATAAAAATAATGATTTTTTCTCGAGAAATTCTCGAGAAAGTATTCAAGATTAAACACTAACCACAATTGCACTTACAAATCCATTAAGGGAGGTATGGCCGCGTCATTACCATGCACCATCAATCTTAACATGCTTCATTATTGGTTTATTGTTATCAATATGGTTATCTTTCATTTCCATTGTGGCACATTTCGTACTTTCTTTAGCAGTTTTATCGTATTTGATATTTCTATAATTAGTTTGCTAAATAGAGTGGCTGTCAAACTGTAAATTCATACGGCGACTAAAGTTTTTCATAGATTGATACCCTTCACCTATTTCTCTAAATCCAATTATCATTCGTGTGTTTGCTTTAAATTTTTTCCTACCCTGAGCTGTATTTCAGTTCAATTTACTACTCTGCTTAGAAGAATATAAGTTTTCCATTCACATAAACTACACTTGACTTCAAGGTGATAGGTAAAACCCATGGAATTGCAAGATGAGATTTTTTCATTACGAAAGAGAGGCAATTAAACAAAAATAAGTTTTTATTATTCCTGTAATTTTTTCTTAAAAGTAAATATTTTTTTGAAATAGGCATTTGATTTGTGATTTTTTTTTTAATGAAACAATTTAAATCGGTATTTTGCAAAAACTAACGAAATTTTTGGACTACATAACTGCTAACAAAATAATAGTCGGAAAATCTTTAATTCCTACCATCAAATTAAAACAAAAGAATTATTTAATTTGGTCAACGAAAAACCTGTGCAGTACTTTGCTATAAAAAAGCTTTGCTGCCTTATTATTAGAAATGATATTAAACTTGTTCAATTCCCAAAACATTTGAAATACGTTCAGAACGTTTTTTTGGGACCAAATTCCATGCTGGGTTAAATTTCTTAGTTAAATTAATGTATATTTCTTTAATTCAGAGAGAGGGTGAGGTCGTTAAAAGCATATCACAGGTCAACAAAAAAAATATTTTTTTCTGGTGCCGAGCAAACAATTTGTTTCTTGTATAGCATTTCTCATTTTGATTTCAAATATGCAACTCTTTTTTTACCATCACGTCAAGTTGTAAAGATATTTAGGCTCAAATCTTAAGTATTTAGAGTAAAGTCCCTAATATTGTCGAAAAAAAAGTTATTCAAAAGTGTGTCAACCTGGGGTTCAAAAGAAGCGTATTTTCATAGAGATTTTAAAAACGTTATTCATTTGTAATAGAAATAAGTATTTTTTGTATTATTGCTAAATAACATTTTGTTGAAATTTTTATTAGAGTCTTTAGCATTTTTTCTCATAATTTTTTTGTCAATAAATTTTAAGGAAAAATATTTATGTTTTCTAAAATCTCTATGAAAATACGCTTCTTTTGAGACCCAGGTTGACATACTTTTGAATAACTTTTTTTTCGACAATATCAGGGACTTTTCCCCAAATACTAAAGATTTGAACCTAAATATCTTTACAACTTGACGTGATGGTAAAAAATGAGTTGCATATTTGAAATCAAAAAGAGAAATGCTATACAAAAATCAATTTGTTTGCTCGGCACCAGAAAAAAAATTTTTTTTGTTGACCTGTGTATATTATGAAATAATTAAATTGACAGAATTATTTATGCACTGGCGTAAACGAGTGCACGCACATCTACGAGTTATATTTATTATTAAGTATACATAGATGTATATATATGTATATCCACAAGTATATTAATTACCTCTAAGTATATTAATTAACTTAAATTAACATCTAAGCATAGGATCTTTTTTCTGTATGTGGCCCTGTGTTTACCAACTTCGCTAAAAAGAAAGAATGAAGCATATAGTTATTTTGTAGCGTCTATTTAGTTGGCACGTTTACATTTTTCCTTATAAACATATTTCAACATAAATAGAACTTTATTATATCGTAACACTTTTATCTAATGTCGAGTTTGTTGAGACAAAGGTTGCCCTAACTGTTGGGCGTTCCTAATCGGTAATATAAAGTTATATAACAAGTGACAACAAAATTCAATTATAATTAAATCCAAATATAATTATAAAAACATATAAACAGCCATTAAGCAATCAAATAGTTTCAATTTTCATCATATCATAGTGTTTTCTACTGCCAATATCAAATAATAATTCAATTTCACGGTAGTTTTAGGGTATCTTTAAATAATCTTATCCCACGGTTATCAAAATACGATAGTAAAACGTTAGTAAAACGCCAATTGTGAGTTGTTTTTAGGTTAAGCAGTATTTTATTAAAATAAATTTCAGTTAAGCTAAAGTTAGTCGACCAATTATGTTGAACTTAAAAGTTTGTTAACTAATTTCAGTAGAAATTAAAATTACCCTCAACTCCCTAAATATTGTTATTGTAGCAACAAGTATTTTCATATAAGTACAAGTTTTAAATATTTTTCCTAACTCAATATAGTTTTTGTGCAAAGTCTATTTATTTAATTTGTTTAAATTTCAAAAAAGAACATTCTGATTTATGTTATATTTTTTATTTTTTTTTTCGTTTTTTTTGTTTTTGCACAGTAGAACTTAGCTTTCTTTTAAACATTTTTTTGAATTCAATACAACCATTTAATATAATAAAATAAATGGGATAATAATCATGATTTTAATCATAATCAGAGACCACTTAATGGCCTCTAGTAATGAATAAAAGTAATGTTTGCCTCATCCACCAAACCTCAAATATGAAAATAAGTTTTTACATTCCTTGATTTGCTACATTAAAAACACTAATATTGATAAATCATATATTCTTTTCTGATGGCTATACAGTTTTTTTTACTTTTTTTTTAAATACAACTTTTACTGAGCGTTGTACAGTGTGTCACGAAGTTTTTGAAGTAAAAATATATATGAAATATAATTGTATTAAACATGAATTACTTAGAGGTATGTTTATTTTAGTTTTTATATTTTACCGGAAGAATTACATCATGCAATGCTTACAGTGTAGTCATTCAATCCAAAAGAAAACAATCTCTAATATAAACAAAAAGCTTGTGTCAAAAATAAGCTGCTTAATTAGAGTTTAGAAGATAGGAGAAATGAATGGAGAAAAAGCATTGATAATATTGTGTGTTCGTTATAAAATTTAAACATTTCAGAATGTGATATATTTTTATCTACAGTAGATAAAAATAGATCTATACATGGATCCATTACCTGATGCCACATTGCACATAATGTGGTGATGTGCGTATTAAACGTGTTATAACTGTTGTTTTTTTAAAGTTGTTAAAAACAAAGTTATCAGCAATATACACCATAAATGAAAACCCAGATAAACTTAGGCAAAAGGGCTTCTGTATAAAACGCATTTTACCTGAAATTATAGCAACTGATTGTCAAAGAATGCGAAATCAAGTTCATATATGTACGCTAAAATCTGAGCGTTTTGGGGTATATATAATAGTTCTAGAGCCTTTCCCTTAAATATAAGCATTAAAAAAAATTGTCATTGCAAAATAAGATGGTGAACTTAACTGTTTTAATGTACACGGAAACGTTGGTTGTTAAAAATAGTATGATAATCTGATGTTGATATATTGTTACATTGATATGTTAAGTGAACAAAAACGTCAAAATTCGTCGAGCTTAAAGCGCGTACGCATGTTTGGAGGAGTGGATTACTAAAAAAAGTATTAATCCTTTAAAGGGGAGAAGGGGTGTTTAAGACAACGAGTACGTAGGCGGTTGGACTATATAAAAATTTAGTTTTAGGATCTCTCCTAAAATTGGATTTCTTTTTTTTTTTACAAAAACGTTGAATTTCACGAAGTTAAAAAAATCGATATTGTGTTATGTAACAGAAATATGACAAATTAATTTAATATTAAATATAATTAATCAATAAAATGACGAATTTATAATTTTTTTGTTTTTAGTGTTTTGAAAAGTTATGCGTTGGGTAAGGAAAGGAGGGGGTAATTTTTTTAAAAAAATAATGCGTACGTACGCAGAGAGAGGGTGAGGTCGTTAAAAGCATACAAGTGAGTACAAGGGGGTAAAGGGATCCTAAATTAGTGGTATGTACTTTATAGATGGCCCCTTGTGGACTTTAAAACATCTTAATTTAACCTAAGAAAACTATGACTTTTAATGTTAAATGAATCTCATCGAAGACAAAACTAATATACTGAATATTACTTTAACATGGCTTTGTACCCGGTATTTTACTTATAACATAAAAAATTATATAAAGTCATAAGCATTATAAATACTGTCAATAATATTGATCCCAGTGTCAATAATATTAATGGCACTGTCAATAATATTAGTGGCACTGCCAGTATGGATTCCAGTTCAACCTTTACGAATTATTAATTGACTTCATGTTGTCACTTTATTTTATGAACCTTTTGCTGTTAACAGTTTGTATTTATAGCTTATTTTCAGCATTTTTAGTCTTTTTAATCAGAGTGTTGTTATGCATGAACAAAAATATTGTATATATATTATTTATGCAAATGAATTTATTAATTTTAAATAATCTGAAGTAAAATTTTCAAAACAATTTCTGCAGTGTTTGGTATCAATATATTGTAATTTTAGGGTAGAACGGGGCCATATCAGGACATTGTAGTAGTTATGCCTAACGCCTTATATCGGGGCATAACGGTGAAGTTATGACTTAGGCCTTATATTTTCTCAAAAAATTACTTTTTTGCCAAAGGCTTTTTTGATAAAATATTTTAAATTAAATTAAGTGGTTCAACGACAAAAGATTTATTTTGAACAATGACTAATTTGCTTTATTCATAAAAAGTTTATTTTTCAGACAGCATTTTTTATCCTCTTTTAGAATCTCGTTTTAAAAAAAATATCTGGAATTGAACTTTTTGAATAGTATTAATTTTAGAAAAATGACTTTTGTGGGGCATATCTGGACAAAAAGTTATTTATATAATTAAGTATATTACTACCATTTCGTAATGCTATTTACAGTTTTATAATTTTATTTTCAATCTAATTATAATTTTTCTTATTTAAAAAAGCAATATTAGTAATAAATTCAAAAAAGTTGTTATTTTTATAACTTAACTTTGATTATTAATAGTGTTTAATGTAAACAACGATGGTAAGAGATTATATAAGTAAGATCAATCATCCAAAGTGGGATGAAATCCAGTTTTAGCTGTGAGTAAAAAGAAACTTTGAATCAGAAAAGCTGCTGATATATATTTAAGTTTGCTGATACATTATTAAGATACATTTAAATATTTTTTATCCAAAAAATTAAATTGATGCAAATAATAATTGTAAAATTGAGGGTAAAGAAACAGACAAGCAATTAAAACAGGGGAAATTTTTTTACTACAGAATATAAAACTATATATTGTAAGTTTATGAAAATATATTTTAAATAGATAAAGCTTTTAATACAATACTAGCTGAGATTGGACCTGTAAAAATATGGGTCTTCGTAAGTCAATTCCTAACCAAACTTTTTTATACTTTTTCTTTATATATCCTAGCTCTGATGCATATTTAAATTTGCTCTACATTGGCATATTACTAATAAAAATGCTGTCAAATAGTTATTTTTGTGCGATTTATTTTTTGTTTAATTTTAAATTTAGTAGTAGTTACTAATTTAATATATTCTAGTTTTGCCCTACCTAATTTTTAAAACAACTTCTTAAGTTTGTTTTTTTAAGAGTATTTTATAATAATACAGAAAAAGTTTTTTTTATTTTAGTTGTTTTATCTTTTTTGTGGTGTATGGGCGTATGGGCGTGTAGTTTAAATGGGTTTGTTACTTTTTTGAGAGTTTGATGTCTAAACATGTTTAAATGATAGATAGACTTATTTTTACTATTTTTAAAGCTTTACAATTAACGAATCACTGCTGATCTTTAACTGATCTGATCCCGTTTTGCCCCATCCATTTGTAAAATAAACTTTGCTAGTCTAGAGTTTCGTTACTTAGGTTGTCGCAGCAATAAATTTTAAGAATTTTTTCTTATGTTTTTTCTTATATCAATGAATTTTAGGAAAATTATAAAAAATAGTGTGGACTAAGATTAATTTATCCGCAATAAGCATTTGTTTTTTAGGTGTCCTTATATGCCCCGCTCTATCCTACAGACAAATAAATTTTCTCTTTGCTAAGTTAGCAACAATTCTGCATCTTTACTAAGGTGATTTATAACAAATGAAAATTTATAAAATTTTTTTTGCAACTTTTTAAAACGGTTACTGCAATAAAAATGTTGCAAAAATATCATATTTAAATATATGAAAGATTATTAGTTATTCAAACAAAACCCTTTTGTTTGAACTTTGTTTTAATATTAATAATTTCCAAGTTAAAATTTATACTAAAAAGTATTGAGGATGCCTTCTCAATAGCTAAAGTATTCACATATAAAAACGCTTCTGAATAAATTTAAAACAAATTTAGCTCAACTTCTGAAGTTAAGTAAAATTTGTTTTCAAGTCAACATGACAGACAAATGTATTTTAAATTGACGTCAGCTTGGATCTTAAAATAACAAATTTTCTTCTTTCTATGAAATATGACATGCATTTTTGATTCTGTGACGTAAATTGTTCTTAAATGTTTTATTTAGTGCAACTTTTTACTTCACAAGCAGTATTTATATGTTTCCAACCAATGAAAGACTATTCATACGTAATATGAAGTTTGATTTGTTTAAAACGTTCAATAAAAACGTGTTTGTGATTCCAAACAATTTAGTTGAATAAAGTTTAGTGTGTAGAGCGGTGAGCTAAGCAAGTGCTAAAACGTCTGGAGTTTCCCTCCTGCTCAGGGTAAAAAACGTCATTATTCAGGTCGTCTTTGAGATACCAACTTATTAAGTGCTAATACCCTAGACAGTAGGCTGGGTGAATAAAATTTTTAAATTTCTTATTTTCCGAGCATCTATAATAGTTGCTCTATAATAGTTTAATCAGATGTTGGAGAAGTACCTAAATTACAAACCCCAAACACTTAGTAAGAGGGGAAAGTGTTTTTATGAAAATTTAAATTAAGATTGAAGTTTATCGACAGAATTCAAAAATACATAGTAAAATCTTATGGCGTTCAGAAGTAGTGACCACGTAAGAAGTATAATTTTTTACCATAAAAGTCTCTTTCTACTACGATATAAGCAGTACCGTCCTTAGGGTGAGCAGCCGTTCCAGAGCAACCAAAACTTTTACTTATTATTAACAACTTATATTAACTCTCTTTAAAAAAATAAGTAAAAGGTCTTTTTAACTGTCGTTAAAAAATAAGAAAAAGTTTTGGTTAAATGAAAATAATATAATAATAATATACGTGCCAAAAATATCTGACCACCCGCGCAATAAGTTCAATTACTCTTTGGTGCTTAATAGAAGGGGGGGAGTTGGAATAAGCGGGGGGGGGGGGTTGGAAATATCACTAAAACTTAATAAGCAGGGGGGCTGGAATAAGCGGGGGAAGGGGGTTGGAAAATTTCGAGTTTTTTATATACTATATATATATTATAGTATTTTTTATATACTATATATATATTATAGTATTTTTTATATACTAAAAGTAATAACTAAGTAATGTTTTTGTTAATTATTAACATATATATTAGTGTCTGAAAAAAGTAAATATATAATAAAGAAGTACTAAAGTCCAAAGAAGAAATATATAACATTACAACGTATACAAGTAAATAAGTACAGTAAATGATATGACGTGCGATAGAAAGAAGAAAATTTCTTTTTTAATGAAAAATGGCGTAACGATAGAAAGTAGTAAATAGAACGTTCTTTTTTTTAAAACAAAGTTTTTTGAATGAATGATATTACGTAACGTAAGTAAGTAGTGAAAAAGAAAATTTTTATAAAAAATTGTCTTGTCTTCGATGGAATTTTTTCTAAAATTTAATAGCCGGGTGGGTTGGAATAAGAATGTCCTGGGTGGAAAATTTTTGAAAAATTAATTAGCGGGAGGGGGGGAGACGTCTATTAAGCACAAAAGAGTATTTAATAATTAAAAAACATATCAACAAGATTCTTCTTCGTTTAAACTGGAAAGCGTAAAGGGCTTCGATATCAAATTAAGGAAGTTCATACTGCATTAGTTGAACTAGTTTAGTTCACTAAGGATCCAAAAGCCAATAGTGAAACACAATTAGTGATGGATGAAATAAGTATTAATGAGTTTTTACTAGGATTTGGCATGATGTACTGTTTTCAATAAACAGTGTTAGCAAAAGCCTACAGGCTCAAACACAAAAGCCTACAGGCTCTACACCCAGAGTGTCACTCTGGGTGTAGAGCCAAATTTTAAATATGTCAGGGAGAGAAAGAAAAGAAGAATGTTTGAGTACGAGGGAAAAGATAATCGACGGCAGAATCTGCCGAGCGTGGAGTATTTTTTTAGTTATTGCAGATACTGCAGCACAGTCCTTGAAAAAAAGGTTTGAACAAATAACTAATTATGATACTATGTTTGGATATTTATATCATGTCAAAGAACTAAAAGCAGTAAAAAAAGAAAATTTTTTTCAAAAGTATAATGACCTAGAATCGTTTCTAAGTTTTGAAGAAGAAAAGGATTTTTGCGGAAATAGCGTTTTTTTTTAACTTTAGGTTCTTCGAGAATTTCTACCGGCTAAGACGGAAACAGCGGTGATTTCAAGATTTATTCACCAGATTCAAAACCAATTTCCAAACGCAATTATAGCGTATACGTGTATGTTTCTTGTCAGACAAAAATTATTATTTACTTTACATTATCAGGCCTATAATAACTTTAAGAACAAACTTTATTGTTATTATTCTAGGATATTTTATAAAGCGCTCAATCCTTTTTATAAACTTACACGAAATAAAAATAAGGATATATATATATATATATATATATATATATATATATATATATATATATATATATATATATATATATATATATATATATATATATATATATATTTATATACGTAGGCGAAGAAAGAATTTTTTGGTGTTCGAGATTTTAAGTTTCATAGTATTATCTATTAGCGTTTAAAAATTATTACCATATAAAATTTGTAACCCCCTCAAATTGAGGGGGGTTTAAACTTTATATGGTCATAATTTTTGAACGCTAAAATATTTTAAAATGAAATCTAAAATTTATCGATGAGTATAAGTCTAGTTAAGAATAGTACAAAAAATACTTCATCAACTTGTTGCTCTCACGTTTGGGGCAGGTGGGGCAAAAGTTTTGGGGCTTTTTTGTTCCCAGCCTTCAATCATAGCAATGTTTTGCAAACCCTCATTATTTGACATAAGTATAAACATATAAATGTTTGGAGTTTGCTCCATGTCTGGAAGTTACCTATCTCGAATACCAAAAAATTCTTTCTACGCCTCTGTATATATATATATATATATATATATATATATATATATATATATATATATATATATATATATATATATATATATATATATATATATATATATATATATATATATATATATATATATAAATTATGTCAGTGTATTCTACAAATAGAGTGCTCAATGTTCTTAAACAGAGCAATAATAAGTTAGTAAAAACACTTATCTAATTTTTTTTCTTCGACAGCTTGTTTCTCCATCAGTAGGTTCTTCAGGAAGAAATCTTCCTAAAAAAGAACCGACTGATGGAGAAACAAGTGTCCAAGAAAAAAATTAGTTAAGTGTTTTTACTAATTTATATATATATATATATATATATATATATATATATATATATATATATATATATATATATATATATATAATATATATGTTACTGTTACCCGCAGTACCAGGAATTAGCTAAATGCTAATGTTTATAATATAATTTAATATTGCAACTCTGAGTTTCATGTGTTATCACAATCATCAGGCAAGTAGTAAAAGTTTAATTTTGCTACGATTTGTTTAGTGGACGTTACGGTTTATATTTGTATTTTAGATCGTTACGGGACGGAAATTGATTAGTAGTTAGGTTAATAATATTATTATTTTGTTTTTAGTTGGCTAATAATTGTGAAATAGTTATATGATTAATGTTGTTTAAAATATTTGTTATGTGTTAATGTGTATTATTTGTGTATTAAAAAAAAATAAAATAAAAGTAAGAATTAAAATTGATATAAAAATATAATAATATTATGAAATATTTTACAAAAATAAAAAAACTGAAGCCTATTCCAACTATTTTTGATTGCACAAATTTGACTGAAGAAGGTTCATCAAAACTTATAAAATCTTCTAATTCGTTAAGAAAATCACCAACTTAAAGAATATTTCAGCCAGATTAATATGAACAGTTTTTATTGAATGATTTGATTAGTAGCATTGATTATATTACTGAAAGTCTTGCTCCACATGGTTTTTCATTCTTGAAGTATCATGATCGTGTAATTTTTTTAAAATTGAGTCATAGTACTTTATCTATTCCAGAATTTACAGAGTGCATTCGTGTAAACAATGAGATGCATGTTAAATTCTTTCACAAAGGTTCACCTCTGCCATTGCCTCAGTGGTTTCGTCAAGGAAGAGATTGTTGTTTATCTTGGAAAAGTAGAATTATTTTCCTACCTACATTACATTAAATCACAAGCTGAACAATTTTCATCTGTATTGACTAAATTACAGCAAATTAAATATATGAAAAAACCTATTTATTCAGCCAATATTATAAAGTGTTCACTGATATTACGATATACTTCTATGCAGTCATACCAACTTTTGCGTGAAGAATTGCCTTTACCATCATTATCATTACTTAAAAAAATAACTAGTGGAAATATTGATGCTCTAAGTTGTGCAAAACGTTTAAAATTAGAAGGTAAGATATCTCAAGACATTTGCTTGATTTTTGATGAAATATACTTGCAAAAATGTGAGGAGTATTTTGCTGGAGAAATGATTGGTAGCGATGAGTCTGAAGAAATGTATAAGGGAATAGTTTGTTTTATGATAGTTGGCCTGAAACAAAACATTCCATATGTGATTAAAACGTCTCCTGAAAAAACAATTAATGCTGAATGGTTGAAAGAAGAAATTTTTGAATGTCTTCGTATTTTAACTGAATGCGAATTTAATGTTAGAGTTATTTTGTGTGACAACCATTCCTCTAATGTTTCTTGTTTTAAAAAAATTCTTTGTGCATCGAATCAACAAGCCAAAGATTTGTTTTTTATTTACAATCTAAAAAAAATTTACCTTTGTTTTGATGTTGTACATCTTATTAAAAACATCAGAAATAATTTGTTAAACTGCATAAGATTTTTATTTCCAGATTTTAACTTTAATGGATTTAAAGATCCTATAATTGTATGTGGGGGAGAAATTAAATGCAGAACCTTCCACAATATTTATGAAAAAGACCTCTTAATGCCGGCTAGCGTAAAGCACCGAAAATAACAATGAAAGTATTACATCGTGGCAATTTTAAATAAAATGTTTCTTTAGCAATTTTTGATGAAGCTACATCTGCAGCGAATCACTCATATTTTCCTGATCTTAATAGTAGTGCAGATTTTCTTACAGTATTTAACAAGTAGTGGGTTTTATCAAATTCTAAATGTCAGTATTCAACTTGGAATATTTAAGGTAATGCAGTCGCTTCTGGTGATAAAAAACCTGAATTTCTTAGGGAAATGACCCATTGGATTGAAGCTTGGTAATCACAAAAGATACTAAACTGTGAGAAGTTTACTTTAAGTGTTCAGACAGCTGCAGCACTAATAAGAACACTTAATAGTCATACCTCATTGACCAAGGACTTACTTAATGATGGGTATCACTTTGTTTTAACTGCGAGATTTCAAAGTGACCCATTAGAAAGGAGATTTGGACAATGTAGACAAATGAGTGGTGGAAGATTTTTGGTGGGTTTAAAAGATGTCACTATTTCTGAAAAAATATTAAAAATCAAAAGTATAAAGTTAAAGAAAGTATTAATTTTGATGATAGTTTGAAAATGCCTCTTGAGTCAAAAAATAATTTAACAGATTTGAAAAACTTTCTTCTTGATATTGATAAAGCTCAGTGTACTCCAGAAATCATGATACTTGCACCAATAAGTAGGTGCTCATATTGCTGGATATATAGCAAAGAAACTTAAAAAACGTTTTTGGTACATGTTGTAAGGAATTTTTATGTTGTGTCAATATTGATAAAAGCAATCCTGATCATACTTATTTAACAATTATTTCTAGGGGTGGTCTCACTATTCCTTCACCATCACTTTTGGATTATGCTTTTTAGCTTTTACTCAGAGAGATTGTTTGTGAGCTTTTTTTTATTCACCCGGCCTAATGTACTTTAATAAATCCACTAAAATTTTTTAAATACTTCTACTCAAAAATTGTCTCAATAAGTCTTTTTAATTAAGTAAAGATAATTAGTATATACATTTTGTATATTTTAAATATAAGTATATGTTATAAATATATGGGCACTTCCATTTTTAACTTACGTTACATGCGCGACAATTTTATCAAATATTTACCTATTTAAACTGTAAATTAAATTTTTAGCTATTTTTTATAAAAGTTGTTAGTCTAAAGTCTTTAGACTATTTATTCTTTAAAAGGATATTATTTTAAAAGGATATTATATGCTTTATTTTATTCTTTAAAAGAATAAAATAAGCTAAAAAGTTTTGAGTCAAAAGTGTTTGCAATCAAAAGAGTTTGGTCAAAAATGAGGGAACTTATTACTGAAAATGGCACTTAACTTACGTTACGCAGAACAAAAAATTAAAATTTTTTTTTACTTTTTAGATCAGATTTAAGCGAATCAGTAAAGCGGATTGCATTTGTTTATCAATTAAAATAATATATAAAAATTCATCAGAGGCGACCGGCTACGAAAATTTTTTTTATTGAGAATGTATATTTAACTTACATCACTTACGTTACCGTTACATCACTTACGTTACCGTTACGTAACTTACATCACCATGCGTTTATTATCGCGGATTATTTTATAACTATTATTAAGAGTTTGATTTTTTAGAGTTACGTAATAAAAGACCTCTTCACAGTTCCGATAATTTCGTGCGCATGCATATTTTAACCACTGATCTCAAAATATAACTGGATAGCTGGTTCTATTGTTTTTTTCCGAAAAAAGTTGAAGCTAAAATTGGCCTCCCAAGATGGCGGCGATTTTAGTTCCTATCGGTGAAACCGTTATACATTTTAAATGGCTATATCAAATTACAAAAAAAAAAAAATTAAATAAGCTTATAAATTTGTTAAAAATAAAAGAAAACAAATGAATTTTATAAATATTAGAGAAAAAAAGAAATTATTTTTTTGTATAATTGAATTTATTATTAAATGGCATTTACAAATTTAGTTAAGTCTTATGTATAAGTATTGGGAACTAAAAACTATAAGTCTTATCGTTTTTAGTTCCCAATGCTGTATGCTAGAAGGTTAATAACATAACAGTATGATAAACGACAATCATTTCTACCCTATATATTCTCTACTACTATATTCTCTATTTTTTGTAGCAAGATGCCATTTTGTACAAATTCTACATGAATTGTTAACTGAGTGCTGTGAGTATACAAAAACCTAAGGGTTCCTTCTAGAATTATATTATACTTGAATTTTATTATTGCATAACCTATTTGAATAAAAGATTATTAAGTGTCACTTATACTGGTAAAAAAAACCCAGGTCTGAATTATAGTTATTTTAACAACTTTTAAAACAAATAAAAAGTAAATAATAGTTTCTTATAGTTTGAAGGATAATCACTCAATACAATTGAAGAAATAAATGTATATAAAAATACATTTGTTTGAAAAAAATTTATTTATATCTTTATATAGAAATGTTCAAAACATTTCCTCCTCTTTGAAATATCCCCTTAACTTTAAATAAATATCCTGCTTACCTGCTGTTAAGTATTATGGTTATATATTACAGCTTGCTGACTTTTTTATATTAATGAACTGTAAATAGCTGTTAAATAATTTTATAAATATGTTGTTAAGTTTATTTGCATAATAGATTGATTATAAGACATTAAATTCAAGAAAATGATTTGCTAAAGAATATCATTAGTCTTAAAGAGATTACTGCTACACAAATGATCTTGTATAATCGAAAAACATTGATCTTGTATAATCGAAAAACATTTCATTGGATATTTGGCAGCAATTAAATCTGCTTAAGGTATTTCTTAACTGGGTTGAAAAAGAAGGTTCACCATTAAATTATTTATTATCATATAAACTCAGTCAAAACCATCTAGAGCTCTTTTTTGGTGCTGTGAGATCTGCAGAAATGTTTAACAGCAATATCAATTGCCAACAATTCACATATAAATAACTTTTTATGCAAAGTACCGTTTAATTTTCAAATGAAAACTGCAGCATCAGAGATAAAACTCATATATATGTTTTAGACGATTCTTTTGGTGATTTTAGTTCTAAAATATCTTTTACTGAAATTGAATTAATAAGAAAAAATGATTTGTTGGAGAGAGAACCAACAGTTAGTGATCACGATAATCCAGATATTTTAAACTGCAACAATCTATTTGAATACAAAAAAACTTTGATCCCATATATTGCTGGATACGTAGATAAAATGACTTCAAAAAGAAATATCCTCATTAAATGTCAGAATGCACTAGTACTCCCTTTTCATTTAAAACAAAATAGCTTTTTAAAATTCAAAGACATAGGAGGTTTGATTAAACCAACCATAAGTGTTATATGCAAAAAAACAGAAAGGTGTTTCCAAATTAATTGGTTGTTTTAACAGATTGCCTTTTTCCAAATGAAATTATAAATTATATATTTTCCTTGTTTTTTGGCTCATTTGGTAGTTTGGCTGCCAAATTAACTAGAAAAATAAATATGTATATATATATATATATATATATATATATATATATATATATATATATATATATATATATATATATATATATATATATATATATATATATATATATAAAATAATATAAGACACAAATAACTAAATAAAACATTCTAGAAGGAACCCCTGAGTTGTGTGTACTTACAGAGCTCAGCTAATAGTTCATGCAGCATTTGTAAATTTGTGATATCTATTTGAAAAACTAATTTCATAATAGTTTATTTTAAAAAGATATTTAGCTGCCTACCATGCAGTTATGTTATTAACCTTCTAGCACACAGCATTAGGTAGTTAAGAACTAAAAGGTGCATAAATTGTATTATAAACAATATTAATCAAATAATTTATAGTAAAACTAAAATTAAAAGAAAGTAGTTAAATGAAAAATAAACAAAATATGAATAAAATTATTTCAGTTTTTCAAACTTAAAATAATTATTCGAAAGTTGTTTGGAAATTGTTAACTTGTATAACTACTAGTTCCTTATTTGTTCTTTACTAATGTTAAATAAACTAATTCTTAATTAAAAAAAACTAAAAATTTTTATCTTATTTAATAAAATTTATTTATCTTTAAAAAAGCAAGATATTATTATAATATCTTGCTTTATTAATAATAATAATTATACAAACTTATTGTTTAGAATATATTTTGTTAAACAATAGAGAAATTTACGTAAATATGTAATATTGCCTTTTTTTTTAAATTATTGTTAAGTAAAACCAAAAATTATATTTGAGACATGTACATTTCATAATATTTATATATGTAAATGACATATAAGTTCATAACAAAAATTTCATCATTTGTAATCAGCCGAAACCGTCGCCATCTTGGGAGGCCAAAACTGGCTTCAAAAAATTTGCCGCATACGCTATCCAGTTATATTTTGAGATCAATGATTTTAACAGTAGGTCATTGTTCCTTAAGCGCAGTATCGCATAAAAAAAAGTAAATACACAACTACATTACGAAAGCATTCTTGAAAGAAACAGTTGCTTACATGAGATTTCTTTTTTCTTTTCATAATAAAGACATTGATTTTGCTTTATTTAAGTTTATTTTAACCATTTTAAGTCTAGAATTTATCCTTTAATATATATCAGTGACGGATTCAGTAATTTTTAATAGAGGGGTGAGGGAGGAGGGGGGAGGATGTTGAAATATTTTTGTATTTTGTACCACACACACACACACACACACACACACACACACACACACACACACACACACACACACACACACACACACACACACACACACACACACACACATATATATAGTTTTGTCACAAAAATAAAAAAATAATCTATGGTAGTAAACATTTTCGCTTTTATAAATTTCATAATATAACGCAGAGATTTTCATACATAACATTTTTTCTTCAATATATCTAAATAAAATAAAATCGAGGTAAATCCCAAATTAATTTCATTCAAAAAAATATTTGTCCATCTAACCAAACAAAACAATTTCACGGCGACCATATTTTTGTGACAAATCACTTCTTGAATAAAATGCGTTCAAATTTTGAGGTTATGTTGTTGTTTTTGTCTTTGAGTTGTAGCGCATTGTAGTGATATTTGATAATTTTGTCGTTTTGATGATTTTGTAATGTTTAATTGAAAAAATAATTAGTAATGTCGGACCACGAGAAAGATACAGTTCTTGCGGGTGATGCAAATGTGGGAAACAGGAAAAGAAAAGTAACAAATGGAAAAAGAGCAGAGGATAAAAAAAATATTCGGCTCCCCAGGCTCAAACATCGATGCACCTTGCAACCACAATTCATCAAACAATCGTTTTTTATGTTATAAAATAACACCATTATTTGATTAGAACATAAGGGATAATTTTTATAAACAGGCAAATAAACAGAGACAAGATAGCATGATTGCCAATATGTTAGAAGATTTAAGTGCTATCATAAGAAGGCGGCCAAGACTCATAGCTCAAAAACAAAAGAAAGGAGGTTCACAGAATTTCAAAGTAAATATTTTCTAAAATCTGACCAGTTACCATGCTTGCATGTTTGTAAAAACCTATTCCTCAGTGTAATGAAAATAGGTCGTACAAAATTGTAAAATTTTAACAAGAAAACAATTGTTGGACATCACGTAGAAGACAAAAGAGGTGGAGACAGAACAAGCCATAAGTCTATTGAAAAGAAAGCTTCTGTGAGAGCATTCATAAGTCTATTGCGGGGTACGGAAAGCTATTATAATAGGAATAAATCAGGAAGAATTTATTTGCGATGTGATCTTAGTATCAAAAAATTAAGCACTCTAACAATGAAACCTGTAAAAAAAATAAGAAGGTCCATTTTGTAAAGTTCAGAAGAATTTTTTTGAATTAATTTAATATAGGTTTTAAGTCTCCATCTATTGATGTGTGCAGTTACTGCACTTTGTTGAAAATACAAATAAAAAATTCTGTAAAAGGTTCTAGTGAACGTAATAATTATATCACTCAAAAAATGATTCACAAGAAACGACCTAATGCGTTTTATTCGATTTTGTAAGCAGACATACCAACTGTTTCAAGTTTTTGTTTCGATATGCAGCAAATCCAGCCCTTGCCAAAAGCTTTCTTTCAAGAGGTATTTTATTCAAGATAAATAAATTTTTATAATATATGTATCACTGATCTTAGCTGTACTAAGCCATTATTCTATACCTGGAGAGTCACCCAGGAGGTATCATCAGCCTTACTGCATTTTTTATAGAATACTGATTTTCAATCGAAGAAGTTACTACGCTTATTTTGCAATCGATGTGTTTCTCAAAACAAAAATAATATTGTGTTGAGAACAGCAATGCATTTTCTTCAGATTCAACCCAATAATTCTACAAGTATAAACGGAATACAGATTTTTTGTTAGGGTGGAAAATAGGCTAAAAAAATGTGAAATTATTTTATCCAAAGATGAATGACGAGACGTGAAAGATAGACGTTTTGATTATTATAAACACATTTATGGCCTACCAACATCACCTGAACAAAAACTGGAAGAAGAACTGTGTGATTGTTTAGAACAGGAAATATCTGTAAGAATATGAAACTTTTTTAAAAGGACAAATAAAATGTTTTTTGAAATGTTTTACGTTTTTCAATTTTAGTATTTATTTTCATTCAAGTTTATTTAGAAGTTTATTTAAAAAGAAATACTAATACTAATTAGTAAGATACAAGCTAGTAATATATATATATATATATATATATATATATATATATATATATATATATATATATATATATATATATATATATATACATATATATATATATATATATATATATATATATATATATATATATGTATATATATATGTATATATATGTATATATATGCATATATATATGTATATATATATATATATGTATATATATATATATGTATATATATATATATATGTATAGATATATATATACATATATATATATATATATACATATATATATATATATATACATATATATATATACATATATATATATATACATATATATATATATATATATATATATATATATATATATATATATATATATATATATATATATATATATATATATATATATATATATATATATATATATATATATATATATATATATGTGTGTGTGTGTGTGTGTGTGTGTATGTGTGTGTGTAAATATATATTACCATTTTGCATTCTTCTTTCCAATACTATTTAGAGCTTTTTACACTCAACATATAATTTTTTTTTCCTTTATTACAATTATCACATAACACAAAGATATAAACAGTATAGATTTTAGACTTATAATAGTTGAAATAAACCTATATAAAGCTAAATTAATGTCATTTTTATAACAAAACAAAAAAAATCTTAAGTAAACAAATGTTTCTTTTAAGGTTACTATCTTAATTTATATGTGTTATTTTACTTTTCATTTCACAAAATTTTCGGAACGAAATTTTCGGAATGTCTTTTGCAAAAGTATTGAACTCATTAATTAAAAGTAATTAACACAAGCAATTTTAAAAACTGGTTGCACTCTTCCTGATTTATTTTTTATAACATTCATGAAAGTTATCAAATCGATAACAGTTTTTTCTGCGAGAGCAACTTCAAAAAATTACTTTAGTATGACAAATTTATTAATATTATTAATTCATTCAAATTTATAATATTAATAATATTAAGTCATTTAAATAAAAAAAAATTTTGTTGAAAATTTTACTTACACTTCTTATGTTTACGCGTTTATTGCCTTAATTTTATTAGGTTGAATTTTTAAAGTGCTGCAAAGTATTTACATTTAAATCTTTTTGACGTAAAAACTGTATTACAGTTAAGGAGGGAGAGATGGTACAGGTATATCTAATTGTTTGTGACAGGAGGAAAGGGAATAAAAATTGACAAATATAGGACAAAGTACTTTATTGACGACCCCCCTTAATTGCATTTACAAACGATTTGTTTTACTAAAAAAAAAATATTAACCAAATAAAAATTACGTAAAAACGTGTGTTCATTTAAGCATCTAAGCATCGTTATTCAGGCTTTAAATGTAAAAACGAAATATTTATTAATCTTTCGCATATAATATTAAAAGATTTAAGTTTTTTAACTAAATTTTAGAAAGAAAAACATTATTATGTTTTTGTTAATTTATGTTACATGAAAATTGCAAAAGTTCTTTCGTTATTTTCTTGAAATATATATATTTTTAAAATCTGACCAACAACAAACTGAACATGTTAGCTCCATTTTCACCCTAAATTAATTCGGTTATGCAAATAAATTCACGGTTGATACTTTTTTTATCATGCGACAATAAAAACACGTAAAATTCGGCATAAAAATGACTTAAATTAATTAGTTTTAGTACTAAAAACATATTTTAAATAAACTTTCATGTGTCTACATCAACATTCATTTGCTAAAGTTTGACAAAAAAGTGAATAAAATTTGACTACTTTTTCATTTTCCGCCGTGGAATTGCCCGTATATTTATAGAATTAGTTACTTAATATTATTAATATACTATTTATATACTAAACTTTTAATCCTATGATAAAATAAAAAAAGTTATGGCAACACAACACACACAAAAAAAAAATTTCAATAAAAAAAAAGGATTACGCAAATAAAGTTTTTAGATAAATTTACTTTATTAAATAAGTAAAAGATTTTGTTTTAAATTTACACTCACTTTTTGTACGTTTGGTGTTAGTTTAGTAAATGGTCGTACTTATGGACGTATGGACGCTTTTATTTCAACCTTTCCCCCCCCCCCCATCCTCCCGCATTTTGCTATACGCTTTTTTGAGTACCCTCCACCTCCCTAAAAGTACCTTCGCTTTTAACTTACTTTACTCAACGTTTTATAATATTTTTCTTAACTTAGTGTCTCTACTTTTATGATTGACCCCCTCCCCATCTCATATACGTCATTCGCAAACCCCCTTTCTCCAGACTTGTCAAGAACTTTCGGCCAAAAGATTCAAATCGGATCTTTATAATTCTTTGGGTCAAATACGCGTTAGTAGTTTAGCTATATATGGAAAATGACTAGTTTGTTTGACGAGATCAAGAGTTGACTTAAGACCAAACGATTACTGATTGATTGTGATGTAGCAGCAATTAAATGCAAACGTGTTTATGCGTCATTGAAAATTGGTTCCTAAAATTTAGTAAACTTTACTAAAATGGTTAAATCAATTTTAGTTTAATGCAAATTTTTCATTTAACGAAATACAAATTATTTATAAAATAAATATAACATAAAATATAATAGATAACTAAATAAAAAACATAAAATCATTTAATTCTAATGATTTTATTAATCATTTGAAAAATTCTGCTTGTCTAGTTGCTTGCGTTAAGAGGGGGAGGATTTTGAAAATCGTACAGCGAAGCCATGAGTTCGCAGCCACGCCACTAAATAAACTCGTACTTATAAACACATTTTATTCTTTTTATAGTTATTATGTGTAGATTATAGTTTGTCTTTGTGTTGTTTAAGAACAACAAAAATCCATTTTAAGATTTATAGTTTTTTTTTGTTCAGCAAGAAACTATATCATGCTAAAAATTAAACCTAAAAAATTTAAATTATATGCTTTTAAGGCACAAAAAGTCTTTTGTGTTTTTAATTCACAAAACATAAAAACAATTAACTGCAAAGTATAAGATAATTTAATTCTGTTTTCTATTCAGGTTAATTTTTCCTATATTTTGATTTTTTTGTTGGTTTAAATTTTTTTAAATATTATTACTTAAAAATAAGAAATGAAATGCATTAAAACTTTTATGTAATTACGGAAGTATATTTATTTGATGCCTTTAAAAATTGTTAACTTTTTTTTTTAGCCCAGTCACGAGGAGAAAATTACAAATGAAAAAACTTATTATGATATGGATGTTGACATGTCTGGATGGAATGAGGTAGTTTATTTGTAAAAAATTACTCAAACCTTGTTTGAAATCTAAAAATTTATCAATTCTAAGAGACTATATTATATATTTATATTAGAGTTGTTAACCGGAAGATTTTTTAAAATTCCAGGGAAAAAAGTTATTTCGAAAGGATATTAAAACCGAGAAATTAACTTTTTTTGTACCAAAATAAACAAAATATACTTTGCAAATGCTCGTTTCAAATTATAGCATTTCGCAATTTGAATTTTAACTGCTTTTTTTCTGACTAGAGATAAACTTTATAAATGGCAACAGCAAGATCGTGACTGTTGGCAGCCTTAAATGAACTATATAGCTTGATATCGTTGGAATATAACATTAGAGACCATTATTATAGAATAACAACTCAAAGACACAATGCGCTACCCTGTGGAACTCCACTTGGAATGCTGGTCGGATTAGATAAGGAATTTCTAACCAGAACCCTTTGATATCTGTTGGAAAAAAATGCTGATATCCAATGAAGGGGGTTATCTATTATACCGTGCATTACAAATTTTTTCAAAAGTTTTGGATTAGGTCAAATCAATGTACACTACGTCAGTAATTAAATGGCTATAAACCTTTATTCCAGTCATTAGTTGACTCAAGAAGATTTTTTAAATCTTTTGGATAAAAAGCCGAGTTGATTAGGTGTTATTAGATTATTTATATTTAGATAATCAGCGATATTTAAACCAACAATACTTTCTATAAAACGACATCTACCACATGTGAGGTAGATAGGTCTATAATTTTTAGTGTCTGAATTAAGTCCTTTTTTAAAAATAGGAAAAACCGAAGTTAAAGCCACAATTTTGGTAACAAGCTTGACGTAAAACTTGATACGAATATATGCCAAAGCGGAATATATATTATATGTGCTAACTGCTTTAAAAGTATATTGGTATACCGTCAGGTCCAAATTATGGGCTAGGTTCTAGATTTTTTAGTTTTTAAAAACTTTTTTTTTTGCTGAAAAATCTACGAAATCCATCTTAATATATTTATTAACAAAAGTATTTGTTTTAGCCAAGTTTCCGTCATCTACCGTAAAAATATTTCTAAAGTGTTTGTAAAACACTTCAGCGATTTCAACATTGCTGGTAGTAAAGCTGTTATTGGTTTTTAGAGGATTTATTTTTTAGGGGGTTGCGTAGATTTTTATTTACGTAACTAAAAAACTTACTAGAGTTATTTTCTTTGACAAGTTTTAGTTCCACATTTTTGTGGTGTGTGATTATGGTTTTTTTACATTTTGATGCATTTTCGATAAATGCCTTTTTGTGCAAGATGGTCTTAGTGATCGACCATCTTTTCAATAAAATGATTTGCGAATTAGCATTTTATAAATTATTTTGATAAGAACAACTTTATTTTTTATGATATATTGTTTTGATTGGAAAAAAACAATCAAGACCTTTTCGAAGATGATTAGAAAAGATGTTCTAATACTCTTCAGTTGTATATACGAAATTAGCGCTTTCGGATGTAGCAATTGTGAAACGAGTGTTTTTGCTAAACGACGTTTCGAAGTCCATTATGAAAATTTGTTCTCTTAATAAATAAAATTGTAAAAATTAAACATCTATGTACCCAAATGTTTGTAATTAAATACTGTTTTAATAGTGACAAAGTATTACCAATATAAAAGTTTACTTTTTGAAACAATGATAAAAATTTTTTTTGTCGAAATGAATTCTTTCGCAACAATAACTTGCGGAACAGTCACTTTCGGAGAAAAACTTATGAAAGATCAAGAGATTGTGATAAATGTATTGCAATGGATGCCAGGCATGTGAAGCAAATGTTTTCCTCTATGGTTGCTTAAATGACTCTAGTGTAGAAGTTTGAATTGAGGTTCAAGCACTACTGTTGAGTTCTCATCAAATAATTAGGCCTCTTTTACATTCAACATTTTTGTTTCCAAGGTCATTCCTTATAAAAGTCACATGTATTAACCCCATCAAAGTTACCGCAGATATCAAAGTAACGGTAATGCCCAACACCCACTAAACACCACTACTTTTTGCAGCAAAGCTGTAATCTAATTTCTTTATTTATTTTTTTTTATGTTGGTTTAAAAATAGTTAAATAGGTTAAAAGTTGCATTTTTATTATCTACCCTTTCTCCTACTTTTAAACTCTAACAAATTTGAAATAAATATTTTTTTTTTTTATCAATTCAATTTTTTATATATCTAACATATTTTTTTTTTAGCAAATTGTTTAAAGCATTTTCAAAATTTAAGCGTGACTTTTATTTTTGTTGAAAAGCGTCCATTTTTAAATTGCTTTTTATTTTGGGGAAAATTTCCTTTAATTTTAAATCCTGTATGCTAAATGTAAACACTTTTTTTTATTATTAAACATTTTCTTATTTATTTCCTTGGTTATTTAAACTAATGTAATATGTAAACAGAGTTTAAACTTTTTAATTTAAAACGTGTAATATTTGCAAAATGCGTCGTTCGTTACTTTTTTCAAAGTTAGAATTGATTTAGTTGTTCATCAGATAATTTGCATTTAAGAATTGAATGCTCCATATGTTGCCTCCTACAAATTACAAGTGCTAATTTAATTTTTTTAGGATCTCGTAAATTGGGAACGTGGAATGGTTTTCCAAGCACACAAGTTTGGCAAAAATTATTTCAAGTGGGTGCACTCTCCAGTTGTTAAAAAATTACGGTTGTTTGACTCTGATTTTATTGAATTTTTTTCAAAAACAAAGTGGTGGATGATTCCTTTGATTTGGCTACCGATTGCTATAATAATACAGTTTTATTCGACTACTAGAGTTTATCAGAATTTTGTTTCTGAGTTTTACACTTCTGAAAAAAAGGTTGCGTATTTTTTTTCTTTCGGCTTTTTTTTGCTTGGGATCCCACTATGGTCTCTATCGGAATATATTCTTCATCGTTACTTGTTTCATATGCAACCAAGTGCTGAATCATGGTTCTTTATTACTTTGCATTTCCTATTACACGGCCAACATCACAAGGTAATTTTTTTATTTGCTACGCTTAGTTGTGGTAACTAAGTACTACAACAAGGATATAGTATAAGCGCTACATCAAAGATATATACTACAACAAGGATAAGTATTTTATTATGACGCTTCAGGTACTCAACTAGTTAGTTAATTATGACACTTTACGTACTTCACAAGTTAGTCAATTAGTAAATAATAAAGTTTATTAGGCATAATTGAAAAACAGGCAAGAGTGATTTTTTTTTATATAAATAAAAAAAAAAGATATTGAAATAAAAGTTTTAAAAAATTAAAATTTGAGATAAATGGTTTTAAAAATTGCTTACAAAGAAAAACATGCAAATAATATAAATAATATAAACTAATATTATTACAATAATAACCGATAGGAAGAATGTAAGAAAAAAATGTCAACAAACTTTGTCTTATTTATGTTTTGAAGTTAATTTTAAGACTTTTTTTGTTCAGGTTCCTTTCGATAGTAATCGATTAGTGTTTCCACCTGTTGCTGCCGGTATTTTAGCCACTCCAATTTTTTTTTTTTTGAATTTTATACTTCCTTATGGTCTTGGGGGTTGCACAATGGCTGGAATGCTTGTAGGATACATTATGTATGACTTGATTCATTATTATCTCCATCATGGATCTCCAGATCGAGGAAGTTATATGCACTCTCTAAAGCACTATCATGTTCTACATCATTTTGACGACCATAATAGCGGTAAATTGTTTACATATTTGTAATAAATTGAGCTCAAGATTTCTTTTATTATATTGATATTTTTTATTGATGTTTTTATTAAGTATTTCTTGTTTCTAAAATTATAGAATTTTTTTTTTTTTTTTCAGGATTCGGCATATCGTCCAAGGTATGGGATTATCCATTCTCAACAGTGAATAAAAAATTGAAGACGAAGTGAAGAGTTTAAACTGTGTATATATACATTTTTCTAAATATTGCTGTTTGTCAGTAAAAAAGTTATAAAATAACATAACATAACATAAGCTTCAATTTACAACGCATAAATAATTATAAAAACTCGTTGCACTGTTATAACTGTTGAATGAAAACATTCCTGTATTAAACGATTGGTTTTTCTTTTATCTTATTTAAATATATTTACTTCTTCCAAGTCCGAGGATATTCACTAAACTGGAGATGTATATTTTAAAGCTTATCTGACCTTTTTTTTTTAACTCCAAAAAGCAAAACTTGATATTCAATGAAGCTAAATTCACAGAAAATATATACATTTATATACTATTTAATGTTTTGATATTTTAAAAATATTTTGATTGTATTTATTAAAATAAGCATATAACAACTGAACTAATTTTGATTGTAAATAAAGTGACCCCCTCCCTTCCACCTAAACGTTATGTTATATTGTGATTACATAATAGCTGCATATAAGACCATAGTTAATATAGGACAATTTTCTCAATATATTGCAGTTTTGAAAGGCTGGTGTAAAAAAATAGTTTTTTACGCCATAATTTTACGTCATAGCGATATGACGTAAAATTATGGTTATAAGGATTTCTCAAGGACTTTATTTTTGTATTTTTTTTATATTTTTCTTAACACTTAAACAGAAAAAAATATATAAGCACCCTACAATAATTTCGGAGATCTAACTCCTTAAGAAATCTTTGCTAATCACTTACTTTTAGATAATAAGATCTTGAAAAATATTTAAATAACTATAAAATATTTGCTAAACTACTTTATCAAAGTTTTAACTCAAGAATTGAAATTATTTGTTTGTTTTTTTATTATTAAACTAATTTTATTACTGTTGTTAAGGTCAGTTTCCACTCATCCGTTTTTTTACGGGAACCAAAAGGGAATGGAAAAATAATCACGTGGATATGCGTAGTTTTGCTTTAAACAAATTAAAATTTATGCTAGGCATGCTCATATAACTATTTCTCCATTCCTGTTACCGTTGAAAAACAGATGAGTGGAAACTGATCTTTAATGTCAGTTTCTACATAAAACATTATTGTCTTACCTTAAGTATGGAGACTATTATCCATCTCCTTATCTTACCCCAGCTCCTCAAACGTCATTTTACTGAAATCATTGCTATTCAAAAAGTTCAATACCAGATATCTTTTTAGAATGAGATTCTAAAACAAGATAAAGATAATGTCTGAAAAACTTAAACTTTTTAGTCAAGCAAACTTGCATTAATTCAAGATAAATTTTTCGTCGTTGTATCACTTAAGATAATGGAAAAGTTTTGTTTTTTCCGAACTTACGGATGCATTCTGGTACTTTTACTTTTGTACTTCAAAACTAATTTTTTTTACAAAATGAAACGCAATCAGCTGAGATATTAAGCTTTAGGTAAAACTGTCCGGAAAAGCCCCACTTTCCCAATATGCCTCGCTCTATCCTACGTAACAATGAATAATATCTTTACTAATGTTTAGTTAAACCTTATAAAGTAAAACAGAATAAAATGAATTAGAGGGTATAATGAAATAGTTATGACAAAGTTTATTATTTTGCAAATATTTTATAGAACAAGTTTAAACTTTTTGCAAATATTTTTAGAACATGTTGCATAGAAATTTTTATAATAAAATGATATTAAAATGTTTTAATTATTTACGAAATTTTCAGCCACGTAATAAATTTAACTCTAGGATTTTGTCGTCAGCTAACTTAAAATGTATGCTTGAATCAAAACTTGTCCCAATTTTTTATGCCGGTAAAGAATCATTTTTCAAAACAAAGCTTACCATATCCGAAAGAAAGTTATAAGTTAAAAACGGAAACGTCAAACTATGTAGTTGAATGAAACACACTGACTGCTCTTTGTAGCAAACAAGTTAAAAAACAACGTAGGCCTAACTTTGATGATGAGCAGCAAATAAATCAAATCAAAATTGCGACTCCAACAACAACTTCAACAAAAACAGTACAACTATAACAACAGCTAACCAAGTCAAGTGTAAATATTGCCGTGAAGATTTGGACGAAACATCAACAAGTCAAAATAGTAAGTGGTACCAGTGTTCTGTGTGTATATATATATATATATATATATATATATATATATATATATATATATATATATATATATATATATATATATATATATATATATCAAAAATAATTTAATAAAGTAGTAAATGTTATAGGTTTTACTCTCTTTTTTTAAACTGTATTGTTTTATGCTTTGCTCTACTCAATTATCTTCTCAACTTATTCTTTTCATTCATAAGTAGAAAGGTTTGTTCTTTTATTGTTTATTCTAATTGAACCTTTAACTATAAAAGCACCTGTTTATATATATAATTATTGCAAAAACTAATTTTTAATGCCAACATTAAAATTTGCTACCCTAAGGTACACACCAAACTTTAACTATTGAGTAACATATACGTTGTCTTTGTTTGTCAGTCCCAATCCTTATTCATACTTACCATGCGTTAATAATATTTTTATCTTCATAATTAGCGGCATGTTTACGTAATTCTGCTACTGCATAAAATATTTAGCAAATTCTTGTATAACAACACCTACTTTGACAGCAAGCTTATCATAATTGCTTTGTGCTATTGGTTGTGAGATAATCATCAAGCCTAGATTCAAAGTTGTAAATTTTGGTTATCCTGTAGTTAAGCTCAATACAATCATTTTGTTTTTCAGTTTTTTACGTTCTCGTCCGTAACGACTTTGACTGTAAAAAATTTGGCTGTAGAACAGTCAATTGGCTGTGGAACAGTTAGTTGGCTGCGAAACAGTCGAATTGTTGCGGAGCAGTCAATTGGCTGTGAAGTCGAATTAGATAAGTAAAGTATCCATGGCATTATATTCGATTTTATATATTTGATGATATTCGACACTTAAGTTTTATGATTTTTAACACGTTGTTACACCGTTGGTATAGACGTTGCTAAACTTAAAACTTGGATTTACTTTAAAATAATGCAAAATTTTAATTAGTTAACGATAAAAAAAAATGAACCGATCAACAATTTTGAATTCTTTGTACTTTAAAATAAGTAAAAACATTTTCAGGTAAATTTGGAGGGGGTTTCTCCATAACTAATCTTGTATAACTTTAGCAAACTAACCGGTAGCTTAAAGATCATTAGATTTTCTATGAAAACATTTTTATTTTACGTTCGTTTTTTTTTGTGAATTTTTGATATAGAAATGTGTGTAGCATTTCTCTAACTAGACTAAACAATTTCAACCCACAAACAATTGTTTGATACTATTTTAATTATCAAATATTTTTGTTTTTTTTAAGTTTATTTCGCCTTTCACTACAAATACAGTTTTCGTATAACGTCTGTTCACAAAAAATCCGGACTGATTTCAAATGTACACAAATTGTTCTAAATTTCGAATTTTCGATTCAAAATTTTTAAATTTAATCGGTCAACAACAACAGTTTCATTTTGTGGCAAAATTGAGTTTAAATAATTAATTCAAATAAACATGGAGCATCTAAAAGAGAACGATGTTAGAAATGTGATTGGAAATTTTTATAAACAAAACATAAACAGTGGAAAGAAATTTACAGTGGATCATTTTAAGAAAATGGGAATCGCTAAATCTACAATTTATGACATAATTAAAAGGTCTGAAAATAATTTGCCAATGAATAGAAAAATCGGTTGCGGCAGAAAACCTTTTAAAATTACACCAGAAAAGAGAGAGTCCATGATTGCAAGAGCAGAAGAGAGAATCGGGATTTCGCAAAGAAAATTGGCACTAAAATATAAGATAAGCGTTTCATACGTAAATAGATTATTAAGTATGCATGGACTAAAGTATACCAAAAGAAAAAATGCACAAAAAACAACAGAAAAGCAAGAAATTAAACAAAAGAAAAACTTATTAAAACTTTCAAAAACTTTTTTCAAGCCATCAAATGAGTTTGAAATCATCATGGACGATGAATCTTATTTCTGTGTAAATGGTGCAAATTGTTCACAAAACTCTGGCTACTATACAAAGGATAGTTCTCAAACTGATCCTAACATTAAATTCAACTTCAAAAAAAAGTTTGACGAGAAAGTTCTCGTTTGGATTGCAATCAGTCGTTTTGGTCATTCATCGCCTTATTTTGCTGTAAAAAACTGTGCACTGGATGCAAAAACTTATTCTAAAGAATGTATTACAAAAAGACTTCTTCCTTTTATAAATTCCAAGCATCAAACCATGAAAATTTTATTTTGGCCTGACGGAGCGAGATGTCATTATGCAAAACACACATTAGAAACTTACAACATTTTAGGTATTAACTTTGTCGACGCTAAAGATAACCCCCCAAATGTACCGCAGTTAAGGCCAATTGAAAATTTTTGGGCACATTTAAAAGCAAAATTTTATGGAAATGGATTTACTGCGAAAAATCTTGACCACCTTAAGAATAGAATTCGATTAAAGTTGAAAGAGTTTGATCCAGACTACTTTTTCAACCTAATGGATTCAGTCAAAACTAAAGTTCGAAAAGCCGCTGATTTAGGACCACTTTCGGTTATAAAATAGTTAACAATGTCCAGTCAATCATTTTAGTTAAAATTTTTGTCAAAAATCGATTAATTTTGTATTCAATTAAGAACAATTTTTCATTCCGGATTTTTTGTGAACAGACGTTACATACATATGCAATAAAAAAAAAAAATTGCTTGAGGAAGAAGAAGACATAATGTCTTATCACCGAGCACCATTTTTATAAAATCGTAATTTACAAATATTTTATCGTAAAGATGTAAATATATAAACTAAAAGATAATATATCGTTTTATATGGATTTTGATAATTTTTTTTTTAATATATCTTAACTTTTATATTTGAGTTTAACTTTATTTTAAAAAAACATTTAAAATCAAACATAGGGTAATCCATAAATAAGAAGTACTGTTTTGATTTTTAAATAAATCTAGAGAGGTTACCTTTTTATTAGCACGATGCTAAATTGAGTATGAGCTCAATTTCAAACTATATTTTGGAACAACGAAGTTGTTTTTTGAGATGTTGTAGTGTATTTATGACACTAAAATAGGATTCAAATAGGTTTGGAGACAATGCTAACTTAGTTCTATACATAAAGACTAAAATTTGATGTAAATTGATTTTATATACAGTATTGGACAAAACATTTGCAACCAATATCGAACAGTGCTAAAAAGTGTTCCTAATTTTACATGTCTTAAAAACGAAACGAACTATACTACCACAGCAATCAGTTAAGGAGTCTGGAGTCATAGCATGCCATGACATGAGCAATCAGCTGACAGGTGACAACACACAGGCAAAATTTTGTTGACAAGTGCCATTTTGCAGCGGACAAAACAAGTGCAACTTTTTTGGTTTGTTTCATTTTCTTAAGTCTGGTCCGAGTCAACGTCTCGGAAGTTTTTTAATAATTAAAGGAATATCTAGAAGTTTCCAGAAGCATGCAGAAGCTTCCAGAAGTTTCCAGAAAAAGCATCTGGAAGCATCCAGTAGCATCCAGAAATATCCAGAAACATTCAGAAGCATCCAGACGCATCCAGAAGCTTCCAGAAACATCGAAAAGAAGCATCTAGAATCTTCCAGAACAGGTTCACACAGGTTCATTTTACTATATAAGAGACATGTAAATTGACATGTTATTCAGTCAGTATATGGAAGTCAATCAGTTAGTATTATCAAGACAGTTTATCGAAGTGAGTTTTATCAAATTGTTTTATCAAAGAACATCAATACAAGAAGTGAAATACAACAAGTGTTTCATTACATCAATACAGTCCACATCCAACCAAGACGTTGTGTTCCACAGAGCATTATTGTATCATCACAAGGTAAATGTAACTCGGTAAGCCTTGAGAAGCGTGATTATTTATTTTTATTATTTTTATGACTTCAAGTGCAAAAATGGCTCCCGACAGTCTTGGATTGGAACTAAGAAAGAAAATTATTGGCGATTACGTAAGTGGAATGTCACAAAAAAGTATTTGTGATAAAAATCGCGTGAATAAATGGACCGTATCAAGACTATGTTCCAAATATCGTTCTACGGGGAAATTGGCAGCAGAAAGAAGAGCGGAAGAGCGCGTTCCACCACTTCTAGAGAGGATTCTATGATCGTCAGATCCGTCAAGAAGGATCCCTGGATATCGTCAGTCGAGATACAAAAGCAATTAGAGCTGCCTGTATCGGACCAAACAATCAGACGACGTTGAAGCCGGGTTGTTTTCTCGACGCCCTGCAAAGAAACCGTTGATTTCACTAAAAAACCAGAAGAAAAGACTCCTGTTTGCTACATCTCATACTGACTGGAATGTGCAGAAATGGCGAACTGTCCTGTTCAGTGATGAATCGAAGTTCAACATCATTGGGAGCGATGGCATTTGCCGTGTACGTCGACCGGCCGGAAAACGCCTCGATTTACGTTACTGACATAAGACCGTGAAGCATGATAGAGGCAATGTAATGGTATGGGGGTGTTTTTCTGCTAACAGTCTAGGTCCAATACATCGAAACGATGGAATAATGGACCGTTTCATGTATAAATATCCTGAAAGATGTTATGTTACCTTATGCTGAATGGAATATGCCAATAAAATGGGTTTTTCAGCAAGACAACAATCCGAAACACACTGCAAAAGTAGTCAAGCAGTGGTTTCAAGACAACCACCTATCAGTGAAGGATTGGCCGCCTCAATCTCCGGATCTCAACCCTATCGAGAACCTGTGGGAGATCGTTAACCGCAGAATTAATTGTGAAGGTGTTCGTAATAAGGATCAACTGTTTGAACAAATCTAAAAGGCCTGGGCAGCGATTTCACAAAGTTTCATTGATCACCTGATCAAATCTATGCCTCGAAGATGCAAGGCTGTGATCGACAACAAAGGGTTCGCCACGAAATATTGATAACAAAATACAGCTTGGTAAACATTTTGTCGAGTTGCACTTGTTTTGTCCAGAAGGAAATCAACTTTTTTTAATACTTTTGATTAATTTATTAATTTTCGTGTACAAATAATGAGTTTTGTAATGAATAAAACTTGAAGAACTTTGTCTCTAAACAGTTACATAGTTATTCTCTAAATTGAAAAAAAGCAGCACTTTTATATAAAGAAACTAAATTAGCATTATTTGGTTGCACTCGTTTTGTCCGATACTGTATATTTAATGCTCCAAGTAAACACAGGAGAGGTTCATAAGGTTCTTATTATTTAGCACCAAATATAATTCGACATGTTTTTGTTTACTGTAAAGCTTTTTTAGTTTGTATGATTAGTACTTAAAGCGATGTTACAGTATGTTAAGTAACTATAAATAAAAGAAAAGTATAAACCTTTTAGTGATTTAAATTTAAGAAATGGTTTAGCTCTATATAACATTCCAATAGTTTTGAAATTTTTTTTCTAGACTGTTTGAATGAAAATTCAATATTTAAAATTTTATGTTTAAAAATTTATACTCTTTTATTTTATAAGTTTGTTTAAAAAAGATTAGTCATACAAATTTTTTAATTACGCTTTGAATACAAAAAATGCTTAACTTAATATTACATATAAGAAAAAAGATTTGTACATAAAAAGATTACTTAAAAATGAATAAACTTGTTTTTTTGCTTTTATTGGTATTTTAACGCAAAAACGTGGTCCTCCAAAACATTAGCAACTTTTTATAATTACTCACAAAAACTTACGGAAAATCAGCAGCACAAATGTGGAAATAATGCCCAAGGGAATTGTTGTGTTGTAATTATTAGTACTTAACCAATTAGAATCAACTAATTGTTAATTTTTGTCCAGAGATGAATATGGAGTGTTACAATTATCACAATATTAATTTAAGATCGCGTATATATGCTGTTTTGGATTATAATGGCAGGAAACAAGTATAATTTAGCTTTTCGAGAACGTATTGTAAAAGATTACAAGAAAGGAATCAAACTAAAGGAAATCGCAACGAAATACTCCATTAACAAGTCAATTGTATGTGGAATAATCAAACGATTTAATAAAGGTAGTCCTTTAGAAACAGAACATAAGGGCGGAAGACCACTCAAAACATGTCGTTTCACCAATCGAAAAGTTATTCGTCATGTTAAAAAAAATCCTTTTGACAGCGCTAATGATACTATTAAAAAACTGAAAATTTCTGTGTCTCAAAATACAGTTTGTAGACGGTTACAACTTTCAGGACTTTTGAGCATTAGATCAGCATAAAAATCTTTCATTTCTCAGAAGAATAGAAAAGCTAGAATTGAGTTTGCAAATTTTCATAGAGACTGGACTATAAATGATTGGAATAGAGTACTCTGGAGCGATGAATCAAAGTACAATTTGAAAGGTCCTGATGGAAATTTAAAGGTACGTAGACCTAAAGGTAAACGCTTAGATCCCAAATACACAAGAGGAATAATCAAGCATGGTGGAATAAGTGTAATGGTTTGGGGTTGTTTTTCTGGTTTTAGTGGAGTCGGAACTATTTACCGAATAAATGGCATTATGGATCAGTATGTTTATCGTGATATTCTCAAGGAAAAAGTGGTTCCTCATACTGATAATAATATGCCTCTTTTACGGACATTTCAACAAGACAACGACCCCAAACACACCTCTAAACTCGTTAAAGAATGGTTTGAAGCAAATCAAATTAAATTAATGAAATGGCCAGCTCAATTACCTGATCTCAGCCCGATTGAAAATTTATTGAAGCCACGTGGAATGAGATTACACAAAAAAATTAATAAACTCGTAGAGGCTATGCCGAGAAAATGTTCCTTGATCCTAAAAAGTAAAGGATATGCCATTAAGTATTGATATTAACATTTTTTTGGGTAGTTTTAAAAAAGTTGCTAATGTTTTGGAGGACCACGTGTTTGTGTTAAAATACCAATACAAACAAAAATTCTCGTTTATTTTTTTTTTTCAAGTAGTCTTATGTTAAAATTATGTTAAAAATTTTTTTGTTATATGTAACATTAACCATTTTTTTCATTTAAAGCGTAATTAAAAAAACAAAATTGCTGTAATATGTAATCAAAGTAAAAAATTGTTTTTATTTTATTTGGTTGCTAACGTTTCGGATGACAGTGTATATAGAATAAAAACAGTACAATTTTAGGCAAAATAATAACTATTAAATGATGGCAGTTTACATTACATTGTTACACGCAAAAACATTTATTTAACATGTTAATTAATTTAGTCAGTTTCACGGTCATTAGAAATGAATAGGTTTTTTCTAAATAGTCGCCACGTGTACCACCATTTTCAAATAGCGTCATTTCTTTTTGAATTTTAAATAACACTGTTTCATGTCTAACTGGTTGCATCGAAGATTGTCCTTCTTTAATAACACGATCAAGTTCCTCTTCAATACTTAAAGAATTACTTACAGGTTAAAAGATTACTTAAAGAATTATTCAGGTACCATTTCAGGTTCCTCAATCAAATCCAGCATATCAGCGTTCTATCAACTCTATCTCAACATTCGAAGCATCTAACGGTAAAGCAAAAAACATTTTGGATTTAATTATTACAGGCTTATCAACAAGAGTAATCAACTTATCTAGCTCTCTGCCGTTTGGTAATTCGTCACAAGGTCATCGCATATTGAGTTGGAATTATGTCGTCCTTTCTAAAAATGAGACTACTTTCTCAAACAAAAAATATGACTTTAATAAAGGTGAATATATAAATTTCGGTAAAAAGATTATGGAAACTAACTGGAAGCAATTATTTGAAAATAAAAACACTAATGAGTGCTATGAACTTTTCTGCAATAAATATAATAAACTCAGCAAGCAATTTATTCCGTTAAAAAAAGTCCCGTAATGCGCCGTTAATGAATAGGGAGGTATTAGCTATGATAAAGCAAAAAAAACAACTGGGCAATTACTTATCTGCGACTAACTGGCGATCAGCGACACTGATTCGTGAATATAGGAAACTAAGAAGCCAAGTGCAGAAAGCATGTAAACGTCGTGTTCGAGTATTTGAAGCACAACTAGCATCAGATAAAAGTAATCCAAAAAGGGTGTACGCTTATGCTAAGGCGCAACAGAATGTTCATGTATCTATTAGTACTATATCTGATGCAAAAGATGAAACGTTAACAGAGGGAATACATATCGCAAACAGACTTAACGAGCACTTCAAATCAGTTTTTGTTGATGATAATAAAAGTAGTCAGTTACCTATTTTCGAGAAAAGGCATTATCAAGAAGACTTAGGCGATATAACTATTAATTTTGAAGCGACGCTAGCTTATTTGAAAGGTTTGAACCCGAATAAATCTATTGGTGCTGATAACATTAGTCCAAAGGTACTTAAAGAATGCGCAGCTCAAATGACTTACCGAAGACTCAACACCTACAGCTTGGAAACAGTCACACGTCACACGTTGTTTAAAAAAGGAAGTCGTCTTGATGCCGCTAATTACAGACCAGTGTCTATCACATCAGCTCCATGTAAAGTAATGGAAAAGATTATCAGGGAACAGATAACTAAATATCTTGAAAAAACGAGCTGCATCTCACATAATCAACATGGATTTATGTCCAAAAAAGGATGCACATCTAACTTATTGGAGAGTGTCGACTACATCACGAAAGCGTTAAGTAAAAATTTTTTTGTCGGTATTGCATTTTTGGACTTCGCGAAAGCGTTTGATAAAGTTTCTCACCGTAGACTACTTCATAAATTGAAAGCATTTGGGATTAATGACAATGTTCTAAAATGGATTGAGTCATTTTTGATTAGTAGAAAACAGCGAACTGTTTTAGGTGAACACTCTAGCAACTGGACCGATGTTCTAAGCGGAGTTCCTCAAGGGTCTGTACTTGGTCCAACATTATTTATCATTTATGTAAACGACTTAACGGATAAGTTAAAATCAGTTCATAGAATCTATGCTGACGATACTAAACTCTTACAAGAAATAAGACCTGAGTTTCACGATACTGATCGCCTGATCCTACAAAATGATTTAAACATTGTCACAGAATGGTCAAAGGAATGGCTGATGGAGTTAAATGTTCCAAAATGTAAAGTTATGCACCTTGGTTATGGAAATAGTAGTTATAAATATGTAATGAATGATAGAAATACATCACTTACTCTTGAGGCAACGGATATTGAGAGGGACCTGGGTATCTTCATATCTAATGATCTAAAATGGAATCAACACATACAGGTTGCAACACGTAAAGCGAATATGATACTTGGCCTATTAAAAAACATTTAGATCAAGAGATATGAAAGTTTGGAGTAAGTTATACACTACGTATGTTAGGCCGCACCTGGAATTCACTATTCCGGTATGGTGTCCTTACTTAAAAGGTGACATCAAAGAAATCGAAAAAATTCAGCACAAAGCAACAAAAGTACCTCATGCTGTAAAAGTACCTTACGCTGAAAGGTGTCGTCGGAGACGTGGCGACTTAATCCAACAGTTTAAGCTAGAAAACGGTTTTGAGAGTATCAATTGACATAATCCACCAATTCGCAGATCATCTTCCAACGCCCTAATGCGTGAATTCACATATAACAATGTTCGTCACAATTTTTTTACAAATCGTATTGTCAATGATTAGAATAACTTGCCGTCAGGATGCAAAAAGGTTCCGTCAGTTAACGCATTTAAGAATAGAATTGACAAGTATTTTTTGTCTCCAGCTGCAAACAGTACATCTTTTACTGAAGATGAGCTGCACGTTTATTAATTAATTCGTGCTTTAGCAGCTACAAATATTGGCTTTTTAGATACTATTTGTCATAGATGTAAACTTTAATTAAATGAAAGCAACCTTTTTTCCCTATTCCCAATTTTTTATCAACTTGCTATGAATAACAATTGCTTTTTTTTTTTTTACTTAAAGTTTATATTTCACAAACCATAAATTTTTGTATAATTTGTTTGTTTTGTATGTTTGGTTTTTAATTATTTGTCATTTTATCTACGAGGACTTATTTAAATATATTACTATTACTATCACAAATTTTCGGCATTTAAATAAAGAAGGCACTGTATCTATTTCTTCGTCGACTTTAACGGAGCTTCTACCGTTACGCAGGTATTGCAGAAATCTACTTATTTTTTGTTTGCCTCTATGGTTTAAATGGTTTGGCAGGATATCACCTGAAATAATCTTTTCCTTTCCTATTACTTCTTTTATAACATCCCATGTTTTTTATTATTACCAATATTATTTTGTAAAAAATTTGAATAATAGCTTGTTTCTTTAGTTTTTCAAAAAGGTTTTAATAATTTTTTTATTTTTTTTCATTTTTGTTGAGTTTTTTTTTTAATATTTTTCGTAGAGTTTTTGTTTTTTCGTGGAAGATTTGATGAGGCCTTGAGAAATGTAAGATTTTCTGCTTTTTTAAATTGCAGTGTATTGTGGATAAAAAACATATACCGCCGCCCATACCTTTACCTCTGGTTTGATGAATTGATTTGTACCCTGTCAAGGGAAGATTCGAATTATTGGAATCTTCATCTTGACACCAAGTTTCTATAAGGCATATTACCTTAAATTCACAGTTTATGTTATGTAACATAGATTTAAAATTTTCAAAATTTTTTTCAGACTTCTAATGTTTAAAGTTAATGACGTAAATGATGGTTGCGTTGAGCCTATATATCAAGAAACTTTCTCAACATTACAGTAACAAGACTCAATATCATTATCCTCAAAAAGATTTATATCAGGATCATTATTTTTATTCAAAAGTAGTGTATTTTTCTTATTGAAAATCTCAAAAGTTTTTGTTTTAGTTATTTTATCTGTCATTTTTGTTATTAAATTTCTATATCTCTTTTATGATAATAAAAATTAATATTTTTACTTAGCTATACCTTTTTTTGTAGATACGTTTTTTAGTTTAATAATTTTATTGTACCTTAATCCGACATTTTCTTCCTTTTCTCTTCTTTGTTTTGCCTCAATAAACAATTTCTTCCTTATTATTGCTGTCTTTCGAGAATAATCTTCATTGATGTAGATGTTTAGTCCCTTTAGACGATGAGCTTCTTTTAGAATTTTAACTTTGTCTTTATATTTTAGTAGTTTCATTATAGTTCTCAGTCGTCCTTCGTTTTTGTAACCTTTGTGGTGAGCTCTATCAATTTCAACTTCATTAACTCTTAAAGCATAAGAGAATAGCTTTAAAACTTTATCTTCGGTCTCATCCCAGGTTTCGTTTATACTTTCGGTAATACCATCTATTCTAAAGTTATTTCGTCTTGATCGATTTTCTAATATCCTATTTTCCTCGCTAATATTTTTTATAGGGCTTTCGTTCTCTAAGTTATTACATGCCGTTTTAATTTTTTGGTCGATTAAATGTTCGTGAAAGTTAAGACTATCTTTTAATTCATCAAGTTCTTTTTCTAATTTGTTTATTTTGTTTATACTTTCCGCCGATTTGTTTTCAATTTAGCTTAATCGATCATTAATTATTTTTAAATTGGAGCTTAAAATCTCAACAAAGTTTTTTTCTTGTTGCTTCAGCATTATTTCAGTTTCATTTTTGTATTCGCTGAACATTTCTGTCAAAATTTTCTTTATGTCTGATTTTGTTACTGCCATAATAATCTTTTTGATTTGGTATCAACAAGGTGCAATTTTAATAACACAATATAAATATATAAGACACTCTCTGTTGAAGTACTGTTCGATACTTTGCAATTATTACTACGATAAGAATTCCTCGAGCCGGCCTTGAGTAAGAAAGACAACGATTCTAAAAATCCACGATATAGACTTCAAAGTTTTTAGACAACTGGCTGAAAGAAAAGAAATTGAAAACATGGTTAACAAAGAAAAAGTACTGAAGTATTAAAACGGATATAGTCTTCTGTTAAGCATAAGAGAAGTGTGTCATTCATATAAGTAATATGACAAAATTACCGGAAAATGACTAGTTACGAAAATTGCTGGCTTATTATCAGGGATTCAGCAATGATAAGGCTGCGGCGAAGTAAAAAATTTGAGTTGCCATTTTCATCATTGAGAGCAATTTGTATTTTACTTTGTCTAATAAACTGGTGCCCGTGATGAAAGTGTTATCAACAGACCATGCAAATGTCTGTGAGGTAGTCTTGCGTAAGACAAAAACCGGTAGCTTTTTAAGATAAGGTATTATTGAATTTAGAATTATATAGTAAAAGACATTATATTATTAAAAATCTTTTTTTTAGTCGGACAGTTCAATAATGAATTTTGCATTACTTAATTTGTTAAAGTCAGAAGACAGCAGCAACATTGAGGTTATAGAAAAAATGTTTCTGAGCGGGACATCGTAACTTTCATGAAATTGATGCAATACACTGTGTTACAGAGCGTTGTATTAAAAAAAAAAGTATAAGTATACAGTCCAATTGGTCTAATAACTGCTATAAAAAATGTCTACAAAGTCAAGTAATTTCAAAATGATGCAGATGGTTCCCACAGATTTAATAGACTATTAGCTTTCTTTTTTCCAAAATTTCTCGAAAATAAAATATGTGCAATAAAAGCATATTTTTTAAACATTTTTTAAAACTTTAAATTTGTTAGAATTGGGTATATACAAAATATAAGGAAACAAAAATCTACTGAATTAATGCAATTATCAAAAAACTAGGCTTTTTAAAACTGAGCACTATTGAAAATAAAAGAGATTTAGCCGAAATACTCAAGTGTTTTACCTATGAAATAGATAAGCAATATTATGAATTGATTTTAAAAACAAAAAGTATCATAAAACAAAAGAAAAAAACCAAAGAAGACTAATAAGAATTTATGCTTTATGATAATAGAGATAATATTATAGTTATAATATAGTTCTTCAAGTTTGTGATAACCTATATGTTGGGTAGAGAAACATTTTTGAGTTTCTTATTTTTATGCTATTTCCTTTTGTAAAAATGTTATAGCAAACAAGATTATATATTATATACAATGTTGTGTATGCGAAAACCTTTTTAATTTTAGATAAATAGATTTTAAGTATTATATCAATCATAATTTTCAAGTAAAGATTATATATTGAAACACCTAAACTAGATATAAACAAAATACGAGAGCAGTAATACCCTCCTAAACTATAACCGCGTTATACCAACAATATGTAAATTGGTCTGTTGAACAAACCAGTTCTCAGGTAACGATAAAATGAGTTTTGACTGTTTTAAATTTACTATCTGGTTGTCTATAAATAGTATTGAAGATTATGTTTCTAGAGTTTTGTTAACTAATTCTATGCATAATAACTCACAAGTTTGTTTCATTCACACTAAAATCCTTGCGCAAAATAAAATCGATTGACTTTATTTTGTGTAACGTAAAACACTTACACCTACACCAGTATGAGTTTCACGCGGTTGATGAACAAATTTAAAGTTTTTGAATTCAAATTGTGTACTTTGTTCATATTTACACCAAGATTCTGTGAAAAAAATAATGCTGAAGTTATATTTTTTGATCATAGTTTTTGTATAGGTATAGAGTTAGGCTTAAATTTTCAGGAAAATCTTTAAATTGCCTACCATTTAAAAAAAACAACTAATACAAAAACTAAATGTACAGAAAAATTTTTCCAAACACTTAATAAATCTTTATTTCTTTTCACAATCAGTTTATGCATATGTTAATGCTTTTTTAAACTCCTTCCCAATCAGTTAATTATATGTTAAAACTGCATATTTCCTTTTAATATTTTTTTTTCTTACAAGACGTATGCAACAACAACAACAAGAATGGTTTTATATCTTTGTTTCATCAACAAAGATTCATCAGAAATATATATATATATATATATATATATATATATATATATATATATATATATATATATATATATATATATATATATATATATATATATATATATATAATATATATATTTAAACAACTTTAAAATGTATTCTACACAATAGAGTGCTCAATGTTCTTAAAAGAACAGAGCAGTTATATATTAGTAGAAAATCACTTAACAAATATTTTTTTTCATTTTACACTGTGTTTCATCAACAAAGATTCATCAGAAATATATATATATATATATATATATATATATATATATATATATATATATATGTAAATTATGTTAGTGTATTTTACAAATAGAGTGCTCAATGTTCTTAAAGAACAGAGCAATAATTAATTAGTAAAAAACACTTATCTAACTCTATCTAAATCTAACTAAAGTTAGATAAGTGTTTTTTACTAATTTTTATATATATATATATATATATATATATATATATATACACATAATATAATAATTATTAAACAACAATAATAGTTAAAAACATTTTTTTTTTGATTTTTTTTGTTTGTTCTTTATTACAATATTTAACACAATATTTACAAACATATCAATAAGAAAAATTACATGCAAAGAAATCGTTAAAAATAAATAAATAAAAATAAAGAATAAAGATAAAGAACGCGGGAACTCAAGAAGACCATACAGGTCTTGTCACCGAGAACCGCTGTTGAAGAACTTTGAACTTAGTAAATATAAATAAAATAAATAAATACAAATTTTAAACATTTCCATTCGTGATACAAATTATTTACAAATATTACGAATTAAAATAAAAATTAAAGTAAACAAGTAATTAATAAATGACTACTGTACAAATAATGTCAGTGCAACTTTTAACAAAATTCAAATAATGATGTTTAAATATAGTTTCTCACTTAAACTTTAAATCAATATTGTATAAAAGTAAAATATAAATGAGTGATGACAAAACTGGGTACAATTAAAAGTATATAAAAATATTTTTAATTGAGAAAATTAATTTTTTTAGTTTTCTTTTTTTAATTCCATTCATGAGAAAAATCAAAATTTTTTAAAATTATTTGGTTCCATAAAAAAGGTCCACGAAAAGAAATGCAAAGTTTGTTTGAAATTTTGGTTGTTTAATAAAATTATCATTTCTTAAAGAATATTTATTTTTTTCTTTTAAAGAATATAAATCAAAAAAGGAAGCTGGAGATGAGTTGGTTTTACATTTAAACATAAAACAAAGAACATTATAAACATTTACTTGATATATATTAAAAACATTCATGTTAAATAAAAGTGGCCTTGAGTGAGTAAAACGATTTTTGAAATTTATAAGACGTGCAATATGCTTCTGCTGACAGTAAAGTGGATTTAATTTACTTTTATGGGTACTACCCCATGCAATATTGGCATAATTAATATGACAGTGTATAAAAGAGTAATATAGTTGAGTTAATGAATGTTTGTTTAAAACACTTCTTGCTTTATATAAAACTCCAATGCTTTTTGCAATTGTATTGCATAAATGTCCGATGTGATTCTTCCATGATAGATTTTCATCTACAATGATACCTAAGAATTTTGTGAAAATTACTCTTTTTATTTGAATATTATCAACATGAAGAAGAGGCATATTACTTGGAAGTAAATGTTTTTTAAATTGTGAATGAAAGAAAATCCATTTAGTTTTATCAATGTTGAGTGAAAGTTTATTTGACTTGAACCAGTCTGATATTTTTGATAGTTCAATGTTCATATCATAAAAAAGTTTATCGATGTTATTATTAGATAGGAATAGGTTTGTATCATCAGCAAACATTATAGTTGTTAATTTTGAGACTTCATTGAGATCATTAACATAAATCAGAAATAATAAGGGCCCTAATATAGATCCCTGTGTAACACCACACGTTATATTTAGATAATCTTGTGAAGAAGATCCGTCGACATAGACAAATTGTTTGCGATGTTTTAAATAGCTTTTTAGTAGTTTTAAAGCATTACCGGTGATACCATAATGTTCAAGTTTTTTAAACAGTATTTCATGGTCAATTGTGTCGAAACCCTTAGATAGGTCTATAAAGACGCCTAAAGTAAACTCTGACTTTTCGAATGAATCAGTTATACTACGAGTAAGATGAATTATTGTATGTTCAGTAGAGTTATTTCTTTTAAAACCGTATTGATTTTTGTAAAGTATATTATTAACAGCAAGATGATTAGATATTTGGTTGAACAGAATTCTTAATACAACAACATAAAAAAGTCATTATCAAACGTTTTTTCACCGATGCAAATCTAGCATCGTTTAAGGATCTTTAATAAATTGGAACCATATTAACAGTTCATTTGAAGCTAATGAAGTATACGATACATTCTTTCAAACTTTCTATGAAATATATGATGCAAATTTTCCAAAACGTGAATTTATTATAACCAATAAAAGTTTAAAGTCACCATGGGTCAATAAAAATCTTAAGAAATCCTCAAAAATAAAGCAAAAACTGTATATAAAGTACTTAAAAAAACAACACCAGAAAATAAAGTTATTTATAAAAACATAAAATGTTAAAAAATAAAAACGTGCTTTTCCACAATTAAGATCCGTTACTCTGCTTTTGCAAAAGAGTGGTATATACGATACTGCATAAACTTTAAAAATATTTTAAAAAAATTTATAATATAACAAATATTCTCCCACAATATTGGTCTGTATAGTCACCGTTAGTTTGAAGAGTTTTATAGAAAATTAATTTAAAGAGTTTTTTAGAAAATTAAGTTGAAGAGTTTTATGGAAATGTAATTTAATGAGTTTTATAGAAAACTAATTTAAAAAGTTTATTAGAAAATTAATTTAAAGAGTTTTATAGAAACATAATTTAAAAAGTTTTACAGAAAATTAATTTGAAAAGTTTTATAGAAACATAATTTAAAAAGTTTTACAGAAAATTAATTTAAAGAGTTTTTGTAGAGCTGCAAATGAAATAGGAGTGCAAAAAAGTAAAATGATATTATAAAAATTAAAATTTATATCTATTGAAATATCGCGACGTTAGAATTATCTTATTTTATCTCCACTTTTTGAAAAAATTTTGAGTTATTGACGTCTTTTTATGTTATGTATATTATGTACCATAGACAGGATCGCATTCGTAACGTTGTTCAATTTTTATTTATTTTAGGTGCCCCAAGAAGTTCTAACGGTCTTATCACAGAGTACCGCTGAAGAACATATAAAAGAAAGTTCACGCCTCCTTCCTTACCAATGTTATAAAACTTGCTCAGAATTGGCGTTGAAGCACGGATCTCTAGCTTTTGAGGCAAGCGTGCTAACCACTGCGCTACGACTGCTCTGACGGTGCCTAATTAATTAACGTCGCCCTCAGGCATATGAATAATTTTCGCCTAAAAGTTCGTGATAAAATTTAAAAAATTACATATCTACACTAAAAACTACAACTCCTCAAAGAAAATGAAATACCAAGCGCCTCGTTTTGGTTGGCTCCCCTACGCCTAGTTTTAAAATATGGCAAATTCGCTTTGACCTCAGAATAATATTTTTTACTGTATTGAAACCTATGTTAAAATAAAAAGTTATTGTAAAAACATAAATTACACAAAAATATTTATTTGCCACCTCCTAAAGTTTTTTTATTTTAAATCGTTTTATTTTGAAACTCAAAAATGTGGAAATAATTCTAACGACACGATATATCAATTAGTTAACTAAAAAGCAGCTAATAAAATTTAAAACATTATTGTAATTTAAACCAAAATATTTTTTTTCTTTGGGGGATGGGGGGGAAGTAGCTTAAAATTTGTTGCTTAACTTTAATGGAGTTATAAATTTGTTGGGTTATAAAGAGGTTATAAATTTGTTATAACGTGGTTATAAATTTGTTGCATAATTTTAGCGGTAGGAAGATGGAGTTGAAAAAACGTGAAGATTTTTTACAATAGGGCAGAGATAAGGTGTCCAAAACAGTCAAAAACTGCGTGACGTAATTTTTGGTCTACCCCTAAATAAAATACCTTCATAACGTTGTTTTAATTTGACAGCTTTTTACATTCTGCTGTTGAGTTTAATTCAATTTTAAATTTGTTGAAAACGATTAAGTATAAATTGAGAATTTGAAATACTTAGTTAAAACGTGTTGTGATTTTGTGAATGAAGATATAACACCAAAAACCGCAAAAGTTTTTTTGACTTAAAACTGACAGTTGCCAGCTAACTAATTTTTAAGTTGAAAATCTAAACTTTTTTCCAAACACTAATTTATGTAGTGAACAGATAAATATAACATATAAAATAAAGTAAATTAATAAAGAAAATTTATAAGCTATTTATAGTAAATTTATTTAGAAACGTATTTAAAAGTAGTATTACTGACTGAAGCTTTATCAACTCTTAACGCAAAAAAATTATCAGCATCAATTCCATTCTTTAATTATTTGATCTACCAGTCCTAACTAATTAAAAGGACAAAACTTCAATTCTTCAAAACAAGATTTTTGTTTAAAAGGAGATAAGAAAGTATTTTTTCTTCTTAAACATTGTTGGAATTAGCAACATAATATTGTTTAGTAATGATTTGGTAAAAATTGCTTCAGTTGTCTCCACATTAAATATTTGGGTTGTACAAACAATTTTTAACAGATTTTCAATTAAATAAATGCATTTGAAACAGGATTTGAACGAATAATAATTACCGCCATTTACTTGTTGGGTTGTATGTTAGCTCAAGAAACAGGTGTTAACAATAAAAAAACATACTTATAAGGAAAAAGAAATCTGATTTATATAGAGCATATCATGTTTATGAACTGATATATATATATATATATATATATATATATATATATATATATATATATATATATATATATATATATATATATATATATAAAATAGAATTTACATCAAAATATATAAATTATATATATTATTATAAATATACATATATATTATATATATTATTATAAATATATATATATATATATTATATATATGTATATATATACATATGTATAAATATATATAATATACATATATATATAATATATATACATATTTATAATAATATATATAATATATATATTTTGATGTAAAATCTATTATATATATATATATATATATATATATATATATATATATATATATATATATATATATATCAAGAAACAGGTGTTAACGATAATAAAACATACTTATAAGGAAAAAAAATCAGGTTTATATAAAGCATACCATGTTTCTATTAATTTCTATCGTATGTTCAAGTCTTTTAGCCTTATCTGCAGGATGGATCAAGCAGATGGAAAGTAAGTGAAAGTTACATAAAATTAATTTATAACTTACTTCTGACAATAAAGCTAGAATTTGAGCTGTTCTATAAATAGTATATTTAAAATACATCAAAATAAGTATAAGTCCCTAGTTGTATTACCGATTGAAGGTTTATCGACTATTAACGCAAAAAAATTATCAGCATCAATTCCATTATTTAATTACTTGATCTACCAGCCCTAACTAATTATAAGGACAAGTAAAAAACTTCAATTCTTTAAAACAAGATTTTTGTTTAAAAGGAGATAAGAAAGTATTTTACTTCTTAAACATTGTTGGAATCAGCAACGAAATATTGTTTAGTAATGATTTGGTAAAAGTTGCTTGAGTTGTCTCTACATTAAATATTTGGATAGTACAAACAATTATTGGCAGATGTTCAATTAAATAAATGCATTTGAAACAGAATTTAAACGAATAATAATCACCGCCGTTTACTTGTTGGGTTGTATGTTAGCTCAAGAAACAGGTGTTAACGATAATAAAACATACTTATAAGGAAAAAAAAATCTGGTTTATATAAAGCATACCATGTTTCTATTGATTTCTATCGTATGTTCAAGTCTTTTAACCTTATCTGCAGGATGGATCAAGCAGATGGAAAGTAAGTGAAAGTTACATAAAATTAATTCATAACTTACTTCTGAAAATAAAGCTAGGATTTGAGCTGTTCTATAAATAGTATATTTTAAATACTATATACATTTATTTTTAAGAGGTTTCTTTGCTAAAACCTTTTTTTTTTTTTTTTTGCGGTTTTGTATGAGTAATAAGGATTTCTTACAAAGCATCGACTAATTTATTTAATTAAGATTTAGTGACATGTTTTTTTAATTTTTTTTTTTTCACCCTTACTGAAGTACAGGGCTATTTGAAGTCAAAATGTTTGTAGGAGTTCAGCGTTTTTTTACATTTTAAATTTTACAAGAACAAATTTATTTTCTTAGCTTTTGTTAAGAAATAATATTTTGTTCACACTCTTCAACAGTTGAGAACTTATGAAGTAGATATCTAGAGACAAACAGTTCTGTATAAAACCTGCTCATCCAAATTAAAACGTTGGTATTTAGTTTTTTTACTTAAAATAAATTTAAAAAAATTTCAAACGAATTCAGCGACTAACATTTTATAAGAAGAATTTTATCTTTATAAATCGTCGCGTTGGTTTGACAATGTTCTAACTGATTTTTTTTATATTAGGAGAATAGCAAATAAATCGTTTTTCTTTTTTTTTTATTGTCTAAATAAAAATATTTATTTATGTATTTTTATGCATCAATCAAAAAAAGAGTACATAGACAAATAAAAAAATAATAATATAAATAATTTTAATTAAACATTAAAAAAAAGTTAAAAGATTTTTTCTAAATTCTTCTAATGTAAAAAAATTTATTTTGAACTTTGTCAAACGAACGCACTATGAATCAAATCACAAAAATAAGGTCAAAAGTCGTTTTTCAAAAGTATTCCAATATATATATATATATATATATATATATATATATATATATATATATATATATATATATATATATATATATATATATATATATATATATATATATATATATATATATGTATATACACACATATATATACAAACTTTTAAAGATCTCAAGTTATAAAAATGCTGAAATGAAATCATTTGTTGTTCTTACCCCCTCCCCGGGTCTTTTCGAATGTATTTTCTGATATATATATATATATATATATCAGAAAATACATTCGAAAAGACCCGGGGAGGGGGTCTTTTCGAATGTATTGGTTTATATATATATTTATATATATATATATATATATATATATATATATATATATATATATATATATATATATATATATATATATATATATATATATATATTGGTTTATATATATATTTATATATATATATATATATATATATATATATATATATATATATATATATATATATATATATATATATATATATAAACCAATATTTGCAACATTTAGTAATATATTAAAAGTTATTATTTAAAATATATTTATTGTTCATCAAGCAAAAGGTTTAAAACTTCAGAATCTAAGTTAACAGAACCAATAGATTTAGTTATTTTGAAGATGAATGTTGATACTATTTGATCACTACGTAACAACAGATAATGATATTGGTTTTCCATTGCATTTTTTCTTGAAAATTTACATGTATGGTTTAGTCTTGCATTTCAAATGTATTTATTTTTTGCTTCCTGTGCCTCTTCTAAATATACACCAATTGGGAGTTCAAAGCAATCAGAAATTTGATAACCATGCTCTAATAACTTGTGTACTGTAGGTGGCATTATGTACCAGTTATATTTTTGAATTATTATTTCAGAAGTGGCTAAACACTATTTTTTGAAGGCCCCTAAATAAAGGTGGTATCCACTGCACACAGCTTTCATTATATTTCTCAATCTAACAATTATTTTATTATCAACTCCTGTATTGCCTGCAAAAGTATCTGGATTGTCAAATGCTCTTCTGGCTGTGTTACCTGTGTTTGAGGAACCATAGCCATGCTTTGGCATATCGACAACAAGGCTGAGCTCGGTCCTAAACCAATTCTGAATTTAATTTTTTTGCTCAATAACAGAAAGCTTATGTTCTTTTGATCTTGACTGATATTTTTTAATTTTCATTGTATATCCTAAGTGTAGCACATACTCAAAAAGTCTAATCCAACAATGTTAAGTAGATAGTCCCATAGTAAGAGATATTTTATTTGGAGTAAACATTCTGATTTTTACTAGATTGTTTATATTACTCAATTTTGAAAAACAGACATTGCACGATTGTGATGAATTCGAAAACATGATAGCATTTACCGACTTGCCATCCAACATATTCAAGTCAACAACAATTTTAATTTTTACGGAACATTGCTTTTTATTACTGAGAAGATCTAGATCTAAAATATAGTCTTGCAGATTTTCGATTTGTTTTCTAAGATTTATTTCTTGTGCTGCAATGAGTTCATCTGTTTCTTTTAGGTATTGTAGTTCAAGAGATCTACAAAAATGAGGGTTGGATGGTATAGGATTATTCCACTTGTTTGAACTCCCAATTTTTAATTTCAAAGGAACTATCGCAGTTTGAAATACTGACTGTTCATTCTGTACTCCAGTAGCAAGATCAGTATCATCAAACGTTTGATTATAGATACTTTGTGAAGATGCACCATCCATGCCACATTTCAAATTGAATACTCCATGTGTAACCGTTTTATCTAAATTTTGAAGCTGCTCAGAATTTAGTTTCAAAATTTGAAGCAAGGTATGGTTAACCATGTACAAACTGCAGTTTGCAGACATTTCTATAATATGCAAACCCTCTGGATAACAATCTGCTTTTGATTTTAGGATTGCTTTTAATGGAGGCTAAATGTCAACATTTTGCATCAGAGATTAGTTTTGAATAATTTGGTATTGTAAATCACTCAAATCACATTGAATTTTAAGTGATAAAGCTTGATCTGCAGACATCATAGTTGGCTGATAATTATCAGATCGGTAAGTTTGGCCAGGTAGATCTTTAGAAAACATTTTTAATATTCTCTCCCAAATCAGATTTTCCAGGACTTGATTTTGCACGTACAACAACAGCTTCTGCTAATTCTTCAGTTGCATGAGTTTTAGTCAAACTAAAATAAATATAAATAACATTGGTTCGTCATTGGTTAGCAATTTATTTTTTGCTTCAGTTTCTAAAACGGCTTGCAAATTCGCATAATTAATACCAACTTCTTGAATTGTGTTTATTAGTTCTAATCTTTTCATGTTTAATCAACAACAAAGAAAAAATACCTGTATAATCTTCTAGATGCAATAAATTTTGCAATAAATATTTTACAGAAAACGATTCTATGTTGAGTTTAAATACAGTTAGCACCTGTTTAAAGTAAAAAGATCACTTTCTGTTAAAAAAAAAATCGGAAAAAAGTTTTCGCCACTTTTTTGCAATTTGTACTCATCGTGCAACGTGACGAAATGGCTTAGTCAAATTTTCTAACGAGTCACTGGTGACGTCATACCAATAAAATTTTAAAATTTTTATTTAAATTTAAATTTTATTTGTTTAAACATCAAGTTAAACAAAAACAATTGACTATATTTATAATAAATTTAAAGTTTAAAAAATAAAAATTCGCTTACAATGTTTCTCAACAATAATATTTGTACACATTTAAATTTGTACAATCTTTAATTTTTCTTTTGTAACGACAATATGTTAATTTTGTAAGGCGTTTGAGGTATTTTATTAAATACATTAAGAGAGCACCTGATAAAGTAAATAGCGCTGATCAAATATATATACAGTAGAATATCTCTAATTCGAATTTTATGGGAGAAAATAAAAGTTCGAATTAAAGAGATTTTCGAATTATAGAAAGTTGATTTTTCTTAAACGCATTTCACGGCGACTTTGTATTTTATCGAATTATGGAGGTTTTCGAATTAAGGAGATTAGAATTAGAGCGATTGTACTATATATATATATATATATATATATATATATATATATATATATATATATATATATATATATATATATATATATATATATATATATATATATATATATATATATATATATATATATATATATATATATATATATATATATATATATGTATATATATATATATATATATATATATATGTATATATATATATATATATATATATATATTTGCTTACGATATTTACTTTATCAGGTACTCTTTTATTGTACCTAAAAAAATACCTCAAACTTTTAGTGTATATATATATATATATATATATATATATATATATATATATATAATAAATAATATATATTTAACAAATAGTTAGTTTTATTTTTAATTATGTTTTAATGTAATTTAGCCCCTGGTTATTATCAGGGAGACATTCAATTGTCACCTGAACAATGGGAAAGGGTACAAAATAGAAGCAGTCCTTTCGGTTCAATCAGAAACAGACGTTGGCCAAATGGAAAAATACCATATGCTTTTGAAAGTTCTTTAGGTAATAAAAAATTTAACTAACTTCTTAACTATTGTTAATTACTTATAATACAAATAATAGTTAACTCAAAAAAGTAGCTCAAAATATAAAAGTCATTTTTTTCAGGGCAACAAGGAAGAGATGCAGTACATGCAGCAATTGCAGATTACCACAAATTTACGTGTTTAAGGTTTACTCCACGAAATGGAGAGTCAAACTATATATCTTTCTTCAGTGGTAATGGGTAAGAAACAAAAATTCTCTAATTTGGCATTAACAATATGCTGAAAAGTCTTCATTTAGCTAACAGAGATGGCTAAATTAAGAACACCTTCAAGTTTACTAAAGGTTTTTGTCATCAACGATGGCAAAATTATAGTTAATATAAATATACAACGTTTATTACAAAAAAAAAACTGATTGAATTTTGCAGCTTTAGAATAAGTTAAACACTAATATTGGTTAGCAAGATTGCTGTAACTCCAACTTTTATGTTTTTTAAACCACTAAAGGTACAAAGTACAAATCTTTTTTCATATGTTTTGCATAAGTTTGTCAATATTTTTATACTTGAAAATTACCTGGTGAAATATTGGCTGGCAACATTTGTAAAAGTAAAAAGAGCCGTTTGACAACTATGATAGCTAATTCAGCTGCAACTAATTAAGAACAGCTCCCAGCATTAGTTATAACTATATAAAAATAATGTTGTTAAGATGCCCCTAATTTTGGCATGTTACAATAATATCGCCATGTCGTTTAAGTTATATATATCTATATATAGATGTAACTCACCGGTTGGAATGTATGGCGTAAATAGAATTTCATTAGGTGCTGGTTGTCTTGACAAAGGAACTGCTCTTCATGAAATTGGACACAGCATCGGTAAAAAAAACTCTTTAATTTCTACTATGTTAAACTTTTTTTTTAGTTTAAATTTTTTTAATAATATTATTTAACTAAAAAATTTTATGTCTACACAAATAATTTTATTAAACCAAATAGAAACTTTAACAACTTAGGTCTTCAACACGAACAATGCCGTCCTGACCGTGATCAACATGTTATAGTTCATACCAAAAATATTGATGGGCGTAAGCATTTATTTCTTTATTACAACGCTAACAATAAAAAACAGTAATGAAACAATATATTCATTGTTATTAACTACATAAACATTGACACTTTTTTCAAAAAAAATTGTTTGACAAGTTATAAATACCAATTAAAAGATTACATTAATAATTGAATAGTTTACAATAAAAAGTATAAAGTTACAAATCGCAATCATATTTCATAATAAAATTTTGCAATTTTCTATTGTATTTATTGTTTTACATTTAACAGCATGGGCGTATGCTTTCGCAATTTCAAACGAAGTGGATTCTCTTGGTACACCATATGATTTAAGTTCCATGATGCATTATAGGTAACAGTAATAATATCCGATATAGATAATAGCCACAGAGTTTAATTACAAATGTTTTTATAAATGTTTCGATTAAATTTATAAAATTGTTTTTTGTATTTTGTAATTTAGTTCAACAGCATTTGCAAGGTCTAACACTAAAACGATAACAACAAAAGATCCTTCAAAGCAAAGGCTCATTGACAACTATAACAGAATTTCCGGCTTTAGCGCAACAGACATTGTTCAAATTAACAAAATGTACTCTTGTGGTGGAGGAGAAGGTTAGTACTATTATGCCATAAAGCAGAACCTACTTTTGGTCTTTAACTTTTTTGTTTTAAATCTAACAATCAAGTTACACAATGGTATACATAAATTATCATTCATTCATTATTCGTTCATTCATCATTAGTTTATTAATTCATATTTTCACTGTGAAACCTATGATAATGTATAAATCTTTTTTTAACAAACAAATTTATTCTTTGTGGCTGGTGAGCCCCGACTTCTTCCAATGTACACTACAACGACAAAACGGACATTAGGCTATCCCGCTGGATGTGGTTACGGCGCTCAATAACCTAATGGCTACGCTAACACTCACGCACACGTTCATTCGGAAGCTCCACAATGCACGTCGGATCAGCGCTCGCTGACTATGTGCTCGGATCTAAAATCTCACTCCATAGCACATCATTCCACACCAGCACGGGGCAGTAGCTCTTTTGACTAAGAGCGATGGCTTGTGGCCTACGGTGACTAATGTGTGCATTCGATCAATTGAAATCCATTCTGTAGGTCTTACGTCTGGCTCTGATGCGCTAGCCCATAAGCGCAAGGAGTGAGTGTGTTTAGCTTTCTATTCACCCGATTTGAAAGTGAACGAAAACATAACGAGACCAGACGAGACGACCAAACGGTACATACTAATGCACTACACCATCACACCTGTACACATCAACAGTCTCTAAAATCAGTATATCAAATATTTGTTCTTTGTTGCATATGTTCAACACTCCCCATACCCCCTTATCGTCTATTCTTCGTTTTTCTACTTCACAAAAGTCTTGCCACACATTTTATATTTTCTTATGATTTTTATTTTTTATTCAATGACACCACCTACAATCTGCTTTTATTTTCACATCTCCCAGGTCTACGTAACTGGACGGCTCCGTTGGTCACTTTTTGCGACCATTGTGTCGCATAAACAAACATTAATTCATATTTTCACTGTGAAACCTATGATCATGTATGTAAAGGTTTTGATAATATTGTTTTGGTTTTTTTTTTACAAAATCGCAATTTGGTGACTTGTTTTTTTCTGTCTTGACAGGACAGTATTGTTCTTCTGATCGGACAGTATTGTTCTTCTGACAGGACAGTATTGTTCTTCTGACAGGGCAGTATTGTTTTTCTGACAGGACAGTATTGTTCTTCTGACAGGACAGTATTGTTTAATTTAATGGTAGTATAAACCGTTATTAACTTAGTGTCTTGGCTTACCTTTAAAAAATATTTCTAGTCTTGATTTGACTTTTTTGAATTTAACGTTTGTTAAAACAAAATTACCAGCTATATATCAGAAATAACTCATCTTTAATTCTTTATTTTTTTAGTAAAGCCAGTTACTGTTGCACCAGGTTGTGCAGATATTGAACCGAACTGCGGAATATGGTTAAAACAAGGTTATTGTTTAGCGAGTGATCTGGCGCAACGTAAAAGAATGCACGATAAATGTTGCAAATCATGCACCGGTATAATTTTTTTAAATTTTTTTTTCCGTAAAAATGTTGCTAAAAATTTAACTTACAATCTTTTCTTTCTTTTTAGATGCATGTGGAAAATGCGGTTTATAAACAAACAAATAAATCGCAAAAGAAACTTATGCAACAACCTAATGTGAAAAAAATAAATATAAAATTTTACTTATTTAGAGTATTGTTGACGTTTTTTTCTTAAGTTGATCCTTATGTTTTGTGAGGAGGAACTTTCAATCTTTTTAGAACTCTAAATTCTCCTTTGGGACTAACCTCTAACCTCTAACTAAGTTGTGAAACAACCACCCTTTTAAATTGTTGCTAGAATCTAATTAAATTTTTTTTTTAATTTTTAGTTTTACAATTAGAAGCAATTATAAAATTAGTAATGAAATTATAATAAATACAAATTATAATAAATTATAATAAATACAAATATCAATATAAAAAGTTATCTATAAACTCTTTTAAAGGTTCAAATATATTTTTACATTAAATGGCGAATTCTAGAAATGAAAAAAAATGTACCCAAGGTTATGAAAAAATGAAAATAGAACTATTATTGTAATTAAATAAGATGCGTTTTATGGCATTGACATTATTTTATGGATTATATTAGTTGCTAATATTTCGATTTTGGACAATTAAAAATGCGCTAAAGTCAATCTATCAGTTATTTGGTATCAGCCATTTAAATTGGGCCAAAACACAGAGGGGATCGACACTTAGAGAGGTATAAGGCAAGCGTTTTAAAATCAATATTACCACCCTTTAATTGGTTTTAAGCTATCTCATTCGCATGATCAGTCTTTCAAGTGTCTTAAGCCTATTACCTTGCTTCATATTTAAAATAATTTGATTTGGTGGTTCTAGCAATCTAAATAATATAAAAACAAAACCTTCTTTAAGCGAATTAGATTAAAAACAATGTGATAACATTTGGCATTAGTAAAATTTCAATACAGCAAGTGCTAAATAAGAAGACAGAAAATTGATTCTAAATATATTTAAATTAGTTGAATCAACAAATGAAGCTAAGCAAATTAAGTTCAAAACAAAATCTGATGAAGAGCAGCTATTTGTCGTTGTCCTTAATAATAAAACCAATTGGAATTCTGCTTTAAATGCCGCAACATTTAAAGCAGAAAAAAAACATTTTTATCAATCCTGATTGAAACCAAGGTTAAAAGATATAACGTCAATTATGCATATTGTGGACGTATTGTTATTTCGGATGCGTAGGGGAGAATTTGCATCTTTGATCCGTAAGCACCTTTGATCCTACAGTGTTATCTCCATACTTACATAACTTATTAAAGAGGGTTGATAACCAGCATGTTATAAATATTATAATATCAAAATTATAAATATCAAAATATTATTATAAATATCAAAATTAATTGTGTTTTAGTTTTGATTTTGACGACAATAAGTAATTTTTTCACTTTTGCATAGAACCTCACATCTTTAATATTTTTTTGAGTTGAATAACTTTGCTTATGCCATTTTGTAACTAAACTATTCACCTCTTTGTATGGTTGCTTTTGGTAAGCTATAGAAGCATCAAATACGACAAAAAAAGAATTTTTGTAAAAATGGAGAGGGTTAACACCCTTGATCCTAATGTAGGTACGCGAATATCGCGTTTTACGGAGCCAGAAATAATGCTAAAATTATGCGCCACACTTTCGACTTTTTTTTTAAGTAGTGCAAGAGTTCTTTGTGGCTTTTTAAAAATGTCAACTTAGATTATTTTTGAAAAATAGAAATAGAAAAATAGAAAGGCTTGATTTTAAAGTGGTATTTATGTATGGATTACACATTTTGATTTGACTTTATTGATGTTGGAAATTTAGTTGCTATTCTTGTGTCAAATTAATGTTGAAGGAATGTTGGGATTTTTTCAAAACTATCAGGATAATTTTTTATACATATTATCTGAGCACCTACCAAATTTCAGGAAAAAATATTTAGTCGCAGGTGCCATAAAAAATAAATATCTATTAATAATAATAATGTACATTATTTAATATTGTTAATATTGATAATTTAATCTTAATACTAATACTGTAATTTATTAGTAGTGTCGTTTCACTTTTGCTTTTAAAGTAGTTTTAATTAGTTACTAGGCTTTCTTGAAATAGCGCGTTCTCAAAATACACGCGGTCATTCAAAAAAGATATACCAAGCAAGTTAAAACTTTTTACTTTTTGGATTTGCGTCTTATATATGAAGATTTTCTCATGTTAATTTTAATTTTTTTGTTTGCGCTATTCAAGTTACATATAATTATAGTTTGCATATATGTTTATTATATGCTCAAAGTTAAAAAGTTTTTGATAAATACTTGTATGTGTTATACAATTGTTTTATAAATGTGTTTTTATAATAGTATAAAATGTTTTTTATCTAAGGGGCTGTTCAAATAATACGTGACTTTTTTTGTCGTTTTTCTAACACCCCCCTCCCCATATGTGACATTTTGAAGAACCCCCCACCCCCACCTACCCACCCTGTGTGACGTGACAAAAAAAATTTTTTATAAATTTATATTTTAACTGTAATAGTTTATTTTTATAAAGAAAAATACAATTGATGAATATCTGTCTAAAACCTAAATTTGTTCCTAAATCGGACTTTGAACTTCAAGTATTGGAGTTCCATGTTCTTCAATAATTTTTGAAGGCCAGTTGAGGTCAGAGGTATCAACATCATCTTGATCATACCACTCAATTGTTTCTTTGTCCGAATTTAAAAAGACACACATGAGTTCAGATAGACGTTGAGCAACTAAGCGTTGAGGTCTAACTTTTTGAATTTCATTCGAATATCCAATACTTGAGCAAACTGTTTTGTGTTGTTTCATTGATTTGATAATTGCAAAATATAAACTGCAATTGGTACAAACTCTTTTTGGTAAGGAATTTTGAATGCTTGGACATGAGTAGTCGTATGGCAATCCATTGGGATTTTTTGTAACTGTCGTGGGCATAATTGTTTTGCAAAGTGATAAGTTTAAAAAGAGAGATGCAAAGTTGTTCTTTGTATTATTGCATTCAAGACCATCTTCTCCTTGGAACAAAGAAATTGGTGGTGGAAAAAAACCAGTTGGAATAAGATGAAACAGTGAGCTGCGACGATGACCACAGCATTATTGATCATTACATTTTACAATTTGAAGGAAGTATTGACTTTCTCTGACATGTTTAGCATCCCACTCTGCTCCAAAATGTTTTAACTGTACACATTTTTCACTGTTTGGTTTTATGTACTCGGCTTTAGTTTCAAATCCATCAATGACTGTGCTAGACCAAATTTGTGCAAGAACTTCACCTGCTTTGGCAAAGTTTGCCTTCTCCATAACTTTGTCTGTTGTTTCTCCTCTTGAATTAAGATGGCTTCCAAAATGATCAAATGGAAGTATAATTCCTGCTAGGTCATGGCTTAGCAGAGCCATTCTTCTCTCAACCCTGTTAAAGGCACTTCTTCCATGAGCATTAGTGGCCACAAACATTGCATCAAGATCATGTTCTTTGAAATAAGTCTTGGCACAATAAATTGTTTTTTCATATCTTGGATTTTCATCTAGCCCACATCAACAGTTATAATCATGATTGGTTTGCTAACTCCATCTTCAGTAAATAAGCTGCTTTTAAATGCAGGAAGATGGTTTATTTTGTTCATGTCTTTTAAGTGACTAAGTGCTTTTGATGAATCATGTTTTGCACTTCTGATTGCTATGTATGTTGGGCCAGAGTATGTGACTGCTTGTTTTTCCATGAAATCCTTTTTAATTTCTATGGCTGCAATTACTGAAGGAATAAGTTTGTGTTGAGAGGCAATTACAAAATCATGATCAGCTAAAGTTACCTTGTACTCAATATGCATCATCATTGGTGCTTGTTTGCTTGCCGCTGTCAATCCAATTGGCACCCTAGCTTTATCATCTTGGGAGTGAATCGTCACTTCTTTAGGACCCAAGACTGCCGCAAGTTCTTCAAGGGCACTAATGGATGGTTTGGCAAATTTTGTGTCTGCATGATATTTATGCTCAGAATTTTGTGCTCTTATTAACCGGACAGGTGCAGTTTTAACATTTCTTTTTCCTTCTGTGCTCAATGATCTGCTTGGAAGTAATCTTAAGCAAACTCCTGATCTCGAGAGATTGTAACCATGATTTTTCAATTCTTCAACCAAGTCATTTAATGTTTTTACAGTTCGAACCATTTCAGTTCTTCTCCTATCATCAGAAGCAGACCCTTTCATGGCAATATCTACAATTGCTTTTATTAAACTGTCCTGATCACAGGCTATCGGTCGACCTTTTGATACTGAATTTTTAATTCCACACAACTTTTTTCTAATATCTGGATCTAATGCTTCTATAGCTTTTTTTCTTTTTAGTCTGGTTGCTGTTTGGCGTTCAGTGGCTTTTTGACGAAGTACAAGATATCGGTTTTTTTCTACCAAAAGTTTTTGCTTTTGCCCTAGTATTTGGTAGTCTTCTTGTGACAACAAGTTGCAATTTCTTTTTTCAGTGAGATATGCAATATCTTTTTGTAAAATAAAAATTTCATTTTTTAACTGATCTTGTTTCGGGGCTTGTTTTGTTACAACTTTTGAGAAATTGGAATTTTCTTTTTCACACTCTTCACTTGTTGTAATTAAGGAGATTTAGCAACGAGACGCGGGCATTATTTGACAACGGCGTTGCGCTATCAGCGCGTCGTGTAACTTCCACGATTTAGCATTTGTTGTGAAACGCGCGCTCAAAAATCGTAAACAAACATGGCGGCCAACTACAGTTTGAAATCCGTACGAGAATTAGTTCTTTTAAGTTATGCTGACGATTTAATTGATGACGAAGAGTATATAATTTTAAATGAGTTAAACGAGTCTCGTGAATCATATCCATATTGGAAATATGACAGGTTTGATATTAACAATTTTGATGATGCACAGTGTCAAGTTGATTTTCGTTTCAAGAAGAACGACCTAGCCACCCTAGTTGCTGTTTTTGGATTACCAGAAAAAATTATAACCTCGCAGAGAACAGTATGCAGTGGTTTAGAAGGACTTTGTGTTTTACTAAAACGACTTGCTTTTCCGTGTAGATACACGGATATGGCATCCTTATTTGGAAGAAACCCTACTGAGATATGCCTTATTTTTAATACAGTAATTGATTTTATGCATGAAACCCACTGTCATAGACTTAAAAATTGGAATCAACCTATCCTCCAACCTCAAAAATTGAAAGAATACTGCGATGCCATTTACCAAAAAGGATCCCCATTAAATAATTGTTTTGGATTTATCGATGGTACAGTCCGAGGAATCGCTAGACCTGAAGTTGATCAAAGAGTTGTTTATAACGGCCATAAAAAAAAGCATGCTCTCAAATATCAAAGTTTAGTATTGCCTAACGGTTTGGTGGGCAATTTTGCAGGGCCATACGAAGGAAGGAAACACGATGCTACTATGCTGTATGAGTCTGGGTTGTTAGTTCAACTGGAAAACCATGCTTGGTTCAACAGACAACCTTTGTGCATATATGGAGACCCAGCTTATCCATTAAGTGTACATTTGCAAGCACCATATCGGAATGCAAACATAACACCAGACCAGCATGCTTATAATAAGGCCATGAGTGCAGTTCGTGTTTCAGTTGAATGGTTATTTGGACTTATTTCTAACTATTTTAAACTTGTGGATTTTCAAAAAATGCAGAAAGTTGGCTTAAGCGCAGTTGGGAAAATATATGTTACATGTGCATTGTTACAAAATGCTCATACATGTCTGTATGGAAATATAGTATCCGAATATTTTGATTGTCAACCTCCAACATTACAACAATACTTTGCTTAGTAAAACAGTTATTGTATTTTTTTTAACAAAATAACAAAAAGATTTAATATATATTAGAATAATAACAGCAGCTAAAACATAAAACTAATCTTTAAGCAGTGTATTTTATGTTTTCAAAACACGTTTATTATTTATTCAAAAACGCATTGAGTATAGTGTTCTGTTGAGCCATCATGGCAATCATCTGTTGCAACATAGCATTGTGTTGCTGCTGTTGGATTTCAAATTGTTGTCTTGCAAGTTCTTGAGCATGAGCAACTTGCTCTCTCTCCAGTCTTTTATTTTCCTTATCATATTCTAACTTTTCTTTTAGAAAAATAAGTGTGTCTGAACTGCTTCTTCGATTTACCAATTTTTTTTTTCACTTACATTGTCCTCGTCTTTTCGTTTTCGAGTCTCACCAAATCTTTCCATGGCCTTTGTTCGCATTTCTACTGCTTTATTTTTTTCAGTCTCATTTACTAGTTTCTTCTGTTGAGACTCATTGTCATTTTTTTTTTCAGTGTCTGTAAAAATATTATACAATTCTTCTATTAAGCCTTCTGATTCGGTAGGAATGTCACCTCCAAGTCCTGATGCTAGTTTAGCTTTGCTAGCTTTTGCTTTATACTTTCTCAACAAAATCATGAATCTTTCACGTACACCTCGAGGCGTGGCAACACATGGAAAAATATCAAGAGTGTTAATCACATCTGCAACAGCTGACCACCCTTGTCCGCGCTCTCTGCTTCCTTGCTTGTGTAAAAGAATTCCATTTCCAGCTATTTCTCTTAACATGAGAATGTCTTTTTCATCATCCCATTGCATGGATAACCTAAAAATATTTACTAAAAACTTTAACTTGGTAGAAAAAACGTTAAAAAATAAATATAAATAAAAACATTAATAAATATAATATACTCAGCTTATATTTAAAAAAGTAGAATACTTTAAAACGATAAGCATTGTTTTTTTTTAATGTTTGAATTATATAACTTACTTTTTGTCCGCAAAATATTCTGCCATTTTTAACGTACTGTAAACAACGTGAAAACTGAAGTTTTGAAGTTGAGAACGGGACGTATAAATTTAACACGCGTCAAATTACTTGTCACCAGGCTACTTTTAGGGTTTTCACTGAGAAAACATACGTACGCGTCGCATTTGCTAAATCTCCATATTGATGGGGTCGCGTCAGTCACGCCATTAAAAGTGATTTTAGATTCAACCGCACGCTTTTTTGGTGTATTCGGTACTTGGTTCGGTAATTTTGTCCAGTAAGATAAAATACCAACTTTATTTCGGAGTTCAATATGTTTTAGCTCTTTTAACTTTTTTTCAACTTCTACATTTAATTCGGATAATGTTTTGCTCTTTGTTTTAATCTCAGACCAGATTTTATTTGTTTTTTCTTGAGACTTTTGCTTTGGTTCGTTGCAAATGCTTTCAAATATCCTTCATAAATAGATTTGTAAAGTTTTTCTTTTTCACTAGACATTTTTAATCTATAACAACATCAACAACAAGAAATTAATTTTCCTTACAACCGTTACGTTGAATAAGTATATAGTGAAGATATTATTAATAATAACATTAATAATAGTACAATTATTTAATAGTAGTACAAAAATTTTATATCATAGTAACTAAATAACTTAACATATAATAAAAATGATAACGTAACTAAAGTAGTTCGACAAATTCATTAGAGTGACACAAAACATTAAAAGTAATAATAACAATAACATTAAAAATTAAAGTATTGTAAAACTAAAACATTTATAGATCAGATGACGATCAAGAATAATATTTATGTTTAAAGATCAAATTTTAAACAACTATAAATTTTAATCAAATTTTAAACAACTATTAATACTAAAATTTTTAGTATTTATACAAATATTCGTTAAAAAATAAAAGTAGATTTTTACCGGTAACATAAATTGCTTTTAAATAATCGCCCACTATCTGTTTTTTTGTTTGTTTGTAGAATCAAAACTTCTTTTTATGTCTGCAATTACTACAAGTAACTTAAAAAAAACCAATTTAATTTTTTTATTTTCATTTGTTATGACTCCGTTAAACAGTAAAGCTAGCTTGTGAAGTCGTTGCATAGCATTTTTCTTGAAAATTTTCGTATTGTATATAATTATCTCGGAGTTCGCAATTTTAAAAAATTACGCAGTGATAAAAAATTTGATTTAAAAAGTTATTTATCACGTCACACTGTAGCAAACCATCCCCCCTCCCCCATGTGATATTTTGTGACACTTTCCAATACCCCCCCCCCCCCCAAGACTGTCACGCATTATTTGAACAGCCCCTAATATGTATATATAAATTTTATATGAGGTGTTTATATATGTTATATAAAGTTAAATAAATGTATTGTGTTTAATAGTTATTATATACAGCGGTGGCCAAAAATTAAAGACCACTCATTTTTTAGTTGGTTTCTTAATCTTTAAATTAAAATTAAGAAGATTCTAATTGACATATTAAATTTTTTTTTTTAATTTCTTGTTAATTAAAACATACGGATTAAAGTGGTATACTTTTTTTAATCTAATTCTAATTAAATAGCGTTTAACTTATTAAAAAACTGATGAGTACTTATAAATCTTCTTTAAATAAATTGGACAAAATTTAACGACCATAAAATGTCGAAACCTGAGTTTCTATATCAAATAAACATTTATTTTTTGAATTGCAATAAGGATATAAAAATATTGCAAAAATGCGTGCAAAGATCGAAGAAAAAGACAGATACGCGGCTCTTGTATTATAAGAAGAAGGCTATAGCATCAGACAAATAGCAGAAAAGCTCGGAAGGTCTCACTCTTGCATTATTAACATATTTCAACGATACAAAGAGACCCAGTCAATTAATGATCGTCATAGGAATGGACGCAATAAAATTTCAAATGACCGTGATGTTCGCTCGTTAGTGAGATTAATGAAAGAAAACAGACAAGCATCATCTACAGACTTGTCTACGAAATGGACACTGTCAAATGGTCTGAAAGCAAGCCCTAGAACTGTGCGAAGGGTCCTCCACAATTTAAATTATTTATGGCGTGCTGCTGCAAAAAAACCACGCTTAAATAAAAAACAAAAATTTGCCAGGAAAAAGTGGTGCAAATTACATAAAAATTGGTCAGCAGATCAGTGGAGCCGTGTGGTCTTTAGTGATAAAATGAACGTTGAGGTAGACAACAGAAAAGGTCGCGTAATGTTGCGTAGACTTCCAAGCGAAAGGTTCGATGAATCATGCATTTTGAAACGAACAAAACAAGGCAGTGTTTCAATAGGCATTTGGGCCTGTATGAGTGCCTGTGGAGTTGGCGTTTTTCATTTATTCGATGGTAGACTCAACAAAGAAAGGTACATCGAAATTTTGAAAAACTCGCTTATTCCTAGCATTGATTTATGGCAGTTGCAAGATGGATTTATTTTCCAGCAAGATAATGCGCCGTGTCATAAAGCGCATGTTGTTAGCGATTGGTTCAATTCTAATAAAATTCAAGTGCTTCCATTGCCTGCTAATAGTCCAGACTTGAATCCAATATAGAATTTATGGTCGTGGCTTGATCACAAGCTTGGTAAAGAATAACTTTACAATTTGGAAGATTTGAAATCTTCTATCTCTCATCATTTGAAAAATGTGCTTGATGAAGTAATCAAAACTTTAATGAATTCAATGTCAGAACGAGTACAAGTGCTTGAAAACAAATGGAGGAACAACACGTTTCTAAATTATTTTTTTATTGCTTTTTGAAATAGTTTTGAAACTGGTCTTAAAATTTTGTCCAAATTTTTTTCCCATTTATATTTTTTACTAGTCAGTTTTTTAATTTTTTAACATTATTTTGTAAAAAAATTATAAATTCTTTTATAATAAATATAAAATACAATAAAAATTCTTTCTAAAATTGTTTTTCTTTTTTTGATACCTTTTTCCAAAATAAAATTATATTAAGGTTAAAAATAAATTTTGAAAAAAAAATGAGTGGTCTTTAATTTTTGGCCACCGCTGTATATTTATAGGGTAACGAGGCGCGAAATGAGATACTTAAGCACTAAATTATCAAATACAGGTCGTCTGAGAACTTTTGAAAAAAGAACTTAATATATTTCAAATCTTCTACCATCCTACTATAACATTACAAAACATGAGTTGCAAAGTTGCAGTGGTTTGGTCACCAGAGATCATTTATTGACAACACCTATCCTGTCTCATTTTGCCCCGCTATATGGGGCAAAATGAGACAGATTTTTTTATTAAGTTATTCAAATAAATAATGATAAGAAAAACAGACGTTGAAGAGGTTTAGCAAGATAAACATTTTATGATGTAATACAGCTAACAATAATACATAATGTATAATCAAACAAATAAAATACATAAACAAGCTGTCACTAATTAATCATATAATCAAACATACTGTCACTAATCACATAAATCACAAAGTGCTTCACCAGTATTTTGAAATTAACAACAGCCTAAATGAACATAACTTTTACATTTTAAACATTGATTCTACTTCAATACTTTTGCAGCCATACTCCATAATCCATTACAAAAATAACATTCTCAGTTTTCAACACTTAAACTTAAAACTCTTTCTTTACCCTTTTCTAATATATATTTATTTTCAATTTTTGTTCTTTTAACTTTTTTGATTTTTCAGAGGATTCAAATAGTGATTTTCTATAATGCGATGTCACTATTATCTGTAATTCTTCTCCTTTTCTTGGTAACATAGTGATCTTTGAAATAGCTAAAATATTATAAAAGCAGGGTATCACTATATATAAATCAATATTTTCTGAACATCCTGACAACGATGTTAATAAGGTGCTTGAATTAACTTGCAAATCAATTTTATCAAGTTTATGTAAGTTAGCATTTCAGTTTGTGCATTGTATGTGCAGGTTTATGTCATGCATCAGAGCTTTTCAGCGTTAGAGCTAGTCATTATTAAACTTAATGTCTGGAATCTCTCTAAGTTGATTACTTGTTATTTTGTCCAGTATGCTCATGTAACCATGATCCACATTCTATATTATAAAAAAGTTTTAAGTGGTTCAAAACAACAGTTGTTGCTACAACTCGTTCACCACTAGTTACCGAAGAAACATAATGTTTACTTTTTATTGTTATAACTATACTATTTTCCTTTAATTGATATAACAACATATGATTTACGAGCAGTTGTAATGCCTGAATCATTACAGTTAAAAAGTTGATGAGGTTTAAGTCTGTTTTTTCATAACAACTTCTATATTATTGAAATAAATGTTCACAGAATTGCTTTTTAAACCATAAACACGATTTAAAGACAACAATTGAGTCTTTCTGATTAAAAGGTCTGGATGTCTCTTTAAAAGTCTACTTACAAAATCTCTTCCTGCAACACCATTATATTTATTAAATGGATGAACTATTTACTACTTTTCAACATACTAGAAGACAACTTCTTGAATGTCACTTATAGACAATCCATTTCTTTTATGTAGTTAACTAATTGACTTTCAGTATTATCTAGCAATACTTTTTTAAATGAACCAAGTGATTTTTTATGTATAATAATAGTCTAAACTCTTTAAATTTCTTTAAATCCTTCTGTGTAAAGCATTTTTAAAGCTATTTACGTCAAATGTCAAAGCTGCTTTTCTCAATAAAATTTCTTTTAATTTTAACATAACATGCTCTGCTCAGAAAAATTGCCACATTCAACTTTTCTCTCATAGTTTCTAACCATATTTAACTTTTTAAATAAACATGACTGGAATCGGCAAAACAAAAAACCAAAACGTCTTGTTTTGCCCCGCAACATGTTGGCATTAAAATTGTGTAATTTCCTGTCAATTTTGTCAGAAATAAAATCTCAAAATATGGAAATGATCAGTGGCGGATTAAGACTTTTCGGGACCCGGGGCTATTTAAAATTAGGAGGCCCCGTTCCACTAACAACTACAAAAATGAGTAAAACAAAGACTTTCTTGAAAACGCTATCGCTGATATTTATTTATATACAAACTTTATATTTATTTTATTGAATTAAGTTGAGTGATTTTTTTCTGCTTTTCTTCCCCTCAAACTTTGCAATCACATTGCTGAAAACCAAAGTTTGTAATAATTTTGACTCAATAGTTAATCTTGCGATATTACTTAAACGACTATGGACCATTGTTGATCGGTGCATGTTCTTAACTCTTTTAAGAGTAGAGAATGATCTCTCAGCCTCGCAATTTGGTATGGGAATAGTTAGAAACAAGCGATATGATATATAAACATTTGGAAATACATCAATAATATCGGTTTCAACAATCCAATTTTAAACATGCAGAGGAATCAATGTGTTTTCAGTATCAGATTTATCTTTTTTATGCGAAAAAAAACACGGAGGCTGCAACTTTAATAATGTTACAAACTGTTCTATTTCAAATATGAAACTATCTTCTTAATCATTTGAGTACACTTCTACAATTTTTTTCGCGCTAACTTGCAATTCCATGGTACTAATAGTTAACAGCTTCGATATAAATCCAAATAACTTATTTACGTGGTTGTAACCATCACTTCTAATAGTTAATTGCGTCATAAGTTTGTCAATAATGATAAAAATGTATTCACTCGAAACTTGTCGGACACGCTTAAAGAATCAACTTGGTTTTCTCCGTTGCTCAATTTTTTAATTACCTTTCTTTTGTTCTTATCCGAATAGTCTTTTTCAATAAACGAGCTAAGTTTTTTTGATTAATTCTCAAATCTCGTGAAGTCGTTTCGTAAGTTTTTTACAAAGTCAATTAGTGAAAGTAACATACTGCTTGCTTTATGCAAATTTAATTCAACTTTTTGAAGAAATTTGCTAACTGCATTAAACCTCTTAAGTATGTGATGCCAAAGTACAGCCATGAATGCAAACTCTAGCTTAGTGATCTTATTTAATAAACACAAAGCTTCATGACGAGTATCAGATTTTTCTTCTGTATCCTCAGCTATATGACATAGCGCTGCATGAATCCCATCAAAATTTTCTACTAAACTTTTTAATGCATCTGACCTACATGACCATCGTGTATCTGATAGGCGCTTGAGTGTAGCATGATTTCCTTTCAATAAATCCCTTCTATGTGTTGAAGCTACAAAAAATGAATAGGGTAGGGTGGGGCAAGATGCCCCCCTTAACAAACTTTAGCGTATATAACAAATACTTTTACATTTTCTTGTAATTTTTCTTTTTAATATCAAAGTCTACTTATAAGAGAAGACATTGGTAAGATAAAATAACTACTTTATTACTGGTGATAAACTTTAAAATTAAAAAAACTAATAATTGTGCAAGGAGATATCTTGCCCCAGCCGTGGGGCAAGATGCGCCAAAGAGTGCATCTTGCCCCAAACCTTTTAAACAGTTGTTAAAAATAACTATCAGTCAAAATAAAAGCTATTAATAGTTCTTTATTAAAACTCTTTACATTTTATTAAAATAACTGAAATATAAACACTGCAATTATTCTATGCAATTGTCTTGAAGATAAATAACTTTTTTTAATTTATATCACTAACATAAATGTTCAAATAACATATACATGATTATGATTCACAGTAGTAGCATAAGTCTGAATCATCTGGACCACATGAAAAGTGGTACCAAGATGTACATTTACTACATTGTGTCCAATCATCAAATGGTGGCACATTGTATGGACAAGAGCATATGGTGCATAGAGTTGTATCAGTGATAAAAATTTCAGAGGCAGAAACCATATTTTTCTTCTTTTTCATTTGTTTCTTTATGCCATTAGGTCTTTCTGCTTTCTGCTTTTCAGGCTTTTTTACCTTTTTTGTCTTCAAATTTATTGATTTCATTTTTTGCTTGATCACCTTATTAAGTGCAGCCTTTTCTTTACGCAATATGACTGCTTGTTGCTTTTTTTTACATTGTTTTCATGCTCTTCTAGTCGCTTCTTGAAAAGTGAAGAAGTAAGGTTTTCAGCTGACTCTGTCTTTCTCTTTCGTTGTCTTAAAACAGGAATTTTGGGACGTGGAGAAATCTTTTCCAAAATATTTAAGGGAGAATTAAGGCCAAGATACTCATCAACAATTGGCAAAACTGCATCATCAACAGCCTTCAATTTTGCAGCAGTAGTTGTTGTGCTCATGACATTTGCCAACTGTATAGGTGCAACAAGAGGTAAACTAGGCAATTCACTAGATTGCTGACAGATTTTCAATGGCTCAGCTTCATTAGTGAGCAAAGCTGCTTCAAAGGCTTCATCATTAAAAATAAGGTCATTTATTGGGTACAAACCAGAGCATCTAAAACCATTGATTGCTTTGTCAATGTTTGCAGTAAAGTTGTAGGCAGTTGCAAAAATACCTGCCATGTCAAAAAATGAAATTCTACGCCCCTGATGTGATAACATCCAGTTGCTTGCTGCTGTATTGTAGCCAACTTTTAATGGTTTAAAAAATGTACGATCTAAAGGTTGCATCTTGTGTGTACAATGAGGTGGAAGAGTTATGAGATGGATCCCATTGTCACGACAAAAGTTAATGGCCTCAAGTGTTTTGTGACTGTGATGACCATCAAGTACAATTAATTGCTCATTAGTTTTAGATGCATGAGTCACAGCAACAAAATGTGTTAACCATTCAATGAATAAAGATGAATCAGTCCATCCACTGGAGCTAACTCTAATAATTGAGCCTGAAGGTGCACCAACAGCCAGCCTATCAGTCATTCGCTTACGGTGAAATATAAATAAGGGTGGGACATAAGTGCCACTTGCACTCATTGCACACACAACTGTCACAGTAGCACCTCTTTCTCCACTAGTTATTTTCGAAACTTGTCGTTTGCCTTTCGTTGCAATTATTTTTCCTGGCTTATGGTCATTTGTGATTCCAGTTTCATCCATATTCCAGAGCTGTTTGGCTGAAAACTTATGTTCCTCAAATAATGACTTGTATACTGAAAAAAACTGATTTACTTTTGGTTTATTGAAGCCAATGGCTCTGCTTATACTGGTGGCTTGTGGAGTTCGAATAGAAAGTTATGGATTGCGAGACATGAATCCTCGCAGCCAATCCACTCCTGCCATTTTTGACTCTTTATTAAAAGGATTATCGATTCCCATTTGCTTAGCAAAATCATATGCTAGGCGACGCACATCTATTGTTGTCAAGCCAAATAATGCTGTTTCCATAATCTGAACTTGTGTAACAATCTTTAATTCAAATTCTTTACTAAAAACAGGAAATTTTCCACCCAGAGACAAACCACCAGCTACTTTTACTTTTCCATCTCGATGACGTTGTAATATTTTTTTATTAATACTAAATTCTGATGCAACATTCTTTAGACTGCAGCCCATCTTTATTACATTTAATGCTGACTTTATTCTATCATTTGTTGCACCTCTCTGTGTTTTTCGCACATAATTTCTCACCATTATTTGTAATATTTAAATATGTATCTAAAGAAATATTAAAACCTTAAAATTTTAATTATATAAACATACCAACACATACACAGTATTATATAATTATTCAATACATTATTATTTTATACATTACATAACATCTACAAATTAACTCTCTTTGAGTTAAATAAGAACTTACTAAAGTTACATGTACATACAAAATTACTCAAGATTATTAACAATAACACGATGTTGCAATTATTAATGATGTTGCATGCTAAACACAGCTCCTTTTAGTAGAAATTGTATTATGCGCATGTAATAATATATGAAGTTGTATTAATACAACTTCATTCAGCTGAATGCAATGCATATTTGTAAAAGTTTTACAAATATGTATTGAATTGCAGCAATAGCATGTGATACAGCTTCATTTTACTTAACATATACATTATAACATTTACTTAATATATAAAATTATTTTAAAAAGCTATTTATAAATATGTATAATAGTTATCAACATATAAACCAACATATAAACATTGTCAATAACTAAATTAGTAAACGTTTTTATGTTCTAAACACACTTTAAAAATGGTAGAAATTCCGTAAAACCACGACGCAAGAAGCCCTTTGAGGGCATCTTACCCCACGTAACCGAGGACATCTTGCCTCATCTGTAGTGAGTGCAAGTTTAATACAAATAAAATTAATTTTATTGCTAAGTTATAAAATTTCTTGACTATATATTATTGTGGGATAAATTCTCTATAAAACAACACATTTCTTACCTTAATCGCATAAGTATTGCCAATCCAATAAACATTCAAAATTAGAAGCAACTTACTAACAAAATACTCCAAAAAGTAATAAACCAATTTAAACCTCACCTACCAGCAATATTAAAACCATTTTTTATTCCACGATTTTGTTTTAACTTTATGAATAGTATTATAGAGGGATAAAACATTACCGTCCTATGATACTCTCACATAAGCAAAAAGACTTCTTGCCCCACGGGTCATCTTGCCCCACCCTACCCTACAAACTCTGAAGAACGCCAAAATAGTTGATAGAATTGATGCACTCACTGACACTGCACTGCTCTACTAAATTTAAAGAATGTCCAGCGCAGGTAATATAAAAAGCTAATTCACTCCGCTATTTTAAACGTGCTTTTAATCCAGAATATTTACCAGACATATTGCTTGCATTATCGTATGCCTGTCCCCGACAATTGGTTATATCAGTATCATATCTTTCCAGTAGATCTAAAATGTCAGTAATCAAAGATTTACCGCCGTGGCTTTTAATTTGTAGAAAACTAAAAAATCGTTCATACACGTGGCCATTTAGATAATAACGAAATATCACAGAAAGTTGATCCACGTGAGAAATATCAGGAGTCGAATCTGCGATAATTCCCCAGTATTTTGCTTTTTTTATTTCGGTAATAATGTGCGTTAAAACCATTTGAGACATAATATCAATTAGCTCTTCACAAATAGTTTTAGACAAATAATTTACATTACCTTTGTCTTTATTTGTAAAAGTGTCAATGTGTTGCTTTAAAACTAGATCAAATTGAGTCATTCTAACATGCCTAAGTAATTTCCGTTATTTGACGATCCTATAAGCTTTTTTCCTATTGTAAAAGCCACTTGACAAATACGTTGTCGTAATCGGTTGAAAACAACTTGCAAACATAACAAAATACACATCCAGTGGTTTCAGAAAACATTAACCATTTTCGGTCACACTTTTCGTTATTATTCATCACTTTTTGAAAATATTTAACCGAATAATATCTGTACTAGTTTTTTAACATCCGCTTCGAATATTCGAAATTAGAGTCTTTATTTTGAAAAAAAACGTACCCCTTGTTTAAATACTTCATACATTCATTTTCCTTTAACGGTAATGGCCATAAAGCAGGGTCTTGGCGTAGAATGGTATCTACGAAAAAAAATCATGATAAAAAAGCCTTTAAAAAAAATTATAAGTGACAATTTATAGAATAAAAACATTAACTGCCTAAAAAGTAAATTGTTTGTTTAGCAGATGTTAGAGGTGTCATTAAAGATAGTAAAAATTGGAGTACCTGAGTCAAGCTCATTATTATGCATTGTAGATTCAACACTTTCAACCTCTTGAATTTCATTTGAAGGACCTTGGCAGGCTACCTCATTTTCCGTGTTATTGTTTTCATCTTTTCTTTCATTGTTTTTATTATTATCTACAGTTTGTGGAAATTGCATATTAGTTTGGTTTGATGAAAAAAAATTTGTCATTTTCTGAAATTTAGCTACCATTTCCTCTCTCTCTTTCTTCAATCTTCTTTTAGAAGCTCCACTTTCATATTTTCTTAGCATTTTAATTATAACTGTATAACCTGAAAAGTGTTAAACTGTTCTTTTTTTTTCTTTCACGAATTTAGCGCTTCAGCTATTAAATGCATTCACACAAGAACTCTTTTGTGCGGAAGTAGAAAAGAATTGTAGAATTGCAATCGTTAATGCATTTTCAATAACAGTATAATTATTCAAGTCATTAATAATTTTCCGAAGGGAATTGTTTTTGTAGCAATTTGTACAAATACAAATGTTACAGTTATTTTATTTTTATGCTTTTGTTTTCAGACAATTTAGTAAATTTAACTTTGGCTCTTTTAAGTTAATAAAGATTTAATTTTCAGAGTTAATAAAAAACTATTTACTTTGAATCGGGGCCCCTAAAATTGTGGGGCCCGGGGCTATAGCCCCCCCCCCCCCATTCCTTGATCCGCCACTGGAAATGATAGAGCAATGCCTAAAGATGATAATAAAACACTAACTTTGGAAAAAAAAAATTTTTCCTCTCCGGAAGATAAAAAAACTCTAAGAAAAATTAAAACAACAACACATCGAAATTCATAATTGTCATAGAGCCAAGAGACGAAATGGTTGTCGTTCTCTTCATCTTATTCATTTCAAAGTGACTCAAGATATTTTTTGTAACACTAAATAATTTAAGTATACAACTAAACTTTTAAAAATCATTAAAGCAATAAGTTGCGTGGTTAGGATCATTATAAATGCGATCTTTCTCATTTTGCCCCGTCTTACCCTATTATGTTGTTTTCATATTTTCAAAGTGGTGTGACTTGGCAAACGTGTAGAACAAGATTTGTCAACCTTGTCAGTCAAGCGGTATTACTGCTTTAGGTCTAGTTGTTGTCTAGCCTTCATTATTAATACTTCTTGAAACACATAATAATATCTTTTAATAATATTTTGCATAATGTTGTTACTTAATTTACTAATATTTTTGCATTTGGCTTACCTTCATGTTGGTGTCTTTTGTTAAAAATGATTAATGGGTAGTGTTATTATTGGAACTCACTGCTTTTAATCATTCACTAAAAGCCATTCAAGAAAAAACATTTTGCCATATATAAATTTTGCTTATCTCAATTTTATTTTTTAGAACCATGATGTACCTACATGAATTGTTTTTTGAAAGCTAACATGAAATAACAATATTTAACAATTACTACTCTGGTATCACAACAGCTTATCTCTATCAGGTACATTGATTTTTAATTTATATATGATGTTTTTCTTTGTATTTACTTAATCGTTACATTTTTTCATTTCAGATTAATCATGTGATGTATTTATGTGATATAGAAGAAGTTATTGTAAATTTTTATGAATTTTTTTTACTTTTTTTAACATGCTGCTTTGGAAACACAATCTTTCTCTCCCTCTCTCTTTCTTAGATGAGAGGGAAAGTTAATAACATTTATGTAGTTACTGAGATCCAGTGCCGTGGCTTGTGGATTTGGCCCCCCCCCCCAACTAGCCATTACGGCCCCAATTTTTTTTTTTTTAAAGTGGATAAATTTTACAGATTACTTCAAAACAGCTGGGTACCTGACATATTTTAACGTCGCCGTTCATAAGACTAAATGCAATCAAATTAACGCTTAAATTCAAAGATATATTTTATAATTGTTAAATTGATATAGAGTTACTAGTGAAGAGTTTCTTTAACTACTGTAAATGCATTACGCATATAATAGAAGTACGTCGCAAACCATCAAAAAAAGGGTTTGCGACGTGTTTTCATGCTTGCAAACTCGTTTATTATGCCTTCATAACCTAATGTTCTTGCAACCTCGTTCTCAATAGACAGCATTGCTAAGGAAGACAAACGTTCATCGACCATTGTTGATCTATTTAAAAATACAAAGAAATAAAGCTACACGTATTTATGTATAATGAAGCAAGATTATTTATACTAACCTATGAAATGTTTTAATTAGTTTTAACTTGCTGAAGCTACGTTCTGCACTTGCAACAGTAACTGGTAAAGTAAGAATGATTCGTAACGCAATAACTAGATTGGGATAAGTTTCTTGCAGCTCTTCTTTGTAGATGTAGTTTAGGAAGTCATATGCAGATTTTAGGAGAGCATTTTTTTTCCTCTTTTATAACTATGACAAAACTCCGATTCTAAATCCTCAGATTCTATATCAGCAAGCTTTATTTGCAAATTTTTGCAATAAGCAGACAGAGAATTTTCATTACAAGCTTTGATGAGACTCTCAGATCGGTGAAGAAAGTCATAAAGCTTTGTGACAATGCTGATCTGTTCAAAACGCTCTTTTACTGATGCAATTGGCATATCAATTAGTGGCAAAAAGAAATCTGCTTTATACTGATGTTCAGGTTGCCAAGTGTGATCAGCACACTCGTATGAATAAATCGATTTTTTTTTTCGTGAACGCACCATCGAAAAAACCTTTTCAATACCCAATACTTCTGCGATTTCTGACGCCTAAACACGTGCGTCAGAAAATCCATTTTCGCGATACTTATAAAGAAACGCTTTTGTTGCATTTATTTCACTAGCTAATATGTCGAGAGAGGTTGCAGAAGACTGAAGCAGCTTACTTGATTTGTTAATTTGAAATAAAACGTCATACCAAATAATGATTGATAATAAGAAAGGCCATGTTCTAATATATTCTGTCAGCGATCGTACTTCTGTGGCTGTTGCCCTATCTCTATTTTCTAAGGCATGTTCTTCCAATTTTTCAAGTGCCTCTAAGATTTCTTTTAAATAGAAGCGAAGTGGTTTAACACAGTTTATTCTACTTTCCCATCTGGTATCTGATTGTGGCTTGACTGGAATTGCCACGCATGATTTTAAAATTTCCTAGAATAAATTTCCCAGAATAGATTTCCCAGAAGAAAGAAATTGCACTGATGGATGACAGTGCACCATCAACAATAACAAGATTGAGTGAATGGTTAGCACATGGAACATATAAGGCCTTAGGATTCATTTCCAGAAATCTTGCTTGAACACCTTTTACTTTTCTTTTCATATTAGCACCATTATCGTAAGATTGACCTCGACAGTCTAAAATATTTAGATCCCAATTTTTTGCCTGATTTAAAAATGCATTGAAAAGCCCTTTTCCAGTGGTATCATTTACTGTGAGATATCCATAGAAATTTTCGGAAATGTGGATACCTACTCCAGGAGTGCATGTTACTGATCGCAGAATAATGCTCATTTGTTCTTTGTGCGAAACGTCTGGCCTACAATCTAAAATAATAGAATAGTATTTTGCTTTTTTTACCTTAGAAAGGTTTTTGGATTCAATCTCCCTGGCTAAAAGTCTAATCAACTCGTTCTGTGTATCATTGCTCAAGTAGTGCTCCTTGGTTTCTTTGTCCTGAATTCTTTGCATAAGCTCATTGAGAACGGTATCATACTTAGCCAGTAATTCAAACACCCCAAGAAAGTTTCCATTGCTCTTTGAACCAATGGCTGTCTGAACCACGGAATGCAAGATTTCTTGCAGAAAGAAATAAGGTAATGTCTAGTATCCTTTCTAACACAGCCCTCCAAAATATCTGCTCTTTATGAAGCAACTTTTGTTTCTCGTCTACACTCTTAAACAAAATCAGGAAATCGCAACTGAAATTCAGGGATAACTTACTGAATTAATCATTGCGTTTAGGCACAATTGATTTTCAGGCGTTATCGCCTGAAATTCAGGGAATTATATTTTTCTGAAAATCAGGGAAACCAAGCCTTCTGAAAATCAGGGATTTTTGTTGCACTGAAATTCAGGAAATCTATTACTGTATATTCAGGAAAAAACTTTCACCAACTCGGGTTTTTATACCGTTTTTATAATATTTATTATATTGTCGGCATTTTTATTGTGGATAAAATTAATTTTGAAAGAATTTCGCCATTGCTGAATTGAGTAAAGTATTTGCACACGCCTAATTTAACCTAGGATTCAAAAACTATATTATACTATGTTGCTCGTGCACTTCACGTTTATAATTGTTCGACTATTAATTACTTAAATTTATGATAGAATTCATTATGATTTCATTAATCATGTTATTCAGTTCTTACTTGTAGGTAGAGATAATTACAATAATTAAAGTTAAAAGAAATTTATTAATATAATTACCAACATTACAATGCATTTAGCACTATTTATATTGTACACTTGTGTGGATAAATACATGTCGAAAAAAATAAAAACTATATTTCAAACACAAATACATCTCAAATAAAATAAAAAGATTTCGTTGATGTATGCATTTGTATAATATTTTTGACAATGTTCCTATCTCAGAATGTGAATAGATGTTGCTTATTTAAAGAGCGTTAAATATATTTAACGCGTTTTTAAAAAAGTAACAAGATCCCGTATACATTCTGAGATAGGAACATTGTCCAAGATCCCATACAAATGCACCTGCAAAAACTGCCAAACATGGCTTACACTTTGGTCATACTCAATCTGACCGATGTAGTGTAGCTTGAAACATTTGTCAACAGCAGAGACCATACAGCGCGACTCAATAACTTCGTTTTCTATAACGACAAACGATTGGCTAATGTTGCTAATTTTACCCAGTGCAATAATTATTGGTTGCTTAATTCCTTCACTTTTAATTTTCTCAAGAATTTCATCCATTGAAGTTCCATTCTAAAAAAAGGTAATATAAATATTAGGGTGGTCCATTTTAACATGTTAAATTTTTTTTGTTTAAATTAATGAGGCATGTTGCCTTATTTCTTCCTTTTGGTCTAAAAAATCAACTGTGCAAAGTTTCAGGTTGAAAAAAAATATATTTAGGGGTTGCTAAAGCAAATCAAAGTCTAGAATATTTTGTGGTTTTGCAAAAAAAGTTTTTAAAACTAGAGTTTTTGTGCAGACTGTGTATTTTTTATTGTGTTTAATCATTGTGTTTCATTACCAATGTAGAAATATTGTAAAAATTTCTTATTCATTCAGTAGATGTCAGCATTATACTTAATATACTTCTAGAATAATTATTACATACAATTTTAAACACCCTTTTTTGGTAATACTATAATTATTAATTACTGAATTAACTTTTTGAATTAACATTTCATTCATTTTAATAGAACTTGCTTGCATAATTTATTGTAGGTTAAATAATTTAAAATAAAAATGGCTAAAGCTGCAATAAATATACCAACAAGAAAAGCAACAGAAATATATTTGATTGGGCAAACATTGGAGAACTTTGGTGAGTGATTCCTTCCAACAGAAAAAGATCTTCTAAAGCGTAGTTTCTTCTTTGGAACAAATATTTAAGAGAATCACAAAAAGGTCGTCGACGAAGTGCTGTTCTTGTGGACAAAGGCACATATTCCAGTTATGGAGACCCATGCAATCATTGCAAACTGCCAAAAAAAAAGAGCGAATAGAGAAAGAGAAGAAAAAAATGGAAGCTTAAAGGTGCAACTTGTTGACTCGACACTATCCTTTTCAGACTCATCAGAGTCATCAGAACATGGCTCTCCTTAAAGACGTAATCAAGATCAAAGCAATCAACTTCTTCCAAGAAATTGAAAATGACTCCAGAGTTGGTTTCTGCATTGGACCGTATTAACATTTCAGACTGGCGCACTGTTCACATTTTGAATGCCACAACAGCAACAGATCAATCTCCAGTAGCTCAGTTCGACGTGCTAGTATATATAGCAGGGCTATCACAACAGCCACCGTGAGGGATTCATTCATCAATGAAGTTCAACAGAAGGATACTTTTTTAGTATTACACTGGGATGGCAAGTTGCTCTCAGACTGTACAGGAAATGGAGATGGCTTAAAGGTGGATTGTTTCAGGAAGGGTGCAGAAAGCTTGAGAAACTGAAAATTGTAAATGATGGGGCAGAGAGGGGAGCTGCAATGATTTCCACTTTCAATGATTCTTTGACAAGGGACGAAAACAAGCACTACTACTAGTTGTGGAGCACCATGTCGTCTCCACCCCCTCAAATGACTTTTCTGACATTAACGAACAATGTGAATGATTGTGTTCTAGTTTTGTCACGTTTTTTGCATATTTTGATTTCAATAACTTTTCAGTGATTTTTAAATTTAAATTTGTCTTAAATTCATTTACTTGTTCCTGCAATTTGCATTATTTTGATAATATGATTCATTTAATCTATAGTTATATTGTAATTTTTTACTGCTGAGCCAGAAAATAAAAATAAATGAAAATTACACAGTATTTACACTGTGGCATCAACTATGAAACTTTTATAGCATTGAGCAACCTCTAAATACAGTCCGAACTATGTAATATTTTGCACAGTAGCTTTTTTAAACAAAATGAACATAAAAACAACATGCCTCTGCAATATATGAAACTTGACTTTTTTGGACTACCCTAATAAATATATAGTTGCTGAAGTGTGCAACGTGACTCGGTTGCACACTTCAGCAACCGAGTCACGTTGCCGATTTCACATAGGCACACTCAGCATAAGCGGAGGTAGTAACAGAGCGTATTCTTGTTTGGTTTCTGTAAAAATGTTGCCAAGTACATACATTACATACACATAATAAAAGTAACTAAAACAATATAATTTTTATAAACTTAATAATAAGTTAATTTTAACTTATTTGTAGATAGGATCTCTATTTAAATTTGAATAAAATTAAACAAACATGTACTTTCGAGTAGGTTGTTGTCAGCTGCTACTTCATCAAGTAATATTGCAAGGTTGGTTGACAACCCTTTGCATTTTCCTTTGGCATACAAAAGGATCCTGGAAAAACAGTCTCCCAGTCCCTCCACTAGCCGTTTGCTGTTGGGTGCACTTCTACAGAATTCTTCCTAAATAATTTAATTAGTTTATAAGATAAATCATTAATGTAAACAACTAACAAACAGTGACTCATAATTAGTGGCTCATAATTTCATCAACTAACTACACAATGATTACTGAAAGCAGATTAAAAGCTTACCGCAGATGAGTAAATATTTCTTAATGGGGGAAATGATAAAAAAATTGTTTTTATTGGAGGTCTTCCTTCCCTAACCCAGAGACTGCGACTTGAATAGGTTGATCCCATAATAATATTTATGTGATCCTCGTTAGGTGTCTCGTTTATAAGTTCATGGGTTAGTGCCCTTTCATCTTCGGTAAAATACTCTGATGAAAAAAATTGAAAATATTAAAAAAAGGCATATAATCTTTTACTATATCTTTAAATATATTTTAATACAGCACTTAAATACACCATTACATATAAATAGGATAAAACTATGAATAAATCAGAATGAAAATCAAGAAATAATATATATAAAAACAAATAAAACTTACAAGTAAATCAATAATTGTTATACTATTATTGAATACAAATTTTTCAACTATAGAGTTATCCAAATAAATATATTTTAAATATATACTTAATGCAAATGTTCAATCTATAAACAAACAATTAAAATAAAAACCATCTAGTCATGATCTAGTCATGGTTCCATTGACTAGATCAACTGCATCTGTTCTTAGGCGCTTCTGATGCAGCTTGTGTGCCTTTTCAATAACCGGAAGTTGTTTTCTCAGCGTCTTTAAGCGTTCTTCAATATAGCCTGACGGGGAATACTTTCTTAATTTTCCGTTTCGTATTACTTCAACATACTGTCTGAAGTAAGCATCCTTTAAGTAAAAAAAAAAGTTTCGTAAAGCTAAACTAAATAAAATTTAAACTATATTCCTATTTCCATAAATATGCAAACAAAAGTTTCAATTAGACTTATAACAACACTTACATAACCATCTCCATTACCACTTCTTAAGGTTGGAAAGCGGTTTATCACCACCATTGCCAAAGACTTTTTTATCTTTGTATTGGGATAGCTGCAAAAAAAGAAAATCAATTCTGTTGTGTTTAATAACCTTCCTATAGCTCCATTTATTTTTTGCAGTAAATTTTTTATAAATAATAACTTATATCTAAAATAAAATTTCTTTTATTTTAGATTTGTTTTTTTTAGATTTAAAATTTATTTTATTTTAGATTTGTTTTATTTACTGATTTAAATATTCGAACACAATATTCAAACATTCAAATACCAAACAAATATAAGTATCTGAATAAAATATCATATTAAAGACTTCCTAACCAGTTATTATCTTTTACAAGATTTCCAACAATGATACGCACAAAAAGATCCTTCATCAAAACTAACTGCCCGGTTCGTTCAAACTCAGACAAGATTGATGCACCTTTAGGGTGATCTTTCAACATACCATCAATGTCCTTAAATATTCGCTTTTACAATATTACAAATAGTGAAATATATACAATTATACAAATAATTTCAAAAAAAGTTTAAGCTTCTAACAAAATTATAAATTGTAAATATATATGCATTAATGATATAAATTTAATAACAACCATAACTCACAATACAACATTTAACAAAAATTATAGAAAAAAATAATCTTTTGTAGCAAATGCAAGCTAATAATCATTTACTATGCTTATTAATAAATATAACAATTTTATTAAGAAAGCTTAAAAGTTTCATTTAATATTATTTATTAAACAAATTTCACTCACAAACTTATATTGACATTGATATGATGTTCTAACTGAACTGCTAACAACACCGGAATTTATTTGATCCATTATGATTGTTGTTGTAGGTACAATATAGATGCAGAGCTTTGTAGTTGTATATATGCTTAGTCGGAGTTGATATGGCAAGGAGGCTTCACATTCTATTACTAAATAAATATGCTAAGAATAATGCAAGTTTATACCTTAGTTCAAGTTTTCATCCAATATTGAGATGAGAGTTAGAGATTTATACATAGTTATTGATAATTTACACAAAGTTATTGAGATAATAGAGAGAGAGTTTCAAGACAAGTATTATAGACAATCTTAAAGTTAAAGCTATAAATCTATCATACAAAGAAATATTGCAAGAGTACAATATTACATCACTCATTTTATTTTAAATCTTTATAATATTACTGATTAGTTATTCTAATATATATATATATATATATATATATATATATATATATATATATATATATATATATATATATATATATATATATATATATATATATATATATATATATATATATGTATATTTATATATATACATATATATATATATATATATATATATATATATATATTTATATATATATATACACACACATATATATATATATATATATACATATATATATATATGAATATAAATACATAAAGTATTATACATATATATATATGATAAAAATTATACATATATATACATTAACAAAATTGAATAATATTCAAATTTTATTATTTTTTAATTTCGAAAAATCCTAAGTCAAAGAAAAGCACACAAATACACATGGTATCTAAATAAAACAACTCATTTATGTTTTAACTCATAATGTATGTTTTACAAATCAAAATATTTGACCAAATTATATCACATTTATATGTTATCTGCACATAGTGTGTGACACAATGAAATGTGCATAAAGTGACAGATCGGATTATAGCAAGTACCCGAAAAAACAGGATGATAGTCAAGCAAACTATCAAGTGTGTAGTTGACAGCTGACAGTTTTGGTATCATCACAAGTTACAGTGTAGCTGTGTAGGTGCTCATCAAACTAAATGAGCCTAAAACTATGGCATAACAAATGAGCTTTTTTGTCCATGATCACAATCTTGTCTATACAAATAAAGTTTGGCTCTCCATGTTCATTAATGTCTGCTATTAGTGACATTCCAGGTTTGTAAACAGTACCATAGGCTTCAATAAAATTTGCTAAATATACAATAGCATGTTGATCTGCAAAATGTGATGATATTGTTTCTCCATTCGGCACAAGATATAAAAGTATTTCTGTAAATGTGCCCACAATAAGGCTTTGTTTAAAACCTGTTTTTTTCCACCACTGACTACATTGTGCAAGTTGATGACGAAATGCAAGAGTGTAGGCAATGTTACGAAAATTGCACACAATGTGGGCTAATCTCTTAAAAAAATTGTGTTTGGCTTCAAAACGCATGCACCACATCCTGGCAAATAACCCATTTTTTAAGATTAGACTTGGATAATGTGTCAGCCTGTGGTGTTTGTACATTAAATTCTTATTTGGAAAAAGATTTTTGAATAGGGTGTTATGGTCAGAAATCAAAGCCGCTAAATATGCCATGTCAAATTTGTGGACTACAGGTGAAAATACATTATTTGAAATTTTTAACAGTAGCAGCAAAAGTTTCCAGTGTTCAGAGTTACTTGGTACTTTATCGCCAATCAACAAAGGCAGGACAATTAGTAAAGTCATTGTTTGACTAGATCTCTGTCCAAGAAGAGAACTATTATCTTTTAATCGATTTTCAGTTATCAGACTGGGTTTTTTGTCTTGTAATGTTAATCCATAAGGAAAATGTCTAAGACGATTATTTAACAAATTTAAATCAAAAAGATGTTGCACGTAAATAAAAATATAAAGAACCAATTTGATTTCTAAAGGAGCTATACCTTCTAAAATATCATGCATGATGTCCCCAGTATCATTTTTAGCCGGATGATAGTACTTAAGTTCTTTTAAAATACTTATAACTTTTATTCCAAAATCAGCTTTATAAACTTGCTGCATAGCTAATTTGTTAACAATTTCCTCATATTGTGCTACAGTTCGTTGAAGCGTTGGAACTTCTGTAAAAATGCTTTGCATTGTTTTTTTGTCAGCTGTGCAAAGATCACAACAAAAGTCACTATCAAAAGACTCTACATAGCCTAAACAAGTATGAAGTCCAAGATTGTCCCCTGTAATTTGACTAAGAATGCATCGCACATGTCTTGAAGTAGCATCACCATCAACTTTAATTTGAAATCCATCCTCCATACATTTTAAATCATCAACAATGGCTCTTCAAACTGCATTAATGCCATATTTTTTTATGTCATTGACATATGTCAATGCAACTAAATGTACATTTGCTAAATTGGAATTAAAAACAGCTGGAAAATTTTTCAGAATAAAGTAAAATGTTCCAAGCTTATGTATGGACGCTTTTGATCCTATAGGATTTACTGTTTCGACATCATCATAATAGAGTTGAACAATAAGTTCGTGGGTGATAAAATTAACTGAAGGCAAGGGATGGCGATTTCGATGTGCTTGGTAATTACTTCCATCTTGGTAGTCACATAAGATTCCACCTTCAGCTATATTTTCACTAAAAGTGCAGGCTGACCAGCAATCAGAGTGTCTAAAAATATACTTAAGGGTTTTGCTGATGGGCACAAACATAAAAGTGTCTTCTACTTGAACTTGCTTGCCCATCTTTGTTTCCCACCGATGTCCCAATACAATTTCAGTAGGGATAATTAATGCACCAACCCTTTCTAGATATGTACTCAGCTTTTTCATAGTATCAATATTCTGGAATGGGTGTTCAAGAGCAGCAAGAAAAGTTTCTGCTGTGTTTTTATTCTCTGAACAATTCATAGTAAATACTTCACTGACTTTATGTTGCACAGCACAAGCAAAAACAGAAAACATCTCATCCAAGCCATTACGGATGTCATTGATATTGCTTAATGGTATAGCAGCAGATATTAGATTAAGAAGAAACTTGGCAGCTGGTAAAAATATTCCTCTATGGTCAAAACATTCAGCTACATCTAGAATCGGTTGTGCATCAGGAGCATCATTAACATCATCAAAATCTTCTGGCGCAAAGCTATCTGGCGCAAAGCTATCAAAATTGCCTTGTGATAAATCAAGTATTTGATTAGCAACAAAAGGCACTTTCCAAACTTCTTTTTTAACATGAGAACGCACATGTTTTTGAAAACTATGAAAAGATGTAAATAATCTTTTGCATCCTTTCTGGCTACATACAAGTTCACTTGGTTCCTCAAGCACATGTATACCTTTCATATGGCAAAGTAAAAACCTTATTGTTGGGAAATTGCGTGCACATTTAAAGCATGTTAACTGCATTTTTATTGATTTACTTTTTTATATTAGTGAACCCGTAAACAGCAAAAATTGTTTTAGTTAAAAAATACCTTGGAATATATAGTAGAAAATACACTTTTAATCTTTAAAAAATCTCCAAGCTTCGGAAACATCAACTTTAAATCCTCGATGGTAACCAGCATTATCGCATCAGCATCAATACCATTTTCTGAAAAAATATCAATTTAAAACAAAATAACTTTTTTTATATTATTTTATAAACAAGGTAGATATTATAGCATTTAATTCAAAGTTTATATTTTAAATATATAGAAACAAAACTCAATTCTTATATAAAGGTGAATATAATTCAGAGTAATGTAAATTTAATTTAATTAGTACTGTTAAATTTGCATTTAGTACTAAAGGTATAACAGTACTACAAGGAAATTTAACATTTTTCTAAATTATTATTGAAAAAAAAACTTTAAATTATTATTGAGAAAAATAACTAGTACTAATCAAGTCTAATGTACAGAAAATTAACATACCTTCTAGAACCTGCATACTATTCTCTAACTTCTTTAGAGACAATTCATTGACAAACGCATGAAATAATTCAGTGGGTAATTGAGCCATTCTCAATTGTCAAGTAATTAAAAACTAATTCATTTTAAGAAATCAGTTAATTAAATTTTATTTATGATAAATAATAACTTATAAATTTATGAAGTCATATACAATATATGAAGTATTTTAAGACAATAATAATATTGTAGTAATTTCAATCTGTAAAAAGTATAATATTTTAAAACCTTTCATTTTACAACACTTAGAACAAAAGTTGAGCGTACATACCACGCTAGAAATTTAGCTACTGAATATTTCAATATGGAGTAAACGCGTTTTTCTTAATTTGTGTGCCTGAATAAATCAGAGCACGAAATAACCTGAATCGTTCAACTGAAAATCAGGAATTTCGCCTGATTTTAAGGGCGGAAAAATTAACTGAATAATTCATGTAATAATTTCCCTGAATTCATCTTAGAGTGTATGGTAGCTTGATTTGCAATGCCTGCATTACCAAAATTGAGGAAAAAGAAATTAATTAAGAAAAAAAAAGTAACAAAGCAATAAATTAAAGAAAATATCAGTTAACCTTTTCGTAAAGTTATCTATTGTTCAAAGCACTTGAAATGTGCACTGCATGTTTCGTGCTCTTTAAGTTTTTTTGACAAGCCTTCCCAAGTGTTCATTCTTTGCCGGAATGGTGAAGAAGTTATCCCAAAAAGTTTGCAACAAAAACAAAACAATTTATTGCTGTTCAAAGAATATATGAGCCATGTGCGTTCAAGATTTCTCCATTCTTCATCTTGCGGCTATAATAATTCAGTGAAAACCGTCTTCTTTCTAAATTGTATGGAAAATCAATTGATGGTATTCTATCACGTGACGTTAAAATTCGCGGCCGCCATACTGTATGGCAAATAAATTTATATAGAATTTGATTCTCTATCTCACGATATAATTAATTTATTTTTGCTTAAAATAAAACTATTAAATAACTTGTTTTCAAGTGTGTTTTAAGTAATGTGCAATTAAGTAAACTGAACATAAAGTACTTCAAACCATTCAAAAATAGACTAAATTATTTGTGTTTTACATTTTTAAGATCTTCTGTTAAGTATTATAACACATACAATTCTTTTATATATATAAATATATTTTTATCAATTAGTAACTAGCATAACTCAGAAACAGCGAAAATATTTTTGTTGTTTAAGCATGTTAAATAAGTTTATTAAATTGTATTATTATTTTAAAATGCTATGTATATAAATTACTTATTTAATAGCTGTAGTATGTTAAAAGTATTGAATAGTAATTAGTAACAATAATAATTGGCAACAAGCAAAACCACAAACTTAGAAGAATGTGTCATTTTAGAGGCAATCAACACTCGTGCAAAAAACGTAAACAAGTTGCAAAGGATCCAAATGATTATAATTTTATTATAAACTTTGAGTTGTTGAAAATATATGTGTATCTTTTTGCTGTCATGTCAAGAATGTTTTTCATAAAACATTGACTTTTTATTGACTATTTAACTTATCACATGAGCGCTGTTCATAAGTTAAACTTTGACTTTGACTAGCTTAAAAGCAGTGTTTTTAATTAACCGTTCTTTACATTGAATTCTACTGGAAATAAAAGTATATATAGTAGACGAAATTCATTGGAAGATCTACATTAGCTTTAAGATATGTAGGAAAAGGCACAAATCAAATTAAAAATTTTTTTGAAATAAGTTGCAACATTTCAATGACTTCTATTAGTAAATCTATAGTAAATCTGTAAGTATTAAAACATTTTCAAGGAATATATGTATCCATTCAAACAATAATGTTTAGAAGATCTTTTTTATTTCATTGATAAACGTGCAATGATTTTCTCAGAAGAGGTGACTCTTTTTTATTTAAAGATGTTGTTAGTTGTGGGCCTTATGTACAATTCTATATACCACTGAAAGTAAAGTGTGTTGGACATGTGCAGATTTTTAATGATTTCATTGAATTCAACGATGAATGCAAACAACTGGAACTTAATAATTAATCTCAATAATGACTTAACAACATAACCTTTTGTTGATACTATAAACAAACATGATTCTGAACGTTTTAAGTTATCTGGATTTTTAAGAAATCAATTTTCAAATACACCTTAAAAATATGCTCAAATTGACAAAAAATGCTGGACTAGCACGTTTAAAATAATATACATGACAACTTCTTTTAGAATTGTGTACTATAAAAAATACAACTTCTCTAATTCGAATTTGATAGGTGAAATAAAAGTTTAAATTAAAAGATTTTTTAATTATAGAATATTTTTTATTTATTTTCATTATACAAAAAAGATTGTTTTAAAACATGTGTAAAAACATTGTTTTTTTTTTTATAGAAACTATAAATTATTTTATCCTTGTTAGCAAAACTATGCCAAGTACTTGTTTTGTCAACGGTTGCTCAAGTAGAGCAGACCGTGGCAAAATATCTTTCCATAGCTTCCCCACTATTTTTAGGCATCATGGTAGTAAAACCCAAGAGTTGTCATCTAAGAGGCGCTGTGAATGGATTGCAGCAGTTAATAGGCAAAAAGAACCTACCAAATTCTCGAAAGTATGCTCTGCTCACTTTATTTCAGGTATGAAATTGATAGAATTCTGCCATATTATGTTACTTGTAAAGTTCTATATATGTACAATATATATGTTTTTAATATTTACGCCATATTTATTATTTATAGGTAAACCATCTGCATTATATAATGTTACCAACCCAGATTGGGTTCCTAGTTTATTGTTGTCTGCATCAGAAAGGCAACCACAAGATAAAAAGACGGGCACCTCCACTCTCCCCAAAACCTCAAAAGTTGCAAGGTACGCGCTTTATAGGTTAGTGGACTAAAATGGTGTTGCGTAACTTTTGTAAAGCATTACATTGTTATTATAAAAAATTACACAGTCAATTTCAAAAATATTTTATACTAATTTAAAGTAAATAAAGTAACGCTTTAAGCGAAGTGTTAGTCCACATTCTCTTACGACAACTTTATTGTCGACTGTTTAACTTCAACATTGACATTCCTTAACTCACAGGTTTATGTTATTTTCAGATATTCTCGTGCGCAAAATAAAGATGAAAAAAAAACCAGTATGCTGCCGCAGAGGATTTGCTACATTTTGCAGAGGGAGCTGCCAGTGAAACAACTAGCGAGGTTTCAATCAGCGATCCAATTGCAAAACCTAAAATATGCACTTTTTTGTTGAAAGGTTCTGTTGCTAAGAAGCAAAGTAATGGAATCAAATTCCTTACGATTGATGAAGCGCAACATAATGAAAGCGAATTCCTGACGAAAGATTATAGGCGAATTCTAAGTGAAAACATTAATTTGAAGGAAAAGCTCTTATCGTTTCAAATAACAATTGAGTCTTTTACCGATGATGAGAAAGTTCTTTATTACACAGGCTTACCCAGTAGCAAAGTGTTATTGGCTTTATTTCAGCATGTCGAAGCATATATTTCATTAACAGCGCTTTCGCGACTATCTAAGTTCCAAAAAGTTGCGTCAAAAACTTTCAAGAATATTTTGCACATATTATATGTTCGTATGAAACCTCTGATTTTCTGGCCGGAAAGAAAAGAATTACAACAATCCATGCCATTATCGTTTAGACAAAACTTTGGGCTTAAGATAGCTGTCATCATAGACTGTTTTGAAATTTTTATTGAAATACCCTCAAATCTTATGGCCAGAGCACAAACATGGAGCAACTATAAAAGTCATAACACCGTAAAATATTTGATCGGCATTGTTCCACAAGGCGTTATTTCTTAGATTTCCCAGGGATGGGGTGGGAGAACTAGCGATAAACTTATCACCGAACAATGTGGGCTCCTTGAGAAGCTCAACCCTGGAGATGTAGTGCTAGCTGACCGAGGTTTTAACATAGCCGACTCTGTTGGTCTTATGTGTGCTGAGGTTAAAATCCCAGCCTTTACAAGAGGAAAGAAGCAGCTATCTGCTGTTGATGTCGAAAGTACTAGAAAAATCGCCCATTCGAGAGTCAATGTAGAAAGAGTGATTGGATTAGCAAGAAACAAATACACTATATTAAAGGAAATTTTACCAGTTGATTTTTTAATGTGCGAGGCAGACAATATAACGACTGTAGACAAAATTGTTACAGTGAGTTGCGCACTTACCAATTGTTGCAAATCAATCGTACGTTTTGATTAATACGGAAATTATGTCATACCGTTTCAATATGTTAGTAAAATATACTATATTATTTAAAAATATAATAAGGGTGACATAAATATATTAATATATACATTTTTTTATGTTAATCTAGTCATTTATGAGTCACTTACTTTTGGTTGACCCAACTGTCTTTTTATACTGTGGCAAATTACGACACTCGGGACAAACCATGCTCCCTTAGGTGGAGACTTAGATTTAACACACTCATAGTGACACCATTTGTAATTGAAGCTTGCATGATCACATCCAATATAATTATACAAATCATCATAGGGCGTTTGACATAATCAGAATAGTTCGATGTTGCAATCGGGGTCCATTGTAGTGGAAATAGCGGCTTCAACTACTGATGTACTAGAAATAGTGGCTTCACCAACTGATGTACTAAAAATATCTGCTTCAACTTCTGATGTAGCTGTATTAAACTTTTCGAGTAAGGAAGGTTGCGCCCTCGAATGAATGGCTCCAATTATTTCTGGTAGGATTGCCTTTTCAAAGAATAGTTGCGATTTAAGCAAAATTTCATTCCAGAAGACCTTTAAATTAGTTTCATTTATTTTAAAAATATAAATAACAACATAAAATAAAATTTATAAATTAAGTTAAACCTCATCAGGGTATATTCTTTCCAAGTGAGAACTTGCTTTGGTCCAAACAAAGTAATCGCAAAACTTTACTTTTCACACAAACATTTGTGTTTGAACCTGGTAATAATGTGCATGAGATTTTTTCAAATGCAGTTTGCCATAAACATTCTCCAGTGATGACCTTTTGTCTACGCAACCCTGAATATCTATATCTCGAAGACAAAATGGGCATTTTATTTCTAATACTCCTTTGCCACAGCAATTACAAGATACTAATGAATCTGGAGTTGCTCCTAAATATGAGTTGTTGTGGTCGATATGTAGGCCACTTTTAGAAATTTTTTATTCAGTATGCTTGTCTTTGATTAAGTTAGTATAGCAATCTAGAGCTCCTGATTCGTGCTGACACCCCCAGTCTGTAGCCGCTGTTTTAAACTTAAGTAATGAAGGATAGCATATAGATTTTACAGTGCTTATTGATGGTTTTAAGGGCGAAGTAATGCATGCTTTCTTCATATTTGATGAAGTTATTCTGCCTGCGCGGAATCTAAACCACATGTGGCTTGCAGCTTGACTTCTAGTCTGCTCTTCTACAAGTTGACACGCTTCCTTAGTTGTAAGCAGCGTTTTACTAGTTAGAATTTGAGTACACAACTCATCTATATCCTCAAGTGTTGCTGATGTGAATGGTGTTTCAGTAGTTCTACAGAAACCCAGGGGTACAAGGAAGATAATAACCTAGGAACGTAAGATTCAACAAAGTTAGGTACTATTGACAGTATACTTGGTTTAGCGCCAGTGTCATGTAATTTTTGAAAAAGATTGTTCATTTCCGTAGTGTTGGGAGGTTTTACAAACGGAAGAGGCTGTAAATAATATTGTCTAATAGGTGTCTGAGATAACTTATTATCAAGATTCTTTTTCATCGTTGTTGTCGATGTAAAATCAATGTCTTTTAGCCTAGAATTTGTTACTTTCTTCACATTTGATGGTAGCATCCAGTATGCTGCTTCTTCAGTAACAGTTCGGCTTTTCTCTAAGCGCACAGAAGCATCTATTTCAAAGAGCGTGGCACTGACATGAGTACATGTTTCAGCTAAACCTGCCATACAGTTGCAGTGTGCAGCTAAAATGTTTCCACTCTTTTCAGCAATAATCCAAGGTTGTAGTGGTGGCCGGCTGATACTCTGAGAGTGTCTCACCTGAACAATATATATATATATATATATATATATATATATATATATATATATATATATATATATATATATATATATATATATATATATATATTTATAATTGTAAGCATATATGTATACGTGTATACTTAAATTGTTGATATTGCTAATTCCTACCTTGGCTTTAACAATGACACGGTTATTCACAACATAGCTTGCCAAATCAAAAAACCAACCGCTGACGAACTGGTAGTATGCACCTAGAGATTTATAAGATTTTAATTCATTCATTGTATAAGCACTTTTTGTGTAGACGCAATAGTTTACAATGTCTGGATACTCCACGGAAGGAAGTGATTTAGGATTTGTGTCCCATTCGCTAAATTTCAATTTATAAGGGTCTACCCCACTAACAAGCTGTAATTTTGCAACATACCGAATTGCAGCAGCACCCTGTAATGTTTGAGCATATTCCTCCATTTTGACAACAATATATACAGTGAAACACCTATTGTTGAAATAAAAAAATGTATAATATTTTGGATTTGGAAAAAATTAGACAACTTGCAGAAGATCCATTTTTGTGGAGGATTTCATGGACATTTACTTCTAATTTTAAGTTTTTGGGGTTTACCCGCTCCCACCTCGATATCTTAAAGGCTTATTATCATTGTAATGGTTCCTATGGAAAGAAAAAAACTACACTTTTGTTGAGTTTTTGAAACAGATTTTTTTTCATTAATAATGAAATTATATTGTACACAATTAAACAATACTAAAAAAAGTTGATTATATATATATTTTTAAATATGCTGTGTAAATTTGAGCATATTTTCAAGGTGTACTCATTGAAAAACTTTGCTTTGAGAAAACACAAAAATAAAAGCATAAATAACTAATAAGTCACAAAAACTTAAACTCTTTTTAATATGAAAGAATCTTCTTTTTTGGCTGACTTAAATCAACTAACCCTTTTTTGACTGCTTTTAGGATTTTCCATCATTCTAAACTTTGAGTAAAAACTTTGTTTGAGCTGTTTTTGTTTTCAGACATCAAAAATAGCTTAAGAAGCATCATAGAATTCAATAAGACAAAACTACACAAGCTAACTTCAGTGTTGCAAATTAATCCATGTAGTAAAATTGAAAACCTGGGTAAACATTGTAATGTAGACTTTGCTAACTAATCCATGAAATAAAATCAATTTTTTAAATGATAATCAATATTTTTATCTGCATTCCACAATTTTACATGATTCGCGGTGCTCTGACAATACATTAATACCATTTTATTACTGTAATAAGGTTTTACAACTCTATTCAATGATGAATAGTCTTTTTTCCAATTTTTTTAATTTCTTTAAGCAGGACAAGCCATAAATAATACTGCAACAGCTTCATATGATTTTAGAAATGTTTATTTGGTGGCACAAGATCAACATACAATATACTTGTACTCTACGTAAAAGTCCTTGAAATGTTACAACTTATTTCATAAATTTTTTGATTTGCTTCATATCTTCTACTTCCTATTTATTGAAGACCTTCATATCGAACTTTAAACAAATGCGTCTACTTTTTTCGCTGCAGAATTTGATGTAAAGAGCAGCTATATTTTAAACACACAACTTTTAACTTTAAAGTAAAACTTATGAACAGCAACCATGTTAGGAGTGGAATTGTAAATATAAAGTCTATGTTTTATGGAAAACATTCTGGAATGTCAGCTAAAGGTTAAAATAAATTTTCAACAATTTTAAGTTTGTAGTATTTTAGTTTATAGTAAAATCGTAATCATTTGGAACTTCTGTAACTTTTTGTACGTTTTTTGCATGAGTGTTGATTGCCTCTAAAATGACACATTCTTCTAAGTTTGTGGTTTTGCTTGCTTGTATTGTATTATTGTTTTATTTAGATACTACAATAGAATAAACATCAGCATATTATTTATATACAGAGCAATTAAAAATACTAAAACCATTTAATACTTTATTGAGCATACTTAAACAACTAAACTATGTTTACTGTACTATGAGTCATGTAAATTAATTCAAAACAAAAATTTAATAAAATGCCTTAGAATACATAACATAAGGTTTTTAAAATGTTAACACAAATAGTTGTATTTATTTTTTTGGTTATTTATTAAGTTTGAGAATGTTTCAGATTATATTATATGCAATTTACTTAGTTGCTAAGGTTAATTAACTTGTTTGGCAGTGTTTAGAAAACAAGTTATTTAATATTGAGTTTTAGTTTAAACAAAAAAAAATTAATTACATCATGAGAAAGAGAATTAAATTCTATATAAATTTAATCAAAATAATAAACTTTTTAACAATCTTTTTCTATAGGAACCACATTAACAGATAATAGTAATTGGCCTTGCGTTAAAGCTCCTTAAGCTAATGTGTTAGTTTGACCTACAAGATGGCGTCGGAATAGTAATGTTTACATCGTGACGTCAATAGAACACCATCAATTTCGATCTTTTTGAAACCACGTTTAACAATGTCACACCTCTGTGCGTCAGAAACATTATTGTGATAAGATAAATTGTGATAAAATAAAAAACAATTTATAATTCATAAATATATAAACATTGAAATATGTAATCTAAATACAAATAATAATATATTCACACCTAATAAAATATGCGAATTAGAGAAATATATTTCTTCGCACGATTGGCTGCTGCTTAATGGTTTCTCTTTAACGGTTTGACAGATTTTTTTGAAGCTCACGTTTTTCATAAAATTCGGACCTCGGGAGTTAAACATTTTTTTTCTTTTTTTTTTACATCAAAAATATTATTGCTTTTTTCACGCTTGCTTAATTTTGGTAATATTGTCTTTAAAAGGCCATGTTTTTTTATTAATAGTAACAGTAACTATATATATATGTTCAAATGTTCTTAATATAAAAAATACAAAAAAAAATAATTTCAAATTACAAAAAGGGCCCCTAAAAAAGCTGCCCCCCCCCAGTTGGGGGGGTGTGGGGGAGCCTAGCCACGGCTCTGCTGAGCTCTTAAAATATCTTATTAAATTGTGGTGTTATTTGCGAGTGTTATTACGTTGTGTTGTCTAATCTTTTTATAATCTTTTTTATTTTTTAATTATTCTGGAGACACATATTAATGTCTGCTTACAAATATCTTATGCTATATTTACCCATATAAATTTATTTATATCTCATTTTGGTTCTTTATTTCTAATAGTCTAATATATTTCTAACAATGTTTATAGTTTGGCTCCTTGAAGCATTTTATAGTTTTGCTTTTTAATTAATAATATTTTAAACCCGTTGTGATTACTTTTTAAGTAAAGTTTACTAAAGGCCAACATGAAATAACGCCGTTGAACAACTCCGACAAGAACTGCTGCATCACGACACCAACTGCAGTATCACAACAGGTCACCAAAAGCAAGTAAATTGTTTTCCAGTTTATTTTTTCTTTTTTTTTATATCTACTTATCTGTTACAATTTTTATTTTAGGTTTGTCATATGACGCATTAATGCAATATAAAAGATCAAAGTTTACATATCTTTTTTAATTTGTCATACTCATGTTTGATTGTAAATTAAAATTTTTTTATTTAAAACGTATTTGTTATCAATTGCTTGGTTATAAATAATAAATTTAGTCATTTTTAATAAACTTATTTATTTGTGTGCATCTAACATTTTTAGATAACAATTTTCTTTTTTAAAGAAAGATTAATCAAAGGGATACCAAAAAATTATTAACTCCTGTATAACATAAGTTAACTTCATATTAATTTTGGTAATTACTTAAAGTTCATGTTATTATAAAAAATATTACAAGAAATTAGTTGATAATTTCGTCAATGATGAAGTGTTTTTATATTGTGTTAGTAACTAAAAACTTATTGTGTTGAACTTTGGGAATGTCGAAGAAAATGGTTCTGCCTCAAACTGATATGACCTAACTCAGTTGCAAATTGTTCAAATAATGTTAGATATTAACTTGTAAACTATTTTACCTGTTCATACTTTTAATGTTAAATTTACTTATGGATTGATACTTTTAATTTAAAGGCATATTTCTAAAAGGTTATAAGTTTAAGGTTTTTCAACTTTAAACTAAATTGTGGAAAACAGCTCACTTATACCTACAATAAATTAATTATGTAACAGACCGACCATAACATAAATTACGGGTTGCTTTTTGCTAGTTTGTATTAATTCTATTAACTTTAATAATAGTGTTATTAATGATAATATTATAAATGATAATATAATAACAATATTTTTAAAAATATTAAATTAATATTTGATTTCATTTTACATATATCTATGTATTTTGATTTGGAAAAAGGTTTTTATTATTTCTATTGCTAAGCATTATTTTCAATAAGTTTAATTGTAAAATAAATTTAGTTATTGTTCTAATTATAGATTTTTTTTTTTAGTTGAAGGTATTGTGCTCCAATTGCTACGTAAGTGATATTTTTAGCTCTATCATTTATAGATATTTGACTAGCCAGCTACAGTAACGCAGTCAATTAAGGCAAATAACTGCTAGGTAGGCTGGTAGTAGTTAACTAAACCTGTCCGTATTTAACCTTTTCAGTTGTTTATAAAAGATAGACCTACAAATGCAAAATATTAGATGAAAAAAAAAAAAGTTAGAACAAAAACTAATATTAATGACTTTCAGTAATTGACTACAAAACATGTAGTCAATTACTGAATTGACTGGTGGTAAATGGATGGTATGATACTGAACAATTTAAGTCTGTCATGTATTATGGCAGAGTAGAAAAAGTAAAGAAAAGATCGCAAGACAGAATATTTATACTATTTCTTACTGCCAACAAAATGAAACGGACTCTGAAGCTGTCGATTATTGCATAAAAAAATTCCGGCTTGCTGCTGATGTTGCTTCATGAGAATTAATATTTTCTTAATGTTATTTTGTGCTATTTGTTGATAGTCATAATGTGTACTATTTTCATAATTTTTATGTTTAATAATGCCAAAATAGATACCGCAGGTGTTTTGACTTGCAAAAAGGTATCGCAAATGACAAAACTTGCATAAAAATTTTGATAGACGGCTCTGGCTTTCACGTGGTGTCTAAATGATTATTATATAGTTTCATTGTTGGAACTTTAATTTTTAATCATTTACTAATAACCAAAAGAAAACTAAGTAACTATATACTTCCTCTGTGTAATTAAAAACTATGTTTTGTAAAGGAAATTTTTATTCTTTATTTTAATACATTCATAGTATTCCATCGATAGCAATCGTATAATATTACTTTATAAAGTTGTGTTGTATTATTTTACAATGTTGTAATGTATAATATTATTTTGGTAATGCACGTTTATTACAATTTTGATTTCAAAACTTTTTTTTTAATTTGGTTGGGAGGGTGCAAATACCCTGGCAAATTCCCTAAAGAAAAATGAACACAACAAAGATGAATATGGTAGTTTTAAGCATGTTTTTAATAATAATTTTTTCACATTTTATAACGATACAAATAATTATAAAATTACATCATTCGTTTATTTTAGTTTAAAGAAATATGTATTTCTGGATAATTAAGATGGTGGAGCAGCTCCCACTCTAGATATGCCATGCAACATTAGGTTACATAATTGCATTTAAATTTTCTTTTGGAATCTTTGGCGTACAGTAAAAGCAATTCGAAATAAAAAAATTCTGATGTAGGTCAAAGACAGAGGGGGGAACCATACGCTCTTCTCCCTCTCTCCCCCTCCCCTCTTCTTACCCTAGGTCTATATGTCAACCAAAGCACCACTGGTATATGTTGAGTTCAAGTAGAATATAAATATAATTTTTTATAACAGTTTTTAAAATAATGAATATAAAGATAAAAATTTGAATATGAAAATTTTAATTTTAGTTTAAAAAAATGTGTATTTTTGGATAGTTAAGATGGCGTAGCTGCTCCCACTCTTTTTTTTTTTTACAACTTTAATATATTTAAACTTCATTACGTTACAATTCTATCACATAATATAATGCAAAGTATAAAATGTATAACATTACATAAGAATACGTAATTAAGCAATTATAACAAAATATAACGTTTACTTAATAAAAAAGTTTTTTATCATAAAAACTTGCAGTGCTTTTTAAAAAAAACTAAAAACTATGTTTCTTCAAATATAAACATAATGTTGTAAAGGAGACTCGTAGAAGACTATATAGTCTTATTACCGAGTACCTCTTTAAATGGTAAAGTAAATCTTATTAATTTTTATATAAAGTTAAAAGTGATTAAACAATATACAATCAAGTGATACACATAAATATTTTAGTTTAAATCTACTACAAATCTTGTTGTTAAGTTTAATACTTGTCAATAAAATTGTTGATATTAAGTATGAGGTGTTATAATTTTTTTGTCAAGATGGCAGGATAATTTAATGCTTTAAGTTCTATTTTTTCAGACACTTTGTTATACAGGTAAGGACCTCGGTAGGAAATAGAGAATCGTGGAATTTCGTTATTTTTTAAGGTAATGTCAAGTTTCCTGTTGCTCTTGTGATATATCTGAGAATTTGAAAAAAGTTATCTGAGAAATGCGACGGGACTAGTTTAAAATTGTATTTAAGAATGAGTAGAATATTTTGATAGATGTTGATTTGGTAAACATTTAGTGCAGTCAAGGTTTTTAGTTAAGGTTCAGCATGGGTGAGTTTATCTTTATGATAATCTAATCTTAATGCATGTTTTTGGCTTATATAAAGAGTATTCAATTTGGATTTGTATGTACTTGCCCATGAAATATTAGCGCACGTAAGATAACTTTGGATGTAAGAAAAATAAAGAGATTTAAGATTATCTTGGGACAACATAGGTTTAACTTTGTAGAGTATCCCAATATTTTTGAAATTTTGGTGTTTATTGTACTAATATGGGCTCTCCAGGTTATATTTTCGTCAATAAGGATCCCAAGAAATTTAGTTGTTCCTGTTCTTTCAATGTTTACCTTATCTAATTATAGTTAGTATATTTTTTTTTATTTTTTGAAATGAAACAATATATATTTTGTTTTTTCTGTATTCAGTGATAACTAGTTTAATTTCATCAAGATGTTGAATCTTTCAAGCTCTTTGTTCATACATTCGTAAAGGTTTATGATTGAGTTCGAGGAATAAAATAAACTTGTGACATCGGCAAACTTTATAACATCAAGTTTTTTTGAGGTTTTTGTAAGGTCGTTAATATATAGAAGAAACAGAAGGGGTCCAAAAATGGAACCTTAAGAAGTGGTCCAAGAATGGAACCTTGGGGGACACCGCACTCTATTCTTAGCAGTTTTGAGTGTTTATAGTTGTCGGAAATAACACATTGCTGACTTTTGCTAAGGTAGTTTTTGAACCCGTCTAGAGTGATGTTTTTAATTCCATAGTTTTCTATCTTTTAAATGTAAAATATTATACAGTGTCAAAAGTTTTTGACAGATCTATAAAGATGCCTAGATCATAATGTTTTTTATCAAAAGAGTCACCTATATTTAAGGAGTTTAGAACAACGTTAAGTTCTTGATAGTTTAGTTCCTTGTATTTGTAGTTAGCTCTGCTTAGATTCAAATGAGTTATTAGTGAACTCAATTTTTGAGGCAAGATTAGGGCCAATGCTAAAAAAAATTTTTTTGCTATTTTATTTTTGTCACTTTAGTCTATATTGTCTATGACGATTCGAGCAGGCAAACTATTTGATTTAGTTTTTTTGTTCCCAATTATTTCTTTTAAAATGTTCAATGCTTTTTTAATGTCACCAGATGCACTTGCTTTGACTAGTAGTTATTCTTTGAATTTTTTTAAATAAATTTTTGTATTGCTTGTAAGTATATATGTTTTTTTCATTTCAATTTTTTTTTTTTCAATTTTATTTAGGTGCGCCAAAAGTTCTTTCGGTCTTATCTCAGAGCACCACGGATGAGCATTCAATTGGAAGTTCACGCCTACTTCCTAACCGAAGTCGCAAAACTTGCCCAGAGGTGGGGTTGAACCATGGATTCTTTGTTTCTGAGGCAAGTACGCTGCCACTGCGCCACGGCTGCTTTTTAAATATTTGATGTAAAGTTTTTGCTTTTTTTTTGAAAATTTTTTTATACCTCTAGTAATCCATGGACAAGTATTTTACTTTTAATTGTTTTTCTATAATTGGAAGTGATTATTATAGTGCCATAAGAAAATTTCCATAAATTTATTATAAGAGGAGTGGGCATTAGGGTGGGTCGTACTTTTAAAATTTTGGATATGGGAGCGCGCGCAACATTTTTTTTATGTATTAGGGTATTAGAAGAGACGTGAATAATTTTTTGTAAAACTGACATTTTTCAAACGCAGGGCGTTTGAAAAATGTCAGTTTTACAAAAATCTTATTATATTGGCATTTTTCGGCCTTTTTTATATTAGCCAAAGGAAAGGCAATTATTAAAAAACAATAAGACATAATATAGACATAAAAAATTATATATATATATATTCGGTGCTACTTTTCTTAATGCTATACAAACACGATAGACGTAAGAAAAGTTGGCTACCATCATGGATTTAACAAAAAATATCTACTTATAAATTTTAGAAATGGGAGCGCCCGTAAAATTTTTTTTATGTGTTAGGATATTAGAAAAGACGTGAATAATTTTTTTTTTCCTAAAAAGTTCATTTATTGTAGGCGCAGGGCGTTTAAAAAACGACAGTTTTACGAAAAACTTTAAAAAAAAATTAGTATACAAAACTTGTTGTTGTTATTTTCAATGTGCGTAATGCTACTAGTATAAAATGAGGTGAATCATGAAACATAGTCATCAAACTTTGTGGGCTTTGGACTTATATCCTCCCTTCCATTATTATTAAAAACCATTAAAATTATTTAAATACAGGAAATGGTGTAGGATTTTTTATTTTTATAAAGTTCCAATAGCTTATTTGTAGGATAATTACTAAGATAATAGTTTCCTGACGATTTGCGGTTTAAACGAGTTTTATTTATTTATGATCACTTTGGCATCCTAAATATTGTAATAAAAATGTAATTAACAAATTTATAACATATTTATAAAGGTCGTTTTTTTACCTACTACAAAAAGTACCAATATTTCTTAACAAACATAGCATCAATTTCATTGCTATAAATGGCTAAATCTACTCGAGCTCAAACAATGTTAAAATGCCCTAAATTGCATGAGCTATTGGGTAATGGACTCGAACTTTATTTATCAGAGCTGCCTACGCTGAGAGATAGTTTACGGTATGGAATTTTGTTGCGTGATAGATCAGTTACACATTTGAATACAAGATGTATGTGTATACAAATATTTATTAAAATAAAAAGTATTTGGATGTCAGCAAATTCTACAATCCCGTTGGTCTCAGAAAAATACGCAGTCGATAAACTTGTCCTTGAATGGAAGATTGCAAAAGACATTAGAAAACTGAGAACTACAAAAAAAAGAAATATGTATACGGACAAGCTTGATAAGTTATTTGACTTGACGAAATGTAAGTGCAACATCTTTAGCTGTAATGAAAATGGATGCAATGGTTGTCTTTTTAAAGCTCATGTAACTTGCATATGTCTAAAAGTAGCAAAGATACCTTTGCAAGAACTATTTTTCCTACAAGCTCAAAGAAATAAAATTGGTAACAAAAGTTCTTTACAAATAGGATTAGTTAATATACCAGAGACACATCGGTTAACAAGATATTTAGGTAGAAAAGAATCAGACTCTAAAATACCTGGAACACTTAGTGAGGATGCAAGTAAATGCTAAAATACTAAAAATATTTTTGTCAATTTTTGTTTAAACTGTGAATTAAAAAGTTGAGTATAAATTGATTATAAATTTTTTTCATTAAAATTGTTTAACATAATTTATTTTCTCCTTTAGCAGTAGAATTTCAAACAACAGACGATTCGGACATTGGCAACAAAAATGCAGATAATACAGAAAAAGTTGACTTCAGTTTGAAAAAAAAATTACTTAGATATTACCAGGGTTTCTCAAGCAGCTATTAGGTATGGGGTATCTAACAGAGCTGCAGCAGCCATAGCTACTGCTACTTTAGCTTCTGCAAAAGATGCAAATTTTTTAAAGAAAAATACTGATATTTTCGTTGATCACAACAAAATAAAACGAAGTAAGACTAAGCTAATGAAAGAAATCCGAGGTAGAGCTGAAAAGTAGCGATGAATGATAATATTCAATGTATATTTTTTGATGGACGAAAAGATTTGAATAAGTACATGAGAGAAGAAGAAGATGGAAAATTACACCCATCGGAAAAAAAAGAAGAACATTATTCCGTTTGTTCTGAACCTGGAGGAAAATACCAATTTCATTTCACTAACAATTCTGAAGAAAGAGTTGAGACTGCAGCTGAGCAAATAGCTGGTAATATTTACGAATGGATTATGAATCATGATGTCGGAGACTATTTAGTTGCCATTGGTGCAGACTCAACAAATTTAAACACTGGTTGGAAAGGAGGTGTTATCCATTTCCTTGAACATAAATTGGATAAAAAATTAATGTGGATCATTTGTTCTCTTCATACAAATGAACTACCTCTCCGACATCTAATGATTCAGCTTGATGGAAAAACTACGTATAAAAATAATTTTTCTGGTTCTATTGGAAAACTTATAGGTAAGGCAACTAGCTTCAAAGTCAAAGATAGCATAGTAAAAATTGAATTTCCTAATGCAATAATAGAACTTGACTCTGAAGTTGTAAAGTTGCTATCAGATGATCAAAAGTATCTTTATAAAATTACCCATGCAATTAACGCTGGGGTTTTTCCGGAAAATCTTAAAAGTAAAGAAATTGGTCCACATTCGCATGCAAGATGGTTGAATTTTGCAAATAGAATATGTTTACTTTGGTGCTCCGAAATCGTACTTTCAGTTGAAGAAGCATATAATCTGCAACTTCTGGTGGAGTTTATTGTTGGTGTTTATGCGCCACTTTGGTTTGAAATCAAAGTAAAGTGGAAGTGGACTGAAGGGCCTAATCATATACTCAAGCAGTTAAAACTTCTTTGTCATCAAAGACTTAAAGTTAAAGACATTGTAATGCCCTACGTTTTATCTTCTTCATGGAATGCTCATAGTGAAAATGTTCTTCAAACGTTGTTATGTAGTCTAGAAAAAACAGAAAGACAATTTGCAGTTGAAACAATTTTAAAATTAAGAGGAGATTTAAAATACGGAAACACTAGTGTAAGAAGTAGAAAACATCATATACATAATGAAAATGCTGAATCACTTTTTGATCTAATTGATTGGAGCTTGGATGGACGCGAACCTTTACTTACATGTTTATTGTCAAAGGATAAACTTTTAAAATACAATGATATTCCGATGTATGTACCTTGTTTTCCTGTTCATGGGCAAGCTATTGAACGATGTGTCCAAGAAGTCACACGAGCTTCTCAATCGGTATTTGGAAAAGATAGAAGAGATGGGTTCATAAGAGCAACATTAGCGCATCGAGAAATCATGCCCGTGAACCAATCAAAAAAAGATCTATTTAAATTAATTTAAACAATATTAATTTTTTGATGTTTTGCTTTGATTATTTATGATCACAGTAAATAAGTTGAACTTTAAATATATTGTATCTTTTAGATGACATTTTATATATTTTATTTATGACTTTATGAAGAGTAGCACCCCAAATTATGTTTTATTTTAATGTCTATATTATACCTGGTTGTTTTTTGATGATTGCATCGCCATAGGCTTAAATAAAAGGACAGAAAAGTCCTAATTTGATGCATTTTTAGTAAAACTATCGTTTTTTAAATGCCCTGCGCCCACAATAGATGAACTTTTTAGGAAAAAAAAAATTATTCACGTCTTTTCTAATATCCTAATACATAAAAAAAATATCACGCACGCTCCCATTTCTAAAATTTATAAGTAGAATTTTTTTGTAAAATCCATTATGGTAGCTAACTTTTCTTACGTCTATCGTGTTTGTATAGCATTAAAAAAGTAGCACCGAATATATATATATTTTTTTATGTCTATATTATGTCTGATTGTCTTTTAATAATTGCCTTTCCTTTGGCTAATATAAAAAAGACCGAAAAATGCCAATATGATAAGATTTTCGTAAAACTGACATTTTTCAAACGCCCTGCGCCCACACTAGATAAACTTTTTAAGAAAAAAAAATTATTCACGTCTCTTCTAATACCCTAATACATAAAAAAAATGTTGCGCGCGCTCCCATATCCAAAATTTTAAAAGTACAACCCACCCTAGTGGCCATGCCCAAGGTTGCATTCTTGGTAAATCTTATCCCACCTCACTACCAATAAAACTGTGGAATAGTAAATTTATTAATTTTTCGTTTACAAACTTTTATTCTAGTGTTATTTATTTTTGCATTTTGAAAAAAAGAAAAAGTGTATTGGAAATTGATCAAATTTATCCGTTTTGATTACACCTGCTTTTAATGAAGAATTATAAAATGAATTAGTCAATATGTTGTCTATTGAAGCGATTGAATTTGTTACCCGGGTTGGTTTGTTTATTATAGGGAAGATATGGTGTTGAAAAATATCATCAAAAAAATTTGGTAACAGCATCTTCATTGTACTATAGACAGTTTATGTGAATGTCTCCAATACAGAATAATATTTTGTGCTCTTTGTTATTTTTAACTTTTGGTTTATTATTTCAATTACTAAGACCTCACCATCGGCGTCGGAAACCGAAAGATCGTCTCTAATTTTAGTTTTCAGATATTTATGAATATATGCCATAATTCCGCCTCCTCGATTTTGAACTTTTCGCTCATAAGATATTAGTTTGTTGTTCGGAATTAATAAGTTTGAATTTGTTCTGGATGATTCGTCAGAACACCAGGTTTCTGTTAAGCAAACCATGCTGAACAAAAAATTACATTCTGCAAGTAAATGTTTTAGTTTGTCAATATTGTTAATTTACTTCTTATATTTATGTGTATCCCCGTAAAGTTATTATTTAATGGTTTTAATTCATTTATAAAAGTTTTTATATCAAAAAACCGCGAGTAAAAATTATTTCTATTAAAAAAATGCAAATCTGGGTCGCAAAAGTTATCAAGTAAAACGTTATTTGCTGATTTGAAAACATTTAAAGTGTGGCATTACGAAATCTATGGTTTGCTTAGCCTTTAGTAAAAGGAATTAAAATTGCTTCGATCGCTTTAAACAGTGTAAAGCAGATAAAAGTTCATCGAGCCGCAAACATCAAAGCAATTTCAAGTCGTCTCGGGAGTATACTTGTAACTAACAATTAAAAAAAAAAATAAGTTTCACTGGACAAAAAAGTTATGCGTTGGAGTTGATTTTGTAAGTATAATGCGTACTTACGCAGAGGGGAGGGTGAGATCGTTGAAACTATAAAAGTGTGTACAAGGGGGTCCTACATTAGTGTTTTTACAGCGTACGTACTTTATGGATACCCTAAGACGCATCTAGATTCTTCCAGAACAGGTTCACACAGGTTCATTTTACTATATAAGAGACATGTAAATCGACATGTAATTCAGTCAGTATATGGAAGTCAATCAGTCAGAATTATCAAGACAGTTTATCGAAGTGAATTTTATCAAAGTGTTTTATTGAAGAACATCAATACAAGAAGTGAAATACAACAAGTGTTTCATTACATCAATACAGTTCACATCCAATCAAGACGTTGTGTTCCACAGAGCATTATTGTATCGTCAAAAGGTAAATGTAACACGGAAAGCCTTGAGAAGCGTGATTATTTATTTTTATTATTTTTGTGACTTCAAGTGCAAAAATGGCTCCCGACAGTCTTGGATTGGAACTAAGAAAGAAAATTATTGGCGATTACGTAAGTGGAATGTCACAAAAAAGTATTTGTGATAAATATCGCGTGAAAAAATGGATTGTATCAAGATTATGTTCTAAATATCGTTCTACAGGGAAGTTGGCAGCAGATAACAAAGGTGGAAGACCGCGTTCCACCACATCTAGAGAGGATTCTATGATCTTCAGATCCGTCAAGAAGGATCCTTGGATATCATCAGTCGAGATACAAAAGCAATTAGAGCTGCCTGTATCGAACCGAACAATCAGACGACGTGCTGTTGAAGCCGGATTGTTTTCTCGACGCCCTGCAAAGAAACCGCTGATTTCACTAAAAAACCAGAAGAAAAGACTCCTGTTTTCAACATCTCATATTGACTGGAATGTGCAGAAATGGCGAACTGTCCTGTTCAGTGATGAATCGAAGTTCAACATCATTGGGAGCGATGGCATTTGCCGTGAACGTCGACCGGCCGGAAAACGCCTCAAATTACGTTATGCCATAAGACCGTGAAGTATGGTGGAGGCAATGTAATGGTCTAGGGGTGTTTTTCTGCTGACAGTCAAGGTCCAATATATCGAAACAATGGAATAATGGACCGTTTCATGTATAAATATCCTGAAAGATGTTATGTTACGTCATGCTGAATGGAATATGCCAATAAAATGGGTTTTTCAGCAAGACAACGATCCGAAACACACTGCAAAAGTAGTCAAGCAGTGGTTTCAAGACAACCACCTGTTGATGATGGATTGGCCGCCTCAATCTCCGAATCTCAACCCTATCGAGAACCTGAGGGAGATCGTCAACCGCAGAATTAATCGTGAAGGTGTTCGTAATAAGGATCAACTGTTTGAACAAATCGAAAAGGCCTGGGCAGCAATTCCACAAAGTTTCATTGATCACCTGATCGAATCTATGCCTCGAAGATGCAAGGCTGTGATCGACAACAAAGGATTCGCCACGAAATATTGATAGCAAAATACAGCTTGGTAAACATTTTGTCGAGTTGCACTTGTTTTGTCCAGAAGGAATTCAACCTTTTTTAATACTTTTGATTAATTTATTAATTTTCGTGTACAAATAATGAACTTTGTGATGAATAAAACTTGAAGAACTTTGCCTCTAAACAGTTACATAGTTATTTCTCTAAATTGAAAAAATGCAGCACTTTTATATGAAGAAACTAAATTAGCATTATTTGGTTGCACTCGTTTTGTCCGATACTGTATATGGATATATATGTATATACCCATTAGTCTGAAGATGGTATGTAGATGTCATGGCAACTGTTTTTTTCATTTGTTCGCAGAGATAGTCGACAAGCTGGTTGTTGAATTCTTTACCTTGTTCCTGTAAAATTACGTCAGATGCACCAAATCTGAATACAAGTTTCATCAAAAATGCATGAACACTAATAGCATTTTTTTCTCGAATAGCTTTCACTTCCACCCATTTTGTAAGATATTCAGTAGCTACACAAATATACTTTTTTCCTTTTTTTTTGTCTCTTTAAGAGGACCAACAAGGTCAAAACCCCATCTATGGAAAATGTGCGTCACTTTAATAGGATGCAATGATGAAGAACCTGGTTTGTTAACAGGATTTACAATTTGACAAGGCGCACACGTACGTATAAAATCTTGGACGTTTGCTGCTATTCAAGGCCACCAATACCGATCGGTTACTTTAGCTGTTGTTGCGGTTTGACCGAAGTGACATCCGCCGATAATTCCATTGTGCAAAGACTTTATTATATTTTTTTGTTCATCTTTATCAACAATAACTCTTCCTAATTTGCTATGTGCACCCTTACTCTTGTGATAAAGAAAATCTTTTACAATCAAAAAAGAAATAGCCTTTTGCCGCAGTCGTCTTTTTTGTGCTTTATCGTAACCAGGTGGATACACTTTATTTGAAATATAATTTTTCAAATTCATATAAATTTCTTCGTCTAGTTTAATATATTTATCTTCAATTTTGTGTTGGATAATGTTATCACCCAGATCTATGTTTTCAACATTTAATGTGCCTTCCATTATTGAGAGTGTTATACAACAAAATAATTCTATCATATTTTTATACTTTTTCAACAATTTATTTTTATTTTAATTGGTCAATAATAAATATTATTTACGATAATCATTATAAAAAATTAATAAGTGCCAAATGTTGTTTGCAAATATTTGGTAAAAATAATTGAACATTAATACAGCACACAGCCTCTTGGTTCTCAGCTGACGACATGTTGCTCATGCAATCAGTTACAAACATTAATATATTATATAGCAACATATGTTAAATTAACTTTTGAATGTTTTAGTCACTTTCGAAAAAAGCATTTCAATACACTTTCAGAGCTTACTCCAAAATATTATTGAAATTTGTTTATTAAAATGTGAATACTTTTGATTCTAATAAATATTAATAAGTAATGAACATTTAATTACTTATTTAATTAAACGACTTTATCAAATAAAATATAATTAAATATATTTTTTATAACGAATTTTAACAAATAATGTTCCGGTTATTTTTGTTGACATTATACCAAGATTTTACGAGCTTTCTTAGCAGCAAAGTTGGAACAAACAATATCGTACCTATCTTTCTTCTCCAGATCTGTTTCGATTGAAAGGATGAGACGGTCTTTAAAACATGCCTGTCCAATAGTAGCTCTTTATTTGTCAGAGCTAGCTTGGTAAAGGATCTCTCGTCTTCAGCCAAAGGTAATAGCAGGGTAATTAAAACACCAAGATAGATGGAAATTTCCTTCAAATCCTTTTCTATAAATGCAATTTTTTATTAAGCATTTTTCCTGCTGATAATATTGTTCTGAAATTTTTTTCGTCCTCTGATGATGACTTAATGTAAAACATACCTTAAAATCATTTTCCTTCGCACGGGCGTCTGAAATAGAGTATTTTTAATACAAAGAAGACAATATGCATAAGTATTTAGCGTGACGCTAATAAATATAGATTAATTGCTTTCCGTTTAAAATCGAAAGCAAGCGCGGAAGAAAGTTGTTAAAGTAAGAGTGCACCGATGCTTACTTTTGGCCGATAACGATGCATTGGCCCTAAATTTTAATAAGTATTGTTTTTTTTATTTACAATAGGATAATTTCAGGATTATTTAGGATTATTATATTATAATAATAGGATTATTTTCAAATATATTAATTTTAGACCTCTCGTTCTTAGCAAGAAAATCTTAAGGAGTTCCGCCTTCTTTTGTGTTTAGTGAAAAACTATTTAGTATTTATTGCTATAAATATCTTATACTTTATTTTTAAATTTGTTAAATTGGTTAAATTTTTTTTAAATTAACTCAATATTAAATTTCTGTTTTTGTAGAGTTATCCATAAGTCGTATAATTTTTAGTGTGTTCTTATAATTTAGAACTCTAAATTATAATAACACACTAAAAAAGTTGGAGTCGCTGATAGAAAAAGTTCAAATAATATTTTGAAAAGTTTAGTGGTCGCAGATATGTCTATATAATAACTTAGGCTTATAGATTGCATTCGCACTTGTCACAATTATATGTTTTCTTACAATATAGAAACAAATAATAAAAAATGATGATCTTAAAATAATCAGCATTAACCGATGGCAACCGATGCTGATGTATCTACTAAATAGTCGATGCCGTATTTTTACGGGGGTCTGCTACCCCCATTAAATACCCCCAGGGATCACCAGAAAATTTAAAAAAGTGGGTTAGGCAATATTTCCTGAACCCATCATATTGCATTAGCATTATTATTAAATCTAATGTATATATATATATACATATATATATATATATATATATATATATATATATATATATATATATATATATATATATATATATATATATATATATATATATATATATATATATATATATATACATACATATATATATAATAATTAGAAAAAATCACGCATAAAAAACTTCACACGCATCAACCACACACACACACACAAATTTATTATTATAAAAATTGAGTTACATAATTTAAACATCTTTTTTATTATTTTGCTTTATCCTATATATGAATTTTCAATGAGTAAAAAAAAAATATTGCAATCAATGGCAGATGAGGACCATAAAGTAAGGGGTGGAGGGGCGGGAAAGGAGATTTTATAATTTGGTGATCCAGACAATCTATTAGGGAGGGTCGATTTTCAATTTTAATACTTTGTAAGCAATCAAGCCCATATTTTATAATTTTCACTTCACAATGTTATTTAAGTTTAATGCCACTTTCAAACAGCATCCCTAATTTACTTGGGTAATGTTGTAGTGGTAAGAGCGCTTGCTTTATAAGAGAGAGGTTCGGAGTTCGACTTCCACCACGTCTCTGGAAGTACCGCGCTCAACTTAGTTTCTCCGCGCAGCGGCCTTGCTCGTAAAGATTTGTATTTTGGAGTTAAAGAGTTCAGAGAGGGTTTTACCATGATAACTACACAGAAAGTAAAAAAAAAAAAAAAGAGTAGCCTCCTCGACTGAAGTGACCCGCTCGGGCCTTGGAGAGGTAAATAATTAAAAACAAAAAAAACAAAAAAAAAACTTTAGTTTTTAAATAACATGCTGTGTTTAATACAAAGATTTATAAAAAACAAAACTCAAAACATATAAGGATCACCCATCACCCCCTCCTTACGATGGATCTGCCCTTGTAATTGTAATGGATACATTCTTAATCTCTGCGAAATTGTGGCCATATAAAAGATAATAAACCATCAAGTGATTGTATATAAGCATATGTATATATGCCTCCTCAGAAAGGTCTAATATAAAATCCCAATATCGATAAGCATAGACAGGGCCCTTAAGAGAATAAAAATATGATGTAGTAGTAAGTCATATGTATGACTGGGCCCCTATAAAGTAAGATTTGTGGGGGCTCCACAGAATCAATGGGGGTTCCCATCCCATTAATTAAAAAATATGTTCTGAATGTCTTTAAAACATTTAAAGAAGGTTTTGAACGATCAAAAAATGTTTACTAAAAATTGGTAGACTAAGTCACTGATATTCGGCAATACTAAGCAATTTAAATGTCTACACATTTTTATGTAAATCTTTTTTTTTTTAAACTAAAAACTTATAATTTTCATGGGCATCTAAAATCTTATGAGTCCTGGTGCGGGCATCAACTGCATCCCCCTCTCATAGGGCTCAATCTGAGGTGAAACTTTCAAGCTCTTCTCTTAAGATTTCATACGATAGGATTGGATTTTGAAAAAAATGAGTTGTTCTTTTCAAACTCCTTAACTCTAGGTGGACATCACCTTCATTGCACATGGTTCACTGTAATGCATTGTAATGATCTAGACTCACATATTGTATATATATTATATATATATCTTTTCTTTAATTTTAAATAATACACTTCTTGAATTAAGAAGTTAAGACGATTCTCTGAAACTCAAGACAATCCTTTCTTGATGTAATTATAAGTTCTAGATTTGAATATATACATACATTAAATATATATATATATATATATATATATATATATATATATATATATAATATATGTACATATATATAATATATATATATATATATATATATAAATATATATATATAAAATATATGTACATATATATTTATATATATATATATATATATATATATATATATATATATATATATATATATATATATATATATATATATATAAATTAGTAAAAAACACTTATCTAACTTTTTTCTTCAACTTGAAGTTTCACCATTGCTGGATCATCAGGAAAAGTTCCTTTTGTTTAGCAGTTTTACTGTTTTAGCAGTTAACGTCCTTGCGGATACTAAAAATGTTATATTGCGTCATATTATTATAACAAAATACTTGATTGAAAAGGCAAATACAAAAAAAACTGGAGAAAAAGCGCGCTTTAACAAACAGTGACTTAGTCAAGGTTTACAAATGCATGAGTTACCCATAGCTTAGAAATTATGGGCCCTTTCCCCTACCCCCCCCCCCCATCCCGCCAAAGTTTCATTATGGCAACTAACCTATTTCTGCTCAACAAAAAAAAATAGAAATAAAAAATCGATGATTATTTAGCAGCTTCTATTAATACTCATGCGGCAGGGAGCCCGTTCCTACACTATTGGTATACCCACATGTTGAAAATATTTACCCCTAATTATAACAGAACTACTCTTTATGATATACGTAAAAAAAATCCTTCCCCGATGCCCCACGACAAACACTGTCCACATACATCAGAGTATTACCTGAAGGATTACCCAGAAGTGCAAGAAACAGGCAATGGGTACGCTACCTATCTCAAAATTTATGTTAAATCAACATGAAATGACTTTTCTTTGAGAAAGTAAATAATATAACTTACATTATACTTACTTACAAAGTAAAGTATAAAACTTCAAAGATAAAAATTATTTTTATTTGTAAATTTGTAAATAACAATTTTTTTCAAATTACTTTTACAATTTACACGTAAAAGTAATTTGTTGTTATGATGTAGTTTTATTTTACTTTTTAAAGTAAGTGTTATATTTTTTAAATATTATATTTACGTTAGTTTACTTCATAAGTAACTTTTTTTACTTTTAAAAAGTAAATTACATTTCGATGTAAAATTTTTACTTAATTATAACCAAAATATAAATTACTTTTTAACCATGAGGGAGACTAGGTTTTTTCAAACCGAGACGAGACCGAGACAAGAAGTTAGTACTTCTCGTGAGACCGAGAACGAGACGAGAAATTTAACAATTTTTGAAAAAAAATTTATTAAAATCCAAGTAAAAAAAAAATGTAAACATGGTTTTGACAAATAGAGACAAATGACATTTGTCAAATGTGAACAACTTTTTCAAATATTAATTCAGAATTTTTTTTCCAAACTTTTCCAGCAAGACAATGTTTTTTCTGATTAAGATGATTTGTTCTACTTTTTCTGGGTGTAAGTTGTGTCTTGATGATCGGACGAGATAAAAACTCTCTCTGATTTAGTTGAACTTGCTGGAATAGCTAAAATTTGTCTAGCTAATGAAGAGAGTTCTGGCAATGTATTTGAATGTAATTTCCACCAATCAAGAATCGGAAAGTCTTTTTGGCATCAGGGAGATATTCATACTGGCACATTTCGCTCAAAATAGGATTCAGTTCAGATGTTGGCTCTTGTGTTTTAAGTCTGACGTTTAACTTGCGCTTCAATTTTGAATTAGGGGACAAATCTACTAAAATGACTCTGGCAACAGGTTTACACTCAACATTAACCTGTGAGGCTAACCATTCTTTTGTTGTTTGAAATTTTTTAAAGAGCTTCAAGTGAAGTCCCTTTAAAGCAGGATTTAAGTAGTTTGCTGCAGCACTCAATAAGTTTCCAGTGTGGCAAAGAGGAAATCTTTTCTCAATGCAGCTTTTCAAGTTTTTTGCATACAAGACACCGTAGCCATTTCTTTCATCCGTCTCAATAAATTGATCAATTTTGTCATGCATTAAATAAAGAGAATCGGCGACAGTGTTAATTGTTGGAATAGACAAAGCCGACCATGTTTCTGTAGCTTCTTTAAGTGGTGCCAAAATTTCTACTGCTCCCTCGATTGATTTCCACTGTGATGCACTGATGGTCTTTGAAGAAAAAATATCTTCATTTGCACATAAGCTGATAATTTCACTCTTTAGATGTAGGACAGAAGCCATGCAATCTAGTTGACTATTCCATCTTGTGTCAACAGATTGGCGTAACTGTCTAAAATTGATTCCTTGAGCGTCTGATTCTGATTCAAGCAACTCAGCTGCAACTGTTGACTGGTGAGTTAAAGAAGCCAAACCTTTGAATGTTTGCAACGCATCATCCATTCCAGCAGTCATTCCAAATGAGTCTCGAACTGCACATTGCAAAATATGATTGTTGCACAAGTATTGGTCAAGGCGCTTTGACAATTTGACTGCAAGTTTCATGTTTTTTGCCTGGTCGTTCACGCAGTACATTGGCAAATCAGCAGGCAAAATTAGTTCTTCTAAGAAAGAATCCAGCTTTCCTTCAATTAAGATACCTGTGTGTCTGCCTGGGAACTGTTGGACACGGGGTGTCCAGTGATATAGTCTCCAATTTTCGTCAACAGCATGAAAAGTCCAAGAGATGTAGCTGTCCTGAGCTCTAGAAGTCCAAAGGTAAGAAGTAAATGCAGCACTTTTAAGATTTGACGTAATCTCCGTTATTATGCTCTTTATTCCAGCTTGAACTTCTCTTGACCGAATTGAAAGCTTTCTTGAATATGTTGTTCTGTGATGAAGGCTCAGTTTAGGGTTTACAATGTCAAATAATTTCTTGAAACCTCTTCCTTCGACTGCTGAAAAGGATGCCAGATCAGTGCAAAAGTAATCCAGCATTGCAGAGTCAAACTGTTTTTGAATGGAATTGTCTTTTTCATATTTGGACTTTGTTTCAAGCATTTCGACCATGGTTCGTTGTTTCTTCTAAGGAGGAGGAAGAAGAGAGTCGTCAGTTTTTTCAGAATACTCAACGTAATCTTGGCTGTGTTTTTTTTCGAGGTGACGATGAAGTCCGCTTGTGTTTCCATCTTTTGTTTTTAAAGACTTTTTGCACGCCTTGCATTCAGCACCGTCACTTGTTTTTTGAAAATATCTCCAGATTTTGTTTTTTCTTGGTGACATTTTTGATCGTTGAAATGAGGCAAGAATATTTCTTTTCAATATGAACAATATGTGTCAAGTCGAATTCCACTGGTAAACTAATGAAATTAAGTCGAAAGTGCACCATTTTATACAAAAAGTTTTTGTATTTAAAATCTAATTAAGAATATTTAAAATCTAATTAAAATTTTTTAATTAGATTTTTTAAAAAAATCTAGTTACAAAATATAATTAAAAATCTAATTAAAAATTTAATTTTTTTTTGTCAATAACAAATTAAATTTTTAATTACATTTATTAAAATCACGAAGTCAAAATATTAATTAATTAAAAAAACAAATTATTAAGCATTTTGTAAATTATAATAATTTTTAATTTGGAAAATAATATAATATTTAAGTCTCGTTCTACTTCTCGCGAGAATTTTCTATTTCTTGTTTCTCACGAGAAGTCCCATTTCTCACGAGAAACGAGAACGAGACGAGATCTCGCTCATGGTTATTACTTTTTCAAGTAACAGTTACTCAAATAAAAACTTAACTTAAGTAATTAAGTTTTACACGTTATACAATTTATGTAAAAAAAAACTATTTACTTTCAAATGTAAGTAAATTATATATTTTTATATGAGTTATATAAAGTAATTTATTTAATTTTTACGCGTTTTTACATCAAAATAAGTAAAAGTCCCTAGTTGTATTACTGATTGAAGTTTTATTGACTCTTAACGCAAAAAATTTATCAGCATCAATTCCATTATTTAATTACTTGATCTAAGCCTATACTAATTATAAGGACAAGTAAAAAAACTTCAATTCTTTAAAACAAGACTTTTGTTTAAAAAAGAGATAAGTATTTTACTTGTTAAACATTGTTGGAATCAGCAACAAAACATTGTTTAGTAATGATTTGGTAAAAATTGCTTAAGTTGTCTCCATATTAAATATTTGGGTAGTACAAACAATTCTTGGCAGATGTTCAATTAAATAAATGCATTTGAAACAGAATTTAAGCGAATATTAATCACCGCCGTTTACTTGTTGGGTTGTATGTTAGCTCAAGAAACAGGTGTTAACAATAATAAAACATACTTATAAGGAAAAAACAAACCAGATATATATAAAGCATATCATGTTTCTGTTGACTGCTATCGTATGTTCAAGTCTTTTAGCCTTATCTGCAGGATGGAACAAGCAGATGGAAAGTAAGTAAAAGTTACATAAAATTAGTTCATAATTTATCTCTGACAATAGAGCTAGGATTTGAAATGTTCAATAAATAGTATTTTTTAACTTCTATTTACATTAGTTTTTGATAAAACAATTTTTTTTTGGTGGTTTTTTTTATGAGAAATGAAGATTTCTTACAAAGCATCGACATTCGGATTTAATGACGTGTTTTTTTTCTTTTCACTCTTACTGAAGTACAGGACTATTTAAACTCAAAATATTTGTAGCAGCTCAGAGTTCTTTTACATTTTTCTTTTCCCTAAAAACAAACTTATTTTCTTAGCATTTGTTGAGAAATAAAACTTTGTTCACACTTTCAACAGTTGAGAATTTATGAACTAGATATGTAGAGAAAAACAGTTCTGCATCAAATCTGCTCATTCAAATTAATATGTTGGCATTAAGTTTTTCACTTAAATTAAGAAAAAAAATTTCAAACAAATGCGATAACTAAAGATCGGTTTAAAATTTTTATTTAATTTGTTTTGTAAGACGTTTGAGGTATTTTTTCAGATACATTAAGAAAGTAACATATAAAGTAAATTACGCAGATCAAATATATATATATATATATATATATATATATATATATATATATATATATATATATATATATATATATATATATATATATATATATATATATATATGTATATATATATATGTATATATATATATATATATATATATATATATATATATATATATATATATATATATATATTTATAAATGACAAATAGTTAGTTTTATTTTTAATCATGTTTTAATGTAATTTAGCCCCTGGTTTTTATCAGGGAGATATACAATTGTCACCTGAACAATGGGAAAGGGTACAAAATAGAAGCAGTCCTTTTGGTTCAATCAGAAACAGACGTTGGCCAAATGGAAAAATACCATATGTTTTTGAAAGTTCTTTAGGTAAGAAAATTTTCCTAACTGTTGTTAATTACTTTTAATAAACTTACAAAAAAAAAAATTTGAATTGCAAAATAAGCTCAAAAAATAAAAATTACTATTTTCAGGAAAACAAGGAAGAGATGCAGTAAATTTAGCAATTGCTGATTACCACCAATTTACGTGTTTAAAATTTACTCCACGGAAAACAGAGTCAAACTATATATCTTTCTTCAGTGGTAATGGGTAAGAAATAAAAATACTCTAATTTGTCATAATATATATGCTGAAAAGTCTTTATTTAGCTACCATAGATTACCTACATTAACAACACCTCAAAAATTATTTTAATTTTTTGTCATCAATGATGGCAAAATTATAGTAAATATAAATATACAACGTTTGAGATCAACAACCTGATTGAGTTTTGCATCTTTATATTATAAACAAATGTTGCTGAGCAAAATTGCTAATACTCCAACTTTTATATTTTTTAAATAACTAAAGGTACAAAGTATTAAAGACAAAATCTTTTTTACATATGTTTTGAATGAGTTTGTCAGTTGTTTTTTTTTCAATTAAAAGCTGCCTGGTGGAATATTGGCTAGCAACATTTGTAAAAGTAAAAAGAGCCGTTTGACAACTATGATAGCTAATTCGGCTACAACTAATTAACAACAGCTCCCAGCAATAACATTAGTTATAACTATATAAAAACAATGTTGTTAAGATGCCCCTAATTTTGACATGTTACAATAATATCGTCATTTCGTTTAAATTATATATATCTATGTATAGATGTAACTCACCGGTTGGAATGTATGGCGTAAATAGAATTTCATTAGGTGCTGGTTGTCTTGATAAAGGAACTGCTCTTCATGAAATTGGACACAGCATCGGTAAAAAAAACTCTTTAATTTCTACTATGTTAAACTTTTTTTTTAGTTTAAATTTTTTTATTAATATTATTTAACTAAAAAATTTTATGTTTACACAAATAATTTTATTAAACCAAATAGAAACTTTAACAATTTAGGTCTTCAACACGAACAATGCCGTCCTGACCGTGATCAACATGTTATAGTTCATACCAAAAATATTGATGGGCGTAAGCATTTATTTCTTTATCAAAACGCTAACAATAAAAAACAGTAATGAAACAATATATTCAATGTTATTAACTACATAAAAATTGCCACTTTTTTCAAAAAGTATTGTTTGACAAGTTATAAATACCATTTAAAAGACAACATTAATCAGGGGTGGGCAGCCAAATTTTGAACAACCGGCTTGGTATTATTTCAAAAAAACAAACGGTAAATGCGTAAATTGTCTTCATTACTTTTTTTACAGTACAAAATATATATAACATAGCAAAACATTGATTGCACAAAATAACTAAACAAAATATTTATTGCACAATAAAACTGATAAATTCCAAACTTAACATACTGCGCTACGTATATGTCTAACTAATTAATTAATTTTGATACAATTAAGTTCATAAGGCTAAAACCTCTATCAGCTTCTGAACTGCTAATAGCAATTGTGCTTGCTATTTATTTAGCCCTTAAAATTGAATTAGGTAACTGAACATTTTTCAGCTGTATGTTTGCATCTACAAAGTCACGAAAATCATTAACATTTACTTTAAACTTTAAAATTTCACATAATTTTCTAACCATGTCTTCACCTTCTAGCCAACGGTGACATAATTTTATCAAACGACCAGGTAGAAGGTTCTAAAATCTCGAAGAGCTGCATAAATTTTTCATAGTTATCAGTGTCATTGTTCTCATTCTTATATTCATCCATATTTATATGACTAGCCGATAAAAGTCTTGCTTTCATATTCTTTGCCACACTATCTAATAATTGCTCTCTCGGAAGAGGCACAAATTTATTATTGTAATCAAATGGTATGCATTTGAACTCATTTGATGAAATTAAATTTTGAACTTTTTTTTCATAGATGTGGAGTTCTATAGCTCTTATTGAACTCTTATTGAAAAATTTAATGGCCCCCCTTCACGTGACACCTACTCGCGCCAACCCTGGAGCGGTGTGTATTGATTTATTTAGATCAATAATTTTTAAATAAGCATCATCAATATTTTGTACGTAGGTAAGCATTAGAAAACAAAAACTAAGCCCTTAACATTAATGCAAAAGTTGCAAAAACAAAATTCAATTGAATTTATTGTACAACATACTGTCCAGCTCAATTCAAGAATTTATAAGTAAGAGCATTAATTCAAGAATTAAATCTGAAATGAAATTCCTCGAACAGCAAATAATCTACTAATTTTTGATTTTGAACTCGCCATTAAGGGTGGAGTCTGAGCGAGCCTTCTCTGTTGCTGGTAACTTTTGTATAAAAGTTCGATCGAGACTCGGAGACTCAGCTTTAAGCGATATCTGCTTCCTCAAAGCATATTTTAGAAAAATAAAATAATAATTAAATATTATTAAATTAGAATTCCGAAAAGATTTATTTTCGAATTCCGAATTCCGATTTTTTTATTTACGTTAAAATTTGCATTCCCTATATAATCTGTAGAAAACGAAAAAATTATAAAAATAATAAAGTTGTAACAAGTAACAAAGGAAATAATAGAGCGGGCGATGCCCGCTTTATTATTTTCTTCGTTACTTGTTACAACTTTACAAGATCACTCACAAGCAAGAGCCAAGCACTTCGTATTTTACGTACGCACATCATGTGTGTTTAGTGTTGCGCACATGATATGTTTGCGAATGTGTGGCACATCAGCGCGATGTGCATATTTTGCATAAACATACTATTAAAATGGCTTATTTTTGGTTTTAAGGTTAATTTAACAAGCGGCTCGCCGAGTTTTAAAAATTTTATCCACCGGCTTGCGCGAGCCGGACTGAGCCGGGTCCAGCCCACCCCTGACATTAATAAATAAATAGTTTAAAATAAAAAGTATAACGTTGCAATACGCAATCATATTTCATAATAAAGTTTTGCAATTTTCTATTGTATTTATTGTTTTACATTTAACAGCATGGGCGTATGCTTTCGCAATTTCAAACGAAGTGGATTCTCTTGGTACACCATATGATTTAAGTTCCATGATGCATTATAGGTAACAGTAATAATATTCAATATAGATAATAACCACGAGTTTAATTACAAATGTTTTTATAAATGTTTCGAATAAATTTATAAAATTGTTTTTGTATTTTGTAATTTAGTTCAACAGCATTTGCAAGGCCTAACACTAAAACGATAACAACAAAAGATCCTTCGAAGCAAAGGCTCATTGACAACTATAACAGAATTTCCGGCTTTAGCGCAACAGACATTGTTCAAATTAACAAAATGTACTCTTGTGGAAAAAAACTTATATAACAACGTAATGTGAAAAAAATTAAAATAAACATTTTACTTATTTAGAGTGTTATTGACTTTTTTTTCTTCAGTTGAGCCTTAAAAGTTTTGTGAGGAGGAACGTTTAATCTTCCTAGAACTCTAAATTCTTTTTTGGGACTAACCTCTAGCTTCTGGTTTTTTGATCAGCCTCTAACGTCTAGTTGTAAGCCAACCACCCTTTTTAAACTCTTGCTAGAATCTTATTAAATAATTTTTTTTTAATTTAAATTTAGATAAATATTTTTTTTGAAAAATTTCACAAATAAGAGCAATAGTAAAATTAGTAATAAATTATAATAAAATAAGTTATAATAAATAAAAATATCAATACAAAAAGTTATTTATAAACTCTGTTGAAGGCTTCAATTATATTCATACATTAAATGGAAAATATTTGAAAAGAAGAAAAAAAAAGTACCAAAAGGTGATGATAAGGTAAAGATAGAATTATTAGTACTAGCAGAAAGCAACCCGTAATACGGGTTACGGTCGGTCTATTACTTAATTTACAGTGGCTGTTTTCCACAATTTAAAGTTGCGAAACCTTAACTAATACTATGTAAGAAAAACGCCTTCAAATTAAAAAATTAAGCCATCTGCAAAATTAAAATATATTAATTTACCAATTATTTAACGTTATTTGAGTAATTTAAAACTGACATAGGTCATATCAGTGTATGGCAGAACCATTTTCCTAGACATTACAAAGTTTAACACAATACGTTTTTAGTTACTGACACAAAATAATAACACTTCATCATGCTTCAAATTGACGAAAAAGTAAAGCTAAATTCTTGTTATATTTTTTATATCATGAACTTTAATTAATAAGATTAATATGAAGTATACTTTGACACTAATAAAGGACAGTATATTTGAAGTATATTTTCTCATATATTTTGACACTAATAAAGGACCTCCCTTCCTCGTTTTTGCCTTAATGGTGGCCAGGAGAATAAAGTTATTTTTATTAAGAGTAATCAAGTTTTTGATGAAGACTTTATACCAAAATAATAAAATGTAAAACAATGATTTACATTTTTAAGAATTTTTTCTTTTTAATATATATAAGAATTTAAAATATATAAGAATTTTTTCTTTCCTCAAAAGTGTTGCAAATGCAAACTAAGCTAATTAATTAGTTGAACCCGTTATAAAATTTAAGTAACTTCGTATTTGACAAATGCGCAAAACTACAATATTCTCCATGTATTTAAAGGTTTTTAGTTTGTTTTTAGTTGCGACCCCTCTTTAAAAACATCTTTTAAGTTACGTACAACAAATTATTAGGCATAAAAAAGAGAAATTTAAAAAAAATTGAACTAATTGCATATATTTATATCATTTTAACTGACAAAAAATTTACAATAAAAAGAAATCAGGTTTTTTTTTATAAATCGTATAAATGCGTCAATCGTAAATCTTAAAGAAAAAAAAAATGGAATTATGATACCATAATTACAAAAAAATAAAAACAATAAAAAAATAAAAAACCACATAAAAACTCAAAATCGATTTACCTATTTATAGTAACCTATGTTGACATGGCAGTTAATATAAACATTTATCAAAAATGTAACTATAAAATCTGTTTCCAAGTACAAAAGGATTAACAATACTAAAAAAAAATAAAAATCAAATTAAGATATAAATTGCATTTTTAGCAAAATGTTGTCTTGGCTTTTAGTAAATAAATAAAAGCAGTAAGTTCCAATAACTACCAATTATTCATTTTTAACAATAGACTCCAACGTGAAGATAGCCAAGCAGTCTATCAACACAAAACATCACAACAATAAAAAATAACAATAGAATATTTACACCACACCCTTGATCCTAAAATCCAGCGAAAATAACAAACCAAATTAAAATATGAAAGACAAAATTAAAAAACCAATTTTAAGTTAACTATATTTATCTTTTTACTAAACATATAAATACATAAAAGTATATTTGCTTTTATATTCAATAAGTTTTATATTCAATAAGTTTGCAATTGAAACATTAAATCACGTAAACAAAGATCATTACCACGTTGTTGCATTCTAAAATTTACTGCTGCAAATGGATCATATATATATAGTTGAGAATATATTGGTGGAATATCTTGATCTGGCCTAAGATTACCTACACGATGATAAATCTGGCCACATATTTTAAAACATGGAGGCCCATGATTTATTGGTTGAACTACAGTTGCTTTAAAAAAGCGAAAGAAAGACAGGCATTATAATTTCGAATATGTTTTAAAAAATTAACATTAGCATTACGATCTACATAATTCCCGGTATATAAATCCTGTAAAACTTGTGTAAATGGTGAAAGTGGAGGTAAAGCTACCTTACCATTATGGCAACATAGAAAATGTGTTTCATCTGGAAATTTCTTAGCACCACAGTAGTGCCTGACAAATTTGATTCATTTCTCCTAAATAGTTATAATCTGGAATAGCATTACTTCTTGCTATAGAATACATTCGTCCTCGTCGAACATATCTTCTTACATTTTGGCGAAGATTAACTTCAACTCGATTTAGCCTATTTAAAAAAATCTTATTCGAAAAATTATAAAATAAAGAAACCAAATAAATGCAAATAAAATTAATTTGCCATCATCAAAAGTAATACACCTGTATTACTTTTTTTTAAGTTTATTTAATCAAAGTTAAGAAAAACCTGCAACCATATTAGCAAAGACTTATAAAAAAAAGTTAAAATTTATTTTGTTTCTAATAAAAAAAATTTAGAAAACAAACAAATATCCTTTTTTATTAGAAACAGTTAAGTGTTTCTAATAAAATATATATATATATATATATATATATATATATATATATATATATATATATATATATATATATATACATACATACATACATACATATACATACATACATATACATACATATATCCTTGGAGATGCGGACAGCGTGATAGTTCATGTGTTGGGAGAAAACATTGAACAAAATGGATAATAAAACTTATAAATGCGTTATGTACAAAACAGGCTATTAACCCCCCCCCCCCCCCAACACACAAAAAATGACGCTGCTGCAACTCCAAGGATATATATATATATATATATATATATATATATATATATATATATATATATATATATATATATATATATTCATATATATATATATATATATATATATATATATATATATATATATATATATTGAACTATTTATTAGTGAAAACATATGAAATCCAAAATTTTCTTTATAACATATGTAGTACATTTTATAAATAGACCTCTACAATTTCCTTGGTACAACAACTCGATCATGATTAATAACAACTCAGTAAACATGAATTTTCTAATAATCTATTTCTTAATAAATTATAAACAATTAAACTTAAATAAAAATGTATGAAAATGATTAATGGTATATTAAATATAGAAAAACAAACATATTATAACTATAAAAATTATAGTAACTTATATTTTCAATATTAACATCTATAACAGATTTAAAAGTACAATTTAAAAAAAGATTACAATAAACTAATTACTTAATAAAATTTGACTTCTTTAAGAAAACAATTCGTTAAGAAAAGTCTGGAAACTACTTAAAAACTAAGAAATAGTGTATTTTACAGAATACAGAATTGTAACTAATATCGAACAATAGGTATAACTATGCGCACTAATAATAATAATATTCACTGTGCTATTTCAGTTAAAAGTCACTAATTTATGCTTCTGCTTGAAGAAATTATATTAATGTATTTATATTAAGAAACATAAGCAGCGAGTTCTAGTAATGAAACTACCTATTAATCATTTTTAACAACAGACACTAACATAAAGATAAGCCAAAGGTAACAACATTACACAAAAAATAATTAAAGATGTTATGTATTTTCAGAATAGTTATATTGAAGGCTAGACTACACTTAGACCTAAAGCAGTAACACCACTTGACTGGTAAGGTTGACGAATCTTGCTCTAGATCTATATCTCAAATATATTGTGTGTTATAGTTATACTAACTATAAAACAAAATATTTTTTTAAATGTTATATAACATATAAAAACACCTCATTTAACAACCATGTACACATTAGATAAAATCAGGGATGCAGAGTACCAAAAAGGAATCCCAGAATTCTTAGGTATTATGGCGGCAAGGACTCCTGGCTTATAAACAATAAGTTTCAAGTCATTAAAACTCATGAAATTATTATAGCAGATAATAAGTCAACAAACATGTTCAGAGCTTCTGGACACTACAGACTTGGAAAAAGTAGATACAAAAAGCTGGAGTCCTTTTGGGACTTCGCATCCCTGGATAAAATACATTTCATACTATTATAAAAACACATTTATATAAACACATTTATAAAACAACTATATATATCACGACATACACGTATTTATCAAACTACATATATCATCTCATACACATATTTATCAAAAACTTTTTTTAACTTTGAGCATAAGATAAACATATAAGCAAACCTTTAACAGCTATAAAACGACATTTATTAGCATTAATTATTTTTAATGTAACAAAGAATGCAGACTACAATTTACAACATTGTAATGAAAAAGATGAAACCATTAAAGAACAAAATTATAAATTTCAAATAAATACATATTCACATACCTTAAAATGAAGCATAACACAACATTCTTTTGACAAATTCCAGAAGAATTTTTATTTTATTTTTCTATTCCTTATTATTTTTCCTAAGAATATAAAATATACATATAGATATAGAGCAATATAAAATAGATTGAAATAAACGCAAACTTATGTATATAAACGTACACAAACAACAATCTTATTCTATTTAACTTTTCATATTAAACACAAATAAAATTTTATACTCATTATTCTTTCTACAAAAAGTAATCTTAATCTATAAATAAGAAAATGAATTGAACTTACTAAAAAAAGCCATCAGCTCCTCTTAATTGCTCCAGAAAATAAAGCAATACTTGCTTAAAATGTTCTAAAAAGACTAACGACAAAACCGAAACAGTTTACTAAAACAGAAATTTTAGTTATAAACTTCTTCTAAAAAATGAAAACAGGCTATAAAAATTAGAAAAATAAAAACAACCAACAACAAACAAACGATTATTTAAATTTTCTATTTTAAACAATGAACAACATAAATTCTTTTCGAAAATAATAATATATCAGCTCTAATTTGCTTGCTTGCTTGCTTGCGAGAGACCGCATGGAATATATAACCGCGCATTCAAAAGTCTAGAAACTACTTAAAAACTAAGAAATGGTGTATTTTACTGAATCCAGAACCGTCATTAACAACACGAACATTAGGCGTAACTATGCGCACTATTCATTACCGTATTAATATATAGATAATTAAATAAGGTGCAATAGTACTTTTTATGGCATTGATATTATTTAATAGATTATATAGTTGCAAATATTTCAACTTTGGATATTTAAATATGCGCCAACGTCGAACCAAGATGTTATTTGGTATCAGACCATTTAAATTGGGAAAAAACGCAGAGGGGTATTCGAAAAATTAAAGGTCTATAACACTTTATGTTAAATTTTGAACAAAAACGACTGTTTGGTGTAAGGCAAGCGTCTTCAAAATAATACTTATCTCCTTTTGCATCAAAGTTTTTTAAGTATCTTAAGCCCAACGCTTTACTATATTTGATATTTAAAATAAATTTATTTGATGGTTTTATCAATCTAAATAGTATAAAAATATGTTTTAAGCGAATTAGCTTTAAAACAATATCAAACATTTGGCACATCGAAAGATTTAGATGCAGCTAAATAAGAAGACAGAAATTAAATTCTAGATATATTTAAATTAATTAAATCAACAAATGAATTTAAACAAATTATAAAGTAACATTAAACCAAAAACAAGCAGCTCAAAATTATGGCCACTGGTAATAAATATGTGTAAATGAAAAGCATCCTAATACGTTTGGTAAAAGAACAGTTCTAACTATGACCGAAAAGCTTAAGTTGGTTGCATAATTTGTTCATTATTAAACCACACTTATTATTAAACCCATAACTGATGAATCTGATAAAACTCATTAACAAGACGCTTACATTATCAATGGATGATTAGTAAGTGGATTTTTGAATACAAAATTTGTATTCAAAAACATATAAATTCAAATTGAAGTATTACCTAACAAGTATCACAAAACCATTTACCACATTTACAAGTCATCCATTGATAATGCAAAGGTACATTTAAGGTACGCAATTGTCTTTGATATAAAAATCCAAAATTAAATTAATTGTTTTCTGTATAAAAATAAAATGCGATAATTAAATGCATGTGTTTCTTTTTTTTACTACTAAAAAGAATTTTTTTAATTTTTTCAATTTCTATTTTTGGTGCCCCTAGAAGTCCTAACGGTCTAGTCATAAAACACGGCGGAAGAGCATTTAACAAATTTAATATTTTATTTTCACGCCTTTTATTTTTTCTATACACATATAATGAAATAGGTTAGTTTTTTTTCAAATTTTTTAAAGAGAAAACAGTTTAAAACCGATTTAAACGAAACTTTAAAAAATATTTTATTGAAGAGAAAAAAAGACCCAGTATCAATAAACAGTAGCGGTACAACTCAGAAACAATTAAATAATCAAACTCAAAAAACTATTGCAATAAAGCAATAGTTTTTTGAGTTTGTATTTTTATTTTTTGAGAAAAAGAGAAAGAAAGAAACACATTGTAAAGACAATATACCGTTATAAAACAAATATAGCAATAGTTTTTTTAGTTAGTATTTTTATTTCATAATCGTAATCTTAACTTAAATATGTAACGGTTTTAACCACTGAACAGTCATGCCAAAGGCCGAAAGACTTCAAAAGAAAAAAACTGAGAAGTTATCAAAACCAGCAGCATCACCTTATCGCACCAAAATTACTACTTTGTTGAAAAAAAAAATAACTGAACCGGTGGGGCCAGAGAACCCTCACGGTGAACTACAGAATCAGGATAAAGTTGGCAGTAAAAAAATAGACAATACAGAAAACAGGAGTCCGATGCAAAAGATGGTAAAATTTGTAACGGAAAATCTTGTTAGAAAAGCGGAGGATTTCAGTGAAATTGATAAAAAACAGTAACAAAAATAGAAGAACTTGTATTAAGGCTTGGTTTAATGAGTTTAGTTGGTTATTTTATGATTAATTACTGAAAGCTGTCTTTTGTGAAACCTGTACAAAATGTAATTTATGTTCTGGTGGAGTGTTCAAGCATGGAGTCGGGAAAGGATTTAGAACATTGAGCAGATCTGCAGCAGCACTAAAAGATCACGAGTACTCCAGTGTTCATAAAGCTGCAAGTGCTTTAAAGGTTGAGAAAGAAAATATAAAAATTACAACAATTAATGCTCAAATTGACCAAATGTATATGAAGAAGCAAGCAGTTCGAAGAAAAGGCTTGCTAGCTCATTTTGGAATATTGAAACCATTGCTTCGACAGAGTGTAGGTATAAGAGGTGATAATGATGAAGAATCCAATAGGTGCAACTTGGGATGTACAAAAGTTGCCGGAATTGACTATGATGGAGCATCAGTTATGAAAGGCTTAGCAGCAAAACTGAAAAATATTTTTGGACAGCAAACAAAATATTTTCATTGCAAGGCACATTGCAGCAAGCTGATTGTTAAGAATACATGTGCAATATCATCACTACAGTCAGATTCTCTCAGGATTATCCAGTCAATTTATGCAATTTTTGGGCATATACAAAGCGTATTGCCTTTTCCGAAAAAATCCTAAAGAATATATTGCATGAGTCCGAATAAGATGAATACAGAACATTGCGATTGAAGTCAATGTCAACAACTTGATGGACAGCACGAACAAAAGCAGTACAAGTGGTGTTGGAGAAGATTGCAGAACAATATTGAACAGTCTTCAGAGTGACTAGACTATTGGTGCTTAAACAAGAGCAAAAATTAAAGGTTTATTTTAATTAGTTTTCATCAGTAAAAACACTTTTTGAACTGCAAAGCACCTTTGAGCATTTTGCTATTCTAAAGAATCTATCAAAGCATTTACAAGAAATTAATCTGACAGGTGATGTCGCAGTATTCTGCATTCATAATGCATCTCAGAGATATGAAGAACTTAGATTAGATTAGGAATTTGATAGAATTTTAAAGACGACAAAAAAAATATCTGGAATCAAGCAAGACAATGAGTCTGAAACCGAAGTTACGCAGAGACAAAAAGTAATACCTAAAATATTTCGCGATTAGCTTAGATTAGGCGTTGATTAGCTTAGATTAAGCTTAGATTAGGCGTTGCAACGACTTGTCTTATCAAATTAAAGCAAAACCCAAGGAAATCTTATTTTGAAGCAATTGATGCTGTTCAGAACAGTTTGAGGGAAAGATTTGAACAGGATGGATTAACAGCTGTAAAAAATATAGAAGAAGTTTTGACTTCATTGGTGAATAAACAAGATTCCCCACCGTTTTTGTTTGAAATGCCATTTTTTTATGATATTTACATCTTGGAACTAAAAGTTGAGTTGAATGGCTACCAACAATTGTTAACCTATACAATGTTATTGCATCAATCAAAATATAAAGTGCATCCAGAGTGGCTGCAATTGCAGATGTTTTCAATGTCATGCCATCTGCAAAAGTCGCCAATAAACAAACACACAAATTAATGAAGCTTTACTACACCATGCCTCTATCAACATCATCATGTGAAAGAAGCTTTAGTGTAATAAGGAGAGTAAAAACATGGGTTAGGTCTCAAACTGGAGACAATCACCTGAACAACATCATACTTCCTCAGGTACACAAAAAACATCTCGACAAAATTAACATTAAAAAGATTGCCAAACAGTTCGTTGAAATGAATGACAGTAGAATGAATTATTTCGGCAAATACACTTGAAACCGTTCTTGCACCTTGTTAAGCTAAGAATTGAATAGATTAAATGTACTATTGACATCTATAAAGTAGCTAAGAAACAGTTGATTTACTTAGTAGACTGTTAAATAGCATGTTACAACCTTTAGTGTTGTTTGCATTGTACACGCGATTCGTAATAGTAAAAGTAGTAGACAAAGTGACATTTTTTGTGTATTTTTTTGAGAACGGTATATATATATATATATATATATATATATATATATATATATATATATATATATATATATATAAATATATATATATATATATATATATATATATATATATATATATATATATATATATATATATATATACATTGGAGAACGATATATATATATATATATATATATATATATATATATATATATATATATATATATATATATATATATATATATATATATATATATATATATATATATATATATATATATATATATATATATATATATATATATACAGTGGCATAGGAAGGTTTTTAAATGTTTGAAATAACCAACTTTTAAACAAAAAGAATATTACAAATTTGTTCACGTTCATATGTATGACAAAAAGATAACCCTAATCTAAACCCTAAAACCTTAGCCCCCCCCCCCTCTTACCCTAAACGTGAGGACAATGAGTTGAATTACTTATTTTATCATAAATATTGTAACATATTCATTGAAAGCTTTCAAATTTTATGTATAAACTATTCAGTGTTCAGTTTTTATGACCATGTTATGTTTGTGGCCCCCTCAAACTGAGTGTGTGTGGGAGGGAGGGTATTCTTTACTTGATCATAAAAAACTAAACACTGCATAAAAACTGAAACCCTGAAATTTATGGAGTATGGAATTTTATTACTTGGATCATAATATAAAAAATTGTTTTCTGTTTGTCAGATTTGAAACAAATAAGTTTTTATTTTTCACTTTGTAGTTTTCAACTTTATTTACTAGTATAGATGAAGAAGGCTTCACTTAAGGTTTTAAAATAGTTAAAATATTTCAATATAAAATTAAAAAAACGTTTCTTTTTTACTTGGTTATGCTTTTGAAATAATATTATATTTTTTGTTTTTTTTCGTTTTAAGGCTAATTTAAAATTAAATAATTTTGATTTACTGTTTTGGTCAAATACCTTATTGTGCGACGTTGTATCGACAACCAAATACATAATATAATATATAATAAAGAGGTCACAATGACTTCAAATCTAGGAAATATTGTGGTTCAACACTCATATGCCAATACAACGTCAACTTCTTCGTTTGGTCAAGTAACGCAAATTGCTGTTGTTCCAATTGTACATTAAGATGCACCAACCAACGTAAAATGCGATTGTTATAACAATTCACACCGCCTAATAGTTAATATGTTATCTTAAAAAGAGTAGATAAAATGCGTTTTGCATTTTGAAAACTTATTAGATACCAGTGTTCGTTAAAACCGGTATTCGGTAGATATCGGTATTTCAGTATCAAAAATAATTTTTATTTAATATTTTTATATTACAATTATATTTAAAATATTTATATTATTAAAAACTACAGTAACTTTAAAATGCTACTTTATTGATGAAAAAAAATTATTATAAACCAAAATTTTATGTTGTTTTTTGAATAATCTTTTTTTTTTGCAAATGTTTTTAAAGATTTATTGAATGTATGAAGATATTAATAAATAATAAAGGTTACATGTTGAAAAAATGTTTTGGTGTTACAAAAAATGTGATACATAAAAATAGAAAACTATTTTTAAAAACGCATTTTTTATATATCAAAACATTTTGAGTAATTGAGGTGCAAAACAGCCAAAGATCTTATTAAAAGGTGGTTCCGAGAGAAATTTTATTTTGTAATCGTTATATGTTATTTAAAATATATAAAAATGATTTATGCCAATTAATGATTAATTAATTATACGTTGTTAAATTAAATACGTAAAGTGACATCAGGAAAAAATAATAATAATAACGTGTACACTCAGACTTAGCTATGATGTGCACGAAACCTTATGTACAGTAATAAGTGTGTGTAAATGATAAATATACAACTTTTTGTTTTAAAAATCATTTCCGTATTTGCATTGTTCAAGCAGATGCTCAATTATTTGAGTAACTTTAAAATAGATTATATGATGTTTGCCGCTGATTGCTCATGTAATATCCTCATAACTTAATAATATACAGGTATTTGCTTAATTGTGTAGAAACAGGTTATGCCAATAAAAATTTATCTATAAATGATGGTATGTATGCATTTAAAAATTAGGCTCGTTCATCAACATGATGTCATTATTTACAGTTCATATTTTTCTTACTCTTCTTGCTCTATCAGCTGGAGGGGGAAAGCAAAGAGAAAGTAAGTTTACTTATCGCAATTAAGTCTTTAAATTTTTTTTTATTACTCTAACTGTTTTAAAGATTTACGAGAACTAATTATAAAAAAATACTCAAATTGTAATTATAACAAAAATTAAATTTTTAGCGCCTGGTTTATACCAAGGAGATATACAATTGACACCTGAACAATGGGAAAGTTTACAGAGTAACAACAGTCCGTTTGGTTCAATAAAAAATAGACGATGGCCAAACGCAAAAATTCCTTATACTATTGAAAGCTCTATAGGTAAGAAACTTTATTGTGGCTGTTATTTTATAAAGTATTAATCGTGTTCATAAAAATAAAAAAGCGGTACAAATAAAAAAAGGCGAAAGTCATACAATAGTTAAAGCACTGACAGACCAAATAAATAAATAAAATTTTTTTACCTCTCATTGTTTTTCATTGTTAATACTTCTTTTAGTTTACAAAGTATCCAAAAAGAGTTTGAAAACTCATATTAGAATTTTATATCGAAAAAAAAATTTATAAATACCTTTTGAAAGTTTTTTATATAGATTAATAGCTATCTTTTTTACTACATAATGTAAAATTATTAAAGAATAATAAAAAAGCTATCCTTTAAAAACAATATTTGCAACTTGCCCCTATTGCAACAAGTCCTGGTCTCCCCTACCTTAAAAATCATAAAAATGTAAAATATGAACTTTTTTTCTAAACTACTAAAGTATATTAAATCATTTTTTAATAATTAAATTAGACAAATTAAAAAATTGAAACAGTTTTTTTTTCTCCTTTTTTAAATTTATAAATTTTAAGTTATTTAAATAGTTAAGTTATAAAATATAAATTAAGTTATAAAATAAATATTAATATAAATAAGTTACTTAAGAACTTTTTTTTAGTACATTTATAGATTTATCTTTATGTTTCTTATGTATACAATTATTGTTCTTTTTAAATCGTTAATTTTTTAACAAAAATTATTCTAGCATTTATTTTAAAGTATAAAGCCTCATAGTATAGACATTCAATTAAATTTATATGAGAGCTGTTTTCAACCGAGGTAGATTGTTTATTTTTGTAACTGCTGCATATGTCGGAAAAATTACTTAAAGAGTTTTCTAGAATGTTACCATTATTTAGTTGATTTCTGTGTTTCACATTATATTTTTTGTAATCTATTAATAGAGTATGACAACCGTTTAATACTTGTTCCTTTTCTTCCAATCTTTATTTAAAGTTGGCTTAAGATATATTTTCTTTTTTGGATTCAAATGTCCTGTTTTTTTAAATATCTTTAATGAATTCTTTATTTTTTTTCACTAATCAAAAAGTGCTTTAATGGTTCTTAAAATTTATCTCTCCTCTTTATATCTGATGAACTTTTCCTATTGATATTCTCTTTAACATATAATAAATGTTCACTATTTTACCAATTCTTTTTTTTAATTTTTAATTGCTTTCAAAACTTTTATGGAAGCACATAACGTCCGCTATACGTCTTACGAATGTCTTACAAGCTTGAGACGTTCACTGAAGGAGAACACTAAATTTCTTCAAAGTGTTATCTAGATTTTACTGACAAAAGATGCTATCTCCCAATGAATTATAGTTGTAATTTAAAAAAAAAGAAACTTTTTGATTGGTGATAAAAAAAAAAAAAACACTCGCTTTACAAAATTAATAGTTTTTTTTATCGTTACTAATAAGAAAAAAAAACTAACAAAACTAAAAAAGTCATCAAATACATTTTTCAAACAAAACAAAATGACTTTTTATTTGCGAACATTTCCTATCACTTGCCGTAATCGAGTCTATAATTTTTAAAAACCACTTTGCAGCAATTCCACATACCTCAATGATTTACTTTTATTGAAGAAATTCAGTTTTATAAAAGCTATGTGTATAAAAAAAAATTTTAATTTACATTATTTTGATAAAAAATATATATTATTATTAAATTATATTTTCTCTTTACCACCCTGTAAAAGAAATTACAGGTAAAATACACTATATAAAAGTTAATAAAATTACGAACAGTAAAATGATTTTCAAAGTTGTTGACCTTAATTACTAACTACTAGATAATATGTTTTTCACGCTTGATTGGTTTACTGTTTTCGGAACTTTATCCTCCATCAAAATTTTAAAAATCACTCTTTTTCTTTTAAGTTCCATAACTGGAACGATTCTCTTAATACTATTGCAAAATCCGCTGACAGTTCTTCCATAGGTGGTGCAAATTTAATTTTTTCCCTTTCTATTGTACACTGAAAGAAGTTTACACCAAGAGTAGTACATATAGCAATCACTTCATTTGTAAAAGATTTTTTTTGTGTTGCCTGTAACTGTGTTGCAAGTAACTGTGTTGCCAGTAACTGCTTCAATATCAGTGAATAACAAGTTTAATTTTTTACAGCATGACAAATAAGTTTACTTTGTTTCGAAGGAGAACAGTTGAAAATATCAAAGGAGAAGGAGAAAAAATATCGAAGGGGAACAGTTGAAAATATTTTCTATTTTAAAAAACAAAAGCAGATAGTTTTTACTATATTTTGAGATACAAAAAAAAAGATTTTAAAACTGCTCTTCCAACAGCATCCATGTTGCTAAGAAAACTAGTACCAAATTTGCATAGCTCAAGTCAATATATAAGCTTAGGAATTAGTAATAAGTTATATAGATAAACAAATATTGACTGCTGACAAAAACGAATTCCACGGTCAATTTCTATAAAAGTCCTATAGGTTCTATAGGATTTTGGAACGAAAAAAAAAGACAAATGTTTGATAACTATAAACACTTTTTAACTTATGTGTTTTTAGTTAATGGGGTTCAAATCTGAAAAAAATTTTTGTTCCAAATTCTTATAGGATCCTACATGAATTTTTGACTGAGGTAGAGCTATTGCAACCGATTGAAACTGAGTTATACGCTCATTTAAGTCGTTTTTTTTTGTAGTGCTGTCATCTTGTTCTTGTTAGTATAATTAATCAATTACCTAGATATTTAATTTATTTTAAAGATTAAGTTCCGTTATTTTAATAACGTTGTTTGAAATAGGACTTGTTTCAGAAATTAAAAATTCCGTTTTCTTAGTGTTTAATTTGATAAAATTAGTCACTCCATTGTTTTGAAATTGATCAATCAGTTTTTGAAGACCAGAAAATGTTGGACTTAGCTAAATTACATCATCTGCGTATGCAATGATACTTGCATATATACCATTTACTGTCAATCCTACTTTACATTCTAAAACTATTTTATTTAGGATGCAGATTCCGGTTGTAAGTATCATAAGCTTTATTCACATCTAAACTGCAAACATATAGAGGCGTGTTATTATCTTTATAGTGTTGTATAGTTTCTCTCAATAGAAACTCTGCGTGGAGAGTAGAGCTTTTTTTTTAAACCCAAGCTGGTGGAAATCTGTCATACTAGGACATATAAGTAAGATTAGATATTTTAGAAGTTTAGTAAAGGTAGGTAAAATACTTATTCTACGTTAAATATTTGGGCCATTAAAAGATTTTTTATATGACTTAACAAGTGAAATAGTTGTTAAAGTTGATAGATCTTTTAGGACCCTCCCATTTGTTAGAATACTGTTATAAAATTTAGAGCCACACAAAATGAGATGTTGTTATGAGAGTTTTTTACAGTATCTTCTGATGACTTGTTACTCTTTACTAGTTAGATGCTATTTATAATATCAGCTGTTGTAATAACTAATGAAATATGTTCTTAAGGATAAATTTTTATTTATTTTTTACTTTCTATTTTATGAGTTATTGCAAAAATAACGGCGTCGTTTTGACGCTTTTGACGTATTTTGAGCTTTACATGTAAAACTATGAAAAACTTACTTTTTATAATACGGTTAGGTTATTGCAATATTATACCGTAGATTTCCCTAATTCCGAACAAAATCGTACTTAAAGTTGAATAACTCCGCTTCCTTTTGTGAATTTTATATTAATTTTCTTACATAAATAAACTGGAATCTAAACTGAATCGAACCATATTATGCAACAAGTATATTTATTATAAAAATATTGTTAACATTTAAATTTAAAAAGTCATGATTTTGTTCGGAATTAGGAACACGTGTTCCTAATTCCGAACGTACATATTAGATCCCGAAAAATGGCATTCAATTTAAAAAAGTAAATAATTTATACTAGCATAGACCTCTAGCTTAGAGTTAGGTATAAAGATTTTTAAAATTTAAAGTTACTTTTATTTTAATGTAAAGGTATAACATTGTGTTGGTGTAGAGTTTTGGTGCAGAGCTTCCATTATTTTTTTGAAATCAGTTTAAAAAAAAACTTTCACAGTCACTGCCTGTTTCTGTCAGTTAACCGTCGTTAGTCAGAAGAAATCTCAGTTATTAGTATCCGGTTGGTTGCAGCCTTAGAGAATGCTCCCCCATTAATCAAATAGGAAGCTTGAAGTGCTTTTTCATCATATAGCAATGCAGCTTTAACCTTTTGGCAGTTGTATTTTGAAATGGCAGTAATTCAAAGACTGAAACATTGTTCAGTAACCTCTTAATTTTGCTCACTGAAAATTATTATTTTATAATTTTCCATTATTATAACCACGCCATTATTCTCCGCCATTAAATAGTATCACAGTTAGTTTTATTAAGTAGTATCGCAGCAATGTATTTATATTTTTCTATTATCTGTAAATTATTAAATCTGTACAGTACAACTACGGTTGCTATCTTCAAATGAATACTTATTTATTTAGAGGTAGCAACTCTAGCTGTGCTGTACAGATTTGATAGTTTTTAAAAAACTATAATGAAAAAGTTGTTGTATTCAAAAAATATTGTTTTAAGGCGTCAAGCTACAAAAATTAAAACTAATAAAAGTTAATCACACACCTTGCACACGAGTTCAATTGTTTCGTGATAATTGGTAATACAAGGAATACACAACCAGTTAGAACACTTTTCACATGCAACCCATTTGCTGCTTGTAGTTTTGTCCTGAAGGCTTCCGCAGGAAATACAAAGACGATTGATATGGTAGGGATTACAGCTGGCGGCAGGAAGACACTCAATACTTTGATTAGTAGACATCTTTGTTGTTTTGTTATATTTCTGAGACCGCTTTCGGGGTTTTTTAAGTACAGTAAAAGGCTTTTTTCTTCTTTTTTTTTTAAACTTTTGTTCTTTGAGAATTGCTGAGTCAAGTTTCTTTTTTTCGAATAACTTTTCTGGCTTCTTTTTTATCTAGTTTTCTTTTTTTAGCAGCTTGTGTTGCTTCGGACTGAGCCATTGCAGATAGTTCAGTCATGTTATAACTTGTTGTTCTTTTAATTATTGTTCCCTTTTCTTTACTACTAGAAAGAGGCTTTAATCTATTTCTAAGCACACTGAGCACTGATTTAATTATATCAAAAGATGCTTGTTTAACGGTGTTGAAACAATGTTGACTTTACCTTGATCAAATTTCAATCCACTTTCATCACAGTTGAACACATGAAACGGTTTTTCATTTAAATTATGTTCTCGATAAACAGCGTCAACTTGGCTGAACCATTCATCAATAATTGCTGGTTGCAAAGACACCGCTCTTACAGCTTGCATGCTAGTAGCTTTTCTTTCACAGATATTTTTCGCATATTTTTTCATGAAACTATTGTACCACTTTTCGAGTAGGTTTGACGTTTTTGAATAAATGAGTTTGTTTAGATTCCTTAAAAAAGTTTTTGACCACAGTTAAAATATCTTTTCTTTTTAAGCTGAAGCCAGTGTCACTCATAAACTGTACAAGTTCAACTATAAGCCTCTACTTGGCTTACTTGGTATATTGCTCTGGGCCTACCAACACCAGCAGCTCCATTTATTCCTTTTAGTCTGCAAAAAATAGTTGTTTTAGCAATGTTATAACATAAAGCGGCTACTGGATATGACATCGTCTTATAGCCTCAATACACAGTTTAATTTTTCTTACGCGATCTTTATTTTTTTCAAACTTTAGCAATTTTTCATTAACTAAGGTTAAGATAAACAAGACGTTTAGAAATTCAATAAAAAAGTTAAAAGCGTTCAGGAGTTTCAATGTTAATGACGTTAAAGTACTATTGTTAAAATTGTTGTTAATTACTAGCGCGTAAAAACGCTAACTTTTGCAAAAAAAAGTGCATTCCAAAATCTGTTCGGAATTTGGGAAACGTTTTAACTAAGCAGAAAAGTACTGTTTTTAAGATATCTTACAAAGTATTGCTAATTTTTGACTTTTTTTTTCAGATAAATAATCACCATCAAATTTTACATCGAACAGTACGCAATTTAGATTGTGTTTTTTTTTAAGTCGCTTTTATATTGTTGGTTTTTTAGGGTTTTAAAAAGTGTTTTGCTTGCAATTAAAAAATCTAATGGTATCAATATGTATTTTGAAAATATTTTTTCATATTCTCATTACCTTAGTCCTCCAATTTATTAATCAGTTTTCCTTTTAAAAATCCCACAAAAATAAAAGATGTAACAATAAGTGAATTAAAGTTGTTCGGAATTAGGGACTGTTCGGAATTAGGGAAATCTACGGTAATAAAGATTATTCTTTATTTTTAAAATGTTATAGATCTATACCGCAAATTTTTGTTTTCTCGATTAAAAAAGCGTAGCAAAGAATTGATTGGATTGAGCGTTTTCCGTCGTGAAAATGTTTTACAGACACCTTTTATACCCCTGCTGTATTGAAATAGCAATAAAAATGAGGCATTTTTCCGTGATAAACTTAAACACACATAGTAATATAATTAGCGAAAAAGAAAAGACCTTATCTAAGGTTATGCTGAGGAATTCTGTGAGATTGCATGGTTTTACCAATTTAGACATTACGAAGCACCTGTGTAAAGGACATTAGAGTTCAATTTAATTGATTTTAAAATGGCGCCTTAACTTTTTGCGCCTTAACTTTTTGCTTTATTTTAAGACTCGACGTACTCAGATGTAAGTAGTATTACAGAATTTTTTTGTTATTAGAAAATTTATAACAGCAGAATTGTTCTCTAACCTTTCCTACCAAAAATACTTTTGTGTTATCTCGATTAAGCTTTATAGTATAAAGAGTATAAATTATACTCTTTTTTGATGCATTTTATTACGATAAAACTTTTTATAAATTAGTTATTAAAAATATCAATGTTAATCATAACAGACAATAAACTAAAAGTTAAATATTTAGTATATGTAAAGGTAAAAAATCATAATTTATCTTAAAATGGAACAAATAACTAAATACACTGGTAGAGATAATTATTTGTTGAAAAATGCGTTGTTAAGTTATAACAGAAAACACATAAAAACGATACCACATTCCTACCACCAATGATGGTGGAAATATAGTTTCATCATTTATGTATTTTCTGCTATATCTTAACAGTTTATTTTTTAATAAATAGTTTTATTTTTTTGTGTATTAATATAACTTTTTATTGAATATATATTTTGTATTGAATATAATAATTTATCATAAGAAAGGAATGCAGTGGTATAAACAATTTTTTTTTAATCTTTATTGTTCAAACAATGTAAGAAATAATAAAACCAAGTTTAATATTGTGTTTACATTTAAATACTAGGGTCTTATACATAATAAACCAACAAAAAAAGTAAAAAATTGTTTGCAAAATGGGAATAATTAATTGGAGTAGGCCGAGTGGTTCAATTGCATTTTATATAGATCTATACTGTATAAACTACCAACTGTCAATACAAATCCTGAAAAATTAACTCCTATGATGTTTTTTAATCATGTATCTATCTGGTGAAAGGTCACCTTGGTCAACGATGTGTTTAACAAATCTTAAAGTCAACTCAAAAAAGTGACATTGTTCGTAACTTATCTAACTTGTTCTTTGACATATTTACTTGTTTTTTCAACAAGAACTGATTCAGTTGATTTACAACTTTTATATATGATGTCACTGTTAGGCATTGTCATCCAAAAGAGATTTTAAAGGTAGGGGGCGATGTATCTGTTTTTTGCCGAGTAAGACCAAGAAAATTTTTTTTGCTAAGATCTTAAAATAAAAAAATTCTTGTTGGCTAACATTTGCTGTCTGCCAACTACAAATCCAATTTTGCTGACTCCAGTGTCTCAATTGCTGACTAATTAATTTCCTAGGGGGCTAAACACCCTCTAAGGGTGGACCTGCTGTTGGACATCACTTAATGTTGGACATTACTAAAGGTTTTTAAAAAATTATGAAAAACATGTACATATACAAACCCAAAAGCCAGTACTAAAAAATTATAAGGAAGATTTTTACCCTATTTGTAATTCTATGTCTTCTATGTGCCCATAGTTAGAAGAATTTAAGATATAGCTATGGTTATATATAAAACAAATAAACAGTTTGAATTATAGTCTTTATTTTTAAATATTAAAAATAGGTATTAAAATAAAATAATATTTGAGATATTATGTCTATATCATGTTTATATTAGTTTCACAAAATTATTTATATTATTTTAAGGGGAAAATGGCAAACAAGCAATAAAAGAAGCAATTGATGATTATCACAGGTTTACATGTTTAAAGTTTACTCCATGGAATGGAGAGAAAAACTACATATCTTTCTTTTATGGTAAAGGGTGAGTCAAATTTTCGGTAAAAAAAAGTAATTGATATTTTTAGAAGAGCGTTAGTAATATTTTTGGTGGATGTTAAACTTTGCTTTGTTTAAAAGCAACTTTTTTTAAAAAATGTTTAAATAATAAATTTATAAAGTTTACAATAAAAAGAATTTTGTTATTTTGATGTCTTCCAACTAACAACATATTACAAATCACCCTTTAAACTTGATAAAACTTAAAAATTCTATTTAAAAGCATTTTTTTTTTGTTTTTATCTTTATTTGATAGAAATTTTAATTGTTGTGCAATAATTATTTTTTTATATATGTAGTTACAACATTTTTTTTCTGTGTGGTTAAAAAAAGATTTTATTTTAATGCGTTAAATTCATCATTATGTCCAGCAAACAAGGGTTCAGATGTTTAGACAAGAACATTGTCTAAACATCTTAACTCTTTCTGAAATTATATAATATATTTTTGCCAACCTCAAACTGGTAGAGGTTAGCAGTTTATTGCCAAACTGATTTTTCCTAGTTTCGAGCGTTGACTGTATATGTGTTAAACAAAGAATTATACTGATTCTTTGTGTGTATACTTGTATATGTATATAAGATTAGGAATTTTATTTCATATTGTTATAATAAAATCTATTTATGTTATTAAGGCTTTTTTACTTTGCATTCTATGTGACTTTCAGAAAATAAATAAAAAAATGATTATTATTTCAGATGTGATTCGCCAGTTGGAATGTGGGACAAAAACAGAATTTCTCTTGGCGAAGGTTGTTTGACCAAAGGCACTGCCCTTCATGAAATCGGACACAGTTTAGGTAAGATTAATGTTACATATTTAGCTGAGACATTTCAACCATACACTTATTGTGAGAGTTTTGTTAACCTTGTTTTTTTGTTTTTTAGCATATTTTTTTTAGATTTTACACTTATAATTTTAATCAATTATTTACATTTAGCACTAAAACTAAGTGCTAATTTAAAAATAATAATAATACAGTCAGTCAATTTTTCATAATGTTAATGACATCTAGTACAAATGAACTTCAATAAATATTGAATTTAATAACTACTTAAGTTTTCATTTAATTATCATACATTACTCAATAATAAAACAACTTGACAATATTATTTTAAAAGGATTGGAACACGAGCAATCTCGTCCTGATCGTGACCGATATGTTAATATTCATTATGAAAACATTGAAGATGGTAAGTATTTTTTGAATAATTTTTTATAAATTACTTGGTATATTTACTATGTTTTCATAAAAATTAATATCATAACTTTATAAATTTCTTGTTGTGATGCTTATAAAAGATATTAAAATAATTTTTTTTATTTTGGATAATAAAATAGTAATTATTTAAAAGTAATAAACGTGTACTTTATAAAATATAAATCATGTTATAATATGATTTATATAGTCAGACAAACTAGTTAAATTTTTGGGGTACCTTGGGAAATAATATATTTATTATTTTGTTTATTTTGTAAAAAATGCAGAGGACAGTAGTTGTAAATTTATGTTTATTAATTTATTAAACAGCAAAAAAAGTATATTTTAATTTTTTTGTTAGATTGGGTGTTTGCTTTTAATATTTCAAAGAATGTAGACTCCCTTGGTACTGAATACGATCTTTATTCAATGATGCATTATAGGTAGGTAACAAACTATTCACATCGTTATTAATTGTTTTATATACAATATTAGGTAATTCTTCATAGTATAAATAATAGGAGAAATGACTTTCTGTAAAAAGTTGGTATGGTATGGAATAGCGTTTGTTTTGTTTAGTTCCAATTCTTTTGCAAAAGTGTGGAATAAAAAGACAATAACAACAAAAGATCCATCAAAGCAAAAACTCATCGATAATTTTGGCAGAATATTTGGTTTAAGTGGCACTGATGTGAAGCAGATTAACAAGATGTATTCTTGCGGAGAAAGTAAGCCAATACTCTTTAAGCATTTTTATAGAGAAGAAATTTGTAGATTAATTATTTACTGTAAGTGTTATGTTAAAAGCACGTAACAAATTTATTCAGAAATTCCCAGTACACTAAAACCAACAACGTGCACAAAGGACAATGACTGGAGCTGTCAGTTTTGGACAAACCAAGGTTATTGCTTATCAGGCGATCTTTTTCAGAGAGCAAGAATGCACGAAATGTGTTGCAAATCCTGTAAAGGTAATTAAAAAAAAAAATTTAATTATGTAATTACAAAAATTGATATAATTTTTTTTAATGCCAATCCATAGAATGCAATTCTGGCATATATACTACAGACTATAAATACATTCAAATTTTGCAGTTAATATTAATACTTTGATAGTGAAATATATTATAAAATTTAGTTTTATAGAATGATGAATGATTTGTATATTTTGTATCACAGTTTGTTTGTTTTAAAAAATTATTTTAAAAAATGTTTTTAAGTATAAAGATTATGCCAAAAGCATCAAAATCATTAAGAAGCATTAAAAAGTCTTCCATTCACTCTTAGTAAACTCCTTCTATATATTTTGCTTTGAAGTAGTAGTTTGTAATAGTGGTTTCTGAAACTTTATTCCAAGAATAAACGTCTTCACAACTTCAAGTATAAAAATTAAAAATTTTTTTTTTCATTTGTTTATACTATTTATAGTTTTATTAAATAAGTTCACATTAACCATGTGATAATTCCTTTATCCAAGGACAAAAAAGTGGTCAAGTTATCCAAGGACAAATAGTGGTCAATTGATAATATGGGCAATCAAATCATCATCAATCAAAGCTTCCAAATAGCATTCTAATGCAAAATTTAAATTTAAGCTTTTTTTTAGTTCTTTTTTTGTGCAAAGTAGTAGTATAGGGTGCTCAAAACTCGCAGCAACAGTATTTGTTTGATTTTCAATAAATATTTTTCTGAACACTTTTTAACTGCAGAAAGTTTTATCTGTCAAATTTTGCAATTCTTGTTTGAGATTTCTCATGCATAATTTCTCTTGGAAGTTTTTAAAAAACCAACCAAGTTCATTTGTATTGCATCACAAGATTTCTACATACATCACAAGATTACTAACAAAACAAAAATGTTGGTAAAGCTGTTTCCCTCCAAGAAGTTGTTTCATTGATAAAGTTTTAACTTTTTCCTAAGCAAAAGAATGAAATCAATTTTAAAGTTAAAAAAATTATTTACATAATACATCACAATACATTACAATACATCACAAGATTTCTAACAAAACAAAAATGTTGGTAAAGTTGTTTCCCTCCAAGAAGTTGTTTCATTGATAAAATTTTAACTTTTGCATAAGTAAAAGAATGAAATCAATTTTAAAGTTAAAATTTTTTTTTTTTTTTTTCAGTTGCTTTATGTTATACTTACTCTTATGCAGAGGTTATGATGCAGTTGCATTGCATGAGGAATGTAATTCTATGCAGTTCTTTTGAAAAGTAAAAAGCTTCCATTTTGAAAATGGTTTTAAAGAATGACTCAGAAACGTTTTAAAGCCATATATTACAATTCTCATATAAGGAGACTTACATCCTGATTCTTTTTACAGAAGAGTCAGGATGATACTCTTAATTTTTTTAGCAACTAATAATATTGCTATTTCTTCTTTGAACCACCAATGTTTGCTTTGAAACGGGATATTTTTTTGATTTGCATGCAGATAATTCTCCTTTGTTAACATTAGTATATATTTTTTTCTGACTTGGTTTTTGAGCTTTCTTTTACCAATATTTTGTTTTAATAAATAGAATTTAGGCGAAGTTTAATCAAATCAAAATTATTTATGAAAATATTAACTTTTTTTTTTAACACAATAAGATTTTTTTAATTTTCTAACATTCAAAGTTTTATATTTTTTAGTTTCATTATTGAATTATATGTATTATGTATATGCACTTAAATGCAATTTGTAATCCAAGTCTTCGTTATTCGAAGTTTATTGGGACACAAAAAAAAATATTTTAATGATGTATAGCAAAAGTTGAAACAAATATAGTATAAGAATATAGTTTTAAAAAAAATTAAAGTTTTTAAACCTAATCAATTAATAGATTTTGATATTCAAAATGTTAAGCAATAACTTATAAATTTTATATACTACAAGATGATTTATTCTAATAAATTATTTTTCTAAATCTGCGGGAAACGATTTTAAAAAAAAGAAATGTTGGTATTTCGTCCGAAAATTTTGCGTGTAGTTCGGCAATTCAGACAAGAAAACTCAGTTCAGATAATTAAACCGAAAAATATTTGATTCAAACAGTTTTAATGATGGGTGTACTAAAAGTGATAAATAGATTAAAATCGATATCTAGGATTTTTATTATTATTATAATGCAACTGTGAACACCAAAAATGCGTCTTAAACTAAACTTTTTTTTAGATCAGCTAAATACCTAACACCTAAAAATACGCGATATTGCGATATTTTTTACTAAGATCGAGGAGCACTCAAGTTCTGGTATATGAGAAAATATATTATGGCGAAAAATACGTTTTCTCGTCTGACTTCCCTAACTTTATAAATATATATATAAAAAACATATATAAAAATAAACAAGTTTTATGTATTTTATTATTTTATATAATATTTTTAATTTATTGCACGGGTATTGCTTTTTTTTTTCTAAAATTTGTGTGTTTGAAATTCTATTTTATATACATTTTAACAATTTTTTTTAGACAAATGCGGAAAATGTGGATTGTAAAGAAAACAACTTATTATAAGAAAACAACTTATTATAAGAAAGATATTTATAATAATATAAACAATATATATATATATATGTTTTTTTTTTCTTTTTTGCAAAATGTATTAGGAAATTTTTTAATTAATTTTTAAATCTAACTTTTTTTTTCCTCCATCCTTTGAAAAAAATAACAACTTAACAATTAAAAATATGGTAAAATAAACTTTAGAGATCCCTAGATATAGTGATTCCTAGATAACCACTACAGACAAACACTAAATAATTTTTGAATATAACATAGGAGAGAGTGGGGAAAAGGCAAACATCTCACAAATTCCGAATAGGAGAGATCTCTAATTATTGTTATCTAATGGAAATAATGGGGTTTCTTCCCTTCTGGTTAGCACACATCGCTTTGTTTTCCTGCGTGTGGTAAAAACCTCATTTTTGAAATGTACCCCCAAAAAATGATTTTTAAGAGGGTAAAATGAGAAAAAAAATTAGTTGATCTCTTATTTCTCCAATATCACTTTTATATCATCGTTGAAACCTCCTGGTTATTTTGATGAAGATTGCGTGGTTTACGTTAATTTATATAATATATATATATTAATTGAAAATTGCTGGACTATCCTATATAAAACGATCATTTTCAGTCTTTTTAGTTAATGAGCAGCAAGATAAAAATGACAATATTTCTTTTCTTTAACATATATAGTAGAATAGAATTAGCTTAAAATATCCTCAGAAACAGGACATAAGTAAGAAAAAAAGTTTAGATTGCGCCTTTGAAATTGCATTCTTGAGAGAAATTTTAGTCAAGTTAAAAGATACCTTTAAAAAATCAATTTATCAATATTTGAAAACCAACCATGCCCAGAAAACGATTTTCTTTTAAGTTAATTATATTATAAAAGTGTAAATGTTTGATTAGACGTTTTCGCCGCTCAAAACTATATTATACTTTTTGTTTTTAAAAAATTATAGACCGAGTGAATAAAAAAAAGCAACTGCTTTTACTCAGCGTTTTTAGAGTAATTGTTCAGCTTTACGTGAATAAAAGTTTGAGCAAATTTGCTAAATTTGTTATTCACGTAAAGCTGATCAATTACTGAGTAAAAGCAATTGCTTTTTTTTATTCACCTGGCCTAATAACTTAATCAGACGTTTTTGCCGCTTAAAATCTCATTTTTTACTTTTGTTTTACAAAAGCAGGGCCGACAACACGAGGGGGTCAGGGGTACGTGCCCCCACTTTTTTTTTCTAAGGACTTTTTTTTTTTTTCAGAAAATTCTAGATATAGAGAACTTTTTTAAAGATTGACAATCGTGCCCCTTCCTCTCCCCCCCCCCCCCCCTCCTTACTTCAAAACCCGTGTCGTCGGCCCTGAAAAGTAGTTTTCAAAAATACAATTTTATCTAATGCCTTTTTTATGAAAGGAATAATGAGCTTAATATGTTATTATTATTATTTCCTTAAACGCCTACTGTAAATACTTTAATAAGGTATAAAACAAAACAAAAGTTTTTGTTTTGTACATTATTAAAATACCAAAATTTAAAAAAATAAAAAGGGAAAATTTTTTAATGTGTTCTTCGAGAGTTTGCATTTTAACGATTATTTTAAACTTCTGTCAATATCTTTCGGGGTTTTATCACTCAAACCGAAAAGCGAATTCTCTTTTTAACAAATTTTAAGTTTTCAAAACTAACTCCACTATTATGGCACACCAGCTGGCCATCATCTACAAAAGAATGATATAACCCCAGAAATATTTTCAGATTTTTTTTAAGTTTACTGTGGGCTTGTTCAGTTATGATCAATGATATATTATATAAACTAGAAGACTAATTTGCGGTATTTTATTAGACGAAAAATGAAGCCGCTTTTTATTTTTTATAAATATAGTCCGCCATTTGTAAAAAGGGTAAAAACTGAAGCCGATGTATGGAATAAAAGTTCAAAATGCATATTCAGAACATCAAAAGTATGAGCCTTAATACTATAATTCATGCTTCAAAATACAATGCTTCAAAAACGTCTGTCGTTTCACATTTCTATTCAAAATTTAATCTTTTTCTAATCGTAAAAGAATCTAGAAAACATAAATTATAATTTCACAAGTATTATAACATCCTCTTAACACTTTTACATAAATAGTATTTATATTTAAAATACATTTACTTCATTTAAGAAAAGAAAAGTTAAATAATATATTTGTTTACAAATTTAATCCGCCATTTTTTAAAAAAGAAAAATTCGGCTTCACTTTTCGGATCGAAGTTAGACTAGAGCTGCCATAAGTCCCAGTACATCGGGACATGTCCCGGTTTTAAGCTCTGTGCCCCAGTGTCCCTGTCAAAGGTCTACTTGTCCCGGTCAATATAAAATTATAAAGCATATTTAAAAAGTCTCCTACAATTGATAAAATTCGTAAAAACATTGATATGCGCACTAGGGTACATCGCTAAAATCATTTTGATTAAAGTAATACGGCGTACTGATATTCCTATGTAAAATTAAATTTTAATTTGAGTTTCTTTTTTGTATTTTTTAATTTGAAAATGTTTTGGTAAGGCAGTTGAGACTTTTAGTTATACATTTTATAGTTTATTGTAAATAATTACCTGTTTTTTGAGAATGTGTTGTAACAACTGTATAATTCTCAAGGTGAGTAATACTTACCTTGAAAAATAAATACTAGTTATCAAAATATCATAAAGTTTGTTTTTATAATGCGTATTGTGCATATTCAGCGATTATGCATATTGAACATATGTAATAAAATGAACTATGTGATAAAAAAATTTTTTGTTATTATTTTGACCTTATGGTGATGTTTTATCTTTTTCGGGGCTTAATGAAAAGACTAATTTTGTCTTCTTCAAGCCCCAGTCATGTACATTTTTCTTTTATAAACTACGATTGTAAAATTACAATACGATTGTAAAATGCATTGTTATCTTAAATACATGTTTTTGTTAAGGAAAGATATTTTAAAAACAAAGAAACGAAAGAAGCAGGATTTTATTCAGTTTATATACCCGAGAATTCAAATTTACTTTGTTTATATACTAGAAACGTTTTTTTATAAAAAAGACTCTAATCACAAGTACTTTTTAATAATGTGTATTTTTTAATTTATTTCTAATAACAGTACTAACAATAAGTAACTATACATCGAATGTGAAAACTAGACATAGTTTAGCAACTAAATTGTCTACTTTTGTTGGGAAAGGTAAAGAGTTTGTTTTGTCGGAGGTACCCACAAAAAGATCAGTAATTCAAATGGGTATTCTTATAAAGGTTAGCTTTTATTTTTTTTTTTTTAACTTCTAAAATATTTTCAAAAAATATTATATCAAAAATATATATTGACTTAATATAAATTATTTGTGATAAATAACTAAATCTATATCTACCTTTTAGGAAAGAAAAAAAATAGAATTTGAATGTAGAAAAAGTAATTTTGCTACAAAAGAACTAAGCAGAGAACTTGCTAAACTGGTGACAGCTCAATGGTTCAAAGCAAATAGAATGTTTAAACCACCAGTTACAATTTCGGAAAAATCACTAGCAGAAAAAATAAGTAGACTATGGTTTAAAATATCCAGGTTTTTAAAAAACACAAAACCATCCAAAGAAGCAACCAACAAAATAACTAATGAGCTTGATAGTCTCTTTGATATCATATCATGTACTCATACAATCATTATATGCACAGAGGCAGCATCATTTTCCAATGATCCCAAAAACTGCAAATTAGGTGCACATGTTTATTGTTCATGCCCTCTATTACAAAAAGTTCCTGTACTTGATCTTCTTTGGCTTCGTAATCAGAGGCTTAAAAAGAAAGAGATTTCTACTGTGCAAATTGGTTTATGTGATTATAAAGAATCGGTTCGCCTACGATAAAGAGAAAATAGGAAAAACATTCAGGAAGAAGCTGCAAGAAAAAGGGAAAAAAAAAGAAAATGAAAGAAAATATGAGTTTAATAAATTTCAGGTTAGCTCAATTAGCATGAATATAATTCTTTAATTGTTTTAAAACATTTATTACCGCAATCTTAGAAAGTCTTTAAAACTATCTTTTTAATGTTTAATATATATTAAACTTTTTTAAATTTAAAATTTATATATTCTATTATACATAATATTACTTACCAATATTGGTAAGTAATATTATATATAATATTATAGAAACTGCATGTTTAAAAAATTTAGAATCCTGAACTTGTTTTCAATCTGCATGAAGAAAACAAAAATGGTATTGATGATACTGATGATACATACAATGTAAATACTGCACAACTAAAAAACGAAACAAAAACTTTGGTCGACAAGTTGCTTGAAGAAAAACTAGGAAAATTTGCATCACTGGTTACAAGATACTTAAAAAAACCAAGTCTAAAGCAAAACAAAATGACTATAACACATGCGGCATCAGCTGCAATAAGATATAATATTTCTAATGTTGGTGGGGCTGCTATAATCACTGGTATAATAAAAGATTTTATAGCTGCAGGTTATCTTTCTCCTGATATATCATACCTTTCTGTTGACCCAAATAAAATGCGAAGAGCTAAAAATAATGTAATGAAAGAAAATACAATTATTGAAGCTAATATATGTAGTAACGAAAATATAATTAGAATTGCTTAGAAAAAGACTGGACCAAAACGTTAATTCCAGATAAATACGGAAAACTGTATGTAAATGATATGACAATAAATTATAATTTTACACCCCTGCCAGATGAAGAGGAGCTTCCAAAACTTGATGAGAAAGACATAAAAACTTTATCTACTGATGCTTAAATCAGTTACAGATATGTAAATGCTATCAAGTCAGGAAAACTTTCTCCGGATCTCGCAAATCTAAAATGTGGATCACTGTCTCATTCTCGCTGGCTTACAACAGGTATGGCTTTGATGTTTTTGTGGACAAGAAATCATAACCTTAAATACAGTGAACTGGAGATCTTGAAGATATTAGTTCAATTTTGTGTCAAAATGTATTTCAAACTTTATTTTGAAATTTCTTCCAAACATCTGCTGGAGGACGGACCAAGACACATTTTGCTTGAACTTAAAATTCTTAAGACAATGCCAGTCAATGTGGCGAATATTATTACACCTTATATACGAACTGGGGCTTGGTACAGCCATAGTGAGTGTATTCTGGTTTCACTCTTGACTAGCTCTAATAAAAATGAAAGAAAGTTTGGTGTTGATAAGGTTTTACAAATTAGAGGAAATAATGAGCTTGGAGACACTGCTGTTCGAAAAAGAATATCTCCAAAAATTAACCTTGACGCTACTATTCTTCAAGAATTAATTTCTTGGAATGTAAAAGATTATTATGAACCAATATTTACATGTAATCTTTCTAAAGTGGAGGTCTCCAAATTCATTGAAAATCCATTGAAAATTCCTAAATTCAGCATTCACACTCAAGCAACAGAACGCTGCGTCAAAAGCGTGACGGAAGCATCTGCCATTGTTTACGGCCGAGAAAGAAGAGATGGATTTGTTAGAACAAGAATGATACACAGGGAAGAAATTCCTACCTTTAAATCAAAGAAAGATGTTCTTGAAACAATTTAACTAAGAAATAAAACAAAATTATACATTTTGTATTTTTTTCATTTTTTATTCAAAACTTTAACCTGTAAAACTTGAAAACCGCTTCTAATGAGAAGTACTTTTTTTAATAAAATATTTAACAAAAAACAGTTTTGAAAAGAGTTTTAAACCTTTTAGCAATTTAAAAAATATGAGGTTGAGTAATTTTTAGATTAAAAATTCTTTCCCCTACATTAGGGACGATGACATAAATTCATTTGTTCCGAGGTGGCTCAGGGGGATTGGGAGGGGGAGGATGTTCCCATGCTCTTATCACTAAGAAAAATTAATCAATTTCTGACAAAACAACGCTCTTTGACATAAGTATAAAAATAAAATAATTTAGAATTTGCACTTTTGTAAAAAAATTAAAATTGCTATAAATAATAATATATTGCGTATCTAAAAGTGTCAATTGCCTTACCAAAACGTTTTCAAATTAAAAAACACTAAAAGGAAACTCAAATTAAAATTTAATTTTACATAAGAAAATGAGTACGCGCTTTGAAAAATAGTGATTTTCATAAATTATGGTACCAAGCGATGCACCCTTATGCGCACGCATTGAGCACCACCTTTTACAATAAGAAATATTTTTTGTTACGTATGTTTTACTAAAGTGTTTCGTAAAGTAAATGTAAAGTGGAAACGTATGTTTTACTAAAGAATAAGCGTTTAAAAATTTTTCTAAAGAAAAAGAATTTTGCTTCGCAATTCAATGACTTCCTAATGCAGTAATTTTTTAATTAAAAAAAAAAACGTGCCTAAAATTTTAAGACTCAACACCATAATTATTATCTCTTGCGTATTGACGTTGATTTCTTTTTGTCATTAGCACCAGATTGTTTTTGAATTTTAATTATTCGCTTTAATTTGAGTACTTTAACAAACATGCCAAAAAGTAAGTGTCACTTTTCAGACGATTTTACAAAAAAATGACCTTGTATTAAAATAGGAACAAATGAAATAAAAGTTAAACTCCTTGAGTTACAAACCTTGTCTAATGAAACCACAGATAAAATAACAGCGTTTTGTAGAGATACATTGAGCGTTTATTCCAGCAAAAGGCCTAGTGGCATTTGGGGCTGATAATACTAATTCCAATTTTGGAGGGAGAGAAAGACACGAAATGAATAATGTGTTTTAAAAATTAAAAGAAATATTGTCTGCAAATATAGAAAAATTCAGTTGTCCTGCACACATTATTCATAATACCGCTTCTACTGCCGCCAATATCTTGTTGATTGATATAGAATCTGTGGTTTTAAAATTTTATAAATTTTTTCAATAAACACAGTAAAGAACGAAAAGCTTAAATATTTCTGCGAGCCCGCTGTGTTAACCTATAACAACATATAATCACATTCAAAAAGTAGGTGGTTATCGCTCATTCCAGCAATTGAAAGAATGCTAAAATTGTGGGAACCATTGAAGAATTTTTTCTCGGAAGAAAAAAAAACTCCCAAAAGAAGTATGCACTTTATTTATACGCAGTCAGATATGTTTGTTTTAAAAACAAATTAGGAAACTCGAAAAATTGATTATAACTGAAGTAAAAAATATTTTGGAGGACTTGAAAAAACAATCAACTGAAAGATTAAGTAATAAGTTTTTAGGTATTCAAACAAGTCAAGCATAAAATAAATTAAAAAAATATAATGAAATTACTATAACACAAGAAGAAGAACTTGTAAATGATGTAGAGAATTTTTTCAACGTTGGAACCCCAAGAAGTCCTTACGGTCTTATCACAGAGCACCGTGGAGAGCATTTAACTGGAAGTTCACGCCTCCTTCCTAACCGATGTCGCAAGACTTGCCCAGAGGTTGGGTTTGAACCACGGATCTTTTGTTTCTGAAGCAAGTGCGCTACCACTGCACCACGGCTGCTCAAATAGACCGAAGAGACGGAAAGAAAAGGTAATCTATTGAAAACGTGCCAATACTTGTTCGCCATTCCACAGCATAATGCGCATGTTGAACGCGTGTTCTCATTAATTCAAACTCAATGGACAGATGAACGTAGCTCGCTTTATATCGACGCAGTGAAATGTATAATTCAATGTGTTAAGAATTTTAAAATTCATGTTGTGAATTCTACAACTATGTAAATAAGGAAAAAGAGTTGCTACGAAAAATCATCTGAAAAATATGATTGTTGACCAAAAGAAATTACCATTGGGGTAACAGTTTTGTCGTTGGAATACCAATGATCAATCGCATATTTGTTTTTTTAATATCAAAGTTATGATTATTAGTAGAAGTTTTTTGAATGTGTTGTTGTCGTTTTTTTGTTTTTTTGTGGAGGGGCGGGAAAGGATAGGGTAGTCCTGGTCGGTTGTCCGACATTTACGGTAGCCCTGTATTAATAAGCAATTTTCTTCCTATTTATATATAAGTTAAAATACCCTGCCAAACCTTTTTTAATTTTTCACAAAGTGTTTGAAAGTTTAAGGATGATGTTCTATTTAAGTTAAGTAAAAAAAAATAATGACATACTCTTTATCAGCTTTCTCAGCTTAAACTTTAAAGTTTTTTTTTTAAACTTAAACTTTTAAACTTGAAATTCCCCTTAAACTGTAACTTTTTCAGAGTTCGTAGATTTACATGGAACATGTACTTACAGTAACGAGCTTAGAACAACAATTTTCTCAGCTTAAAGTTTATACTTTGCATACTTTATGTACTTTACCAGTAATCTAGTGCAACTGTATATAAACTTTGTATTGAACATGCTTTATAGAACATGGACATTACATTTGACGAGAAACACGTTTAGAAATCTTGCAAAATTGCACACATCCAAATTCAAGTTAAATATTTGGAGGGTTTATACATTTTATAATAACGAAAATATTCATAGCATGACAACTGATTCTGTTTAGTTTTTTTGATAATTTTATTGTCTTTTTTTTATTGCTCTATTTTCATTAAAACGTTATACTTTAACCACTTAGTTTGTGTTTTTTAAACTCTTTTTTTTCAATTATTACAATACAAGAGATGCCACTATCATTTGCCATAATCCACTTTTATTTATGCCATGATCCACTTATTAAATGAATCCACTTTTTAAATTTTCAAATAATATTTTATATATAAGTTAATGTAGCATGCCAAACTTTTTCTAAATTTTTAAAAAGTGTTAAATGGTTTAAGACAATATTTTATTAGAGTTATGTAATAAAAAAGTCTCCTCAAAACTGTGGTTGAAACAAAACAAAAAAACAAAACTGTGGTTGAAACAAAACAAAAAAACAAAACTGTGGTTGAAACAAAACAAAAAAACAAAACTGTGGTTGAAACAAAACAAAAAAACAAAACTGTGGTTGAAACAAAACAAAAAAACAAAACTGTGGTTGAAACAAAACAAGAAAACAAAACTGTGGTTGAAACAAAACAAAAAAACAAAACTGTGGTTTAAACAAAACTGTGGTTGAAACAAAACAAAAAACTCCTCCTCAGAGAGGAGAAGCTAGTTTTGCAATCAGTACAAATTTATTTAAAAGCTCTAATGTTCAACTTTTTATAATTAACATAAAAATCAATTTATAAATAAAGCTCTTCACCAGTAGTCTGGTAAAACTGCATATAATCTTTATATGCAAAATTACTGAAGTTTGTAATTACATGTAGTGAAGTACTTTTGCATCGTACAATAAACATTGTATTTGAGTATGCTTCAAGGCCAAGAACATATTTTACGAGAAATACATTTATAGATCTTTTCGAATTTACTTCAACACATGCATTTTTTTTTCCATTTCTTTAAATTAGCAACAGATAAAATCTCCATCTACAAGATAAATTTTATCTTGTACAAATAGATACCTTTTAAATACTCTGAAGAATACTAAAATAAATAAATTTCCTGCGTTGATAGTAACACAAGACTTGTGTTGATGAACTTAGTTTATCATTACTATGAAATTTATTTCGAAAATCTGTTGCTTAGATTTTAAATATATTTTTCAACAAAGACGCACTTGCCTATCTTTCAAAATCAGCGAATCAGATGGCTCATCTTTTAGCCAATTCTGTGCCTGTATATGGTTTCAAAATATGCGCTCAGGAATTTTGTCAAGGGCATTACAAAATATATTATTTATATTTTACATTTCTCTTTAGAACTGAAATAATATAACATGATTACTATTTTTTTTTAATTTTAAACTAGTTCTGCATTGTTATGATGTGTTTATGACTTTTTCAATACAATTTTTTTACATTTTAAAGCTCACAAAGAAATTTTTTAAAAGTTACTTGCCTGGAAGTTTTTGAAATTTTGAAAAACGAGTTATCATCAAGCTGGTTTAGATGACCAGTTTGACTTTTTACAATCACAACTGTGGGTAAAAAGACAAATTTGTTTCCAATTTTCACAAAGTTTGTCATAAGTTATTATATGCTTATAATAATTATTAAACTATATTCTTCTCTGTATTAATGTTTTTAAATTTTTTATTTGTATTAAACCTCTAAATTATTTTAGATTGTTCAAGTACATAATGAAAAAAAAAAAACTCTTTGAACTTTGATGCTGCAAATAAGCGAAAAAACTGAGGAAATACGTTCTAAATTTAGTTTATCTGAGTTTGCATTCGCAACTCAGGTGAGAACTTATGGACTTTAGGATAATTTTATGTTAGAATACCAGCTAAGGATTTAACTTTCACCAATTTTTCACAATTTCATTTTCACAGAGTTTTGCTATGCGAGTCAACTCAGATGTAAATATTTTTCTGACTTTAATTGTATTATTTTAGGTCAAGATTTTGCACTGTGTAAAAATAGGACACCTCAATCTCCCCAATTTTGTAGGCCCATCAGGCTGCAGTTTCTTTATGAAAATGTTCAGTCAAGTATTAACAAAAAATACTATGTGGAAGGTAAAGTTAAACCATTGATTCCTAACAACGTTGTTCAAAACAAAATAGAAAAAAACATACATTATATATTGGTTTTAAAAATGATTAGTAGAAAAACTTGCAATAAAATTTACGAAATGCCTCGTTACTTGTGCTCAGCTACTTCAGACACCTTTGTCAGATTAAACTTGGTAACTCAATATAATGATATAAACTTTGTTGAAAAAATAAAAATTGGCAAATCCAAATTGGATTACGGTTTATCAACGTTGCGTAAATAGATTCGTTTTTTTAAATGCTTTTTGCATCTTGGGTATAAACTTAAGAAAAAAATGGCATTGTTGTTACCAAATCCTAGCTTCAATTGATCGATGTGCCAGAATGTGGTAGTACCAATAACGGGAATACAGTTCAAAAGTTTTTTAAAAATTCAGAAGTGTCTGCTAAGATTTTAGGAGTTGATAAGAACTTATAAATTTTTTTCATGTAATTTTGCAAGTATTACCTAGTGGCTTTCCTGTAGATGTATACAAATTTGATAAGTATTCTACAGAAACTGAAACGCTATTTGTTAAAAAATATCATTGTTACAAAATGCCTACAATAGTGCATAAAGTACTAATTCAAAGAGCATTAATTTGAGGATGCTCAGGAGTCTTGAAACAAAAATGTAATGTAATGTCTTTAGTAATTTTCTGGTAAAATCTCATCCAAAAGTCAGCAGAAGTTTTCTTAAGAAAGGTGTAGCAGAATTTTGTTTTCCCAAGCTTTAAAATTGTTATTACCTTCAGATGTTTACAAAAACTCAGAAACTCATTTGTTTGTGATAAAATTTATTTTAAAAAGTTTCAAAATGTGATTATTCCGATAATGTTGAATGACATGGTTATTTATATAAATAAAAATATATATGTAATAACTATTATAAAGGCATAAATAAAAAACTGCTTTTTTTTGAATAAATGAATAATTATAGTAAATAAAAAATTATATCTTTTAAACCAAAATGATAATTTGGAGTCTGTGTGGTGTAAACACTGCCCTGAGGCCTAATAATACGAATAATAATAAGCCTTATGTCATATAAGGTATCCCATATTAATCTATTGAATTTAAATACCAAATTGAAACTAAATATTGAGATATTTAGTTTCAACGTAAAACAACGGTCCAAATGCATTTCTACTAATTTTTTTTATAAATAGCGCTATTTCGGATATGCCATTATTTAGTTTTTTTAAGTTTTAATGTCAAATTTAGATTCAGCGGATCAAATAACAAACATATTCTATCCGTAATTTTATAAGTAATTTCAATGATTATTTGACTTTTAACCAGTTTTTTCAAGATTATGCCCACTGTCCGTTGTTCCAACAATTCTGACGTTGTTCTGACGTTGGCCCAACTGTGCTGGTAGGGTATAATATTAAAAAAAAAACCCGCATGCGCACTCCATATGTTAGTTATAAAACTAGAATTAAAAAAAACTTTATCCAAGGAAACTGTCATTAAATACTGTTAGAGCAACTTAAGTAGTGAGTAGTAACGCATCATATCAAATCATTTAACATTTCAAAGATTCATCAATCAAACTGAAAAAAGTTTATTTTTGATTGCTTTGGAATCTCAGTTTTAAATTATGAAGACAAAATTTTTTTGCTGATTGCAGTGCACTTTTTTGGGAAAATTTTCAAAAAGACTTAGCTCAGTATACTGAAAAATAATTTCTCTTCAAGATTATCAAACATGAAGAATGTAGAATAGTAACAAATACAAACTTCAAAATGGATGTCAGCATTGATGGCAGGGTTCTTTAAAATAGAAGCTGATCTTATGTCTGCAAAGCCATATGTTTTTCTCTTGGTTAATACATCATAGAGTGCTGTAGCAGGTTTTAAGCTATATTTAACAATCTTTTAACGCTCAAAAGTTATGGACCATTCAAAGATTTTACTCTTTCCAATATCAGGGGGTTGTAAATATTATATGGTCATAACATTCGAACTTTAAATGATTATTGAATAAAACACAAAACCTGTCGATGAGTTTAAGTTTAGTAGAGTATTCTTAAAATTCTATATTTTGTAAACTAATAGCCTTCACATTCGGGGTAGCGAACCTTTAAAGGTATTTCTGAGCCTAGGCTCCAATCAACACGATTTCAAAAAAAAAACATTCTTAATTGCATAAGCATAAACATACTTAACATTGCCTGAAACTCTTATTTATGAAACATCAAAAAATTCTTAACCAAAATAAAACTTTATTAGCGTATGATAACTTTATAATCTTATAAGATTATAAAGTAGCTTTAACATATTTATAAATATGTTAAAGCTTCAGCACTACTGCAATCCAAAGTTTTTGGATTGCACAATAGGCAAGTATATTCACCTGAAATAATGAATTAATAATATTTACGAGGTTTAATTACTTTTGTTGCAAAACTAATATTTTTAAAATATAAGAAGTATCCCAACAGAAATTCTATCGTAGAAATCTTTTTCTTTATGTGCTACGTTTAATTTTTTTTTTTTTTCTTTTTTTAATAAAAGTAATAATTCTTAAATTACACTACATAAAATAATTTCCCCCGTTTCTTTCTCAAGTTTTCTTTTTCAAAAAAAAAACTTTGATATTAAATTATAAAATTTAAAACTTTTTCACTCATCAATTTTTTTTTGTAATAATTTGTAAAACTCGCACTATTTTCTTAAAAAAGAACTATACCATATTTTTGAGTATTAAAAATTTTCAGCATTTAAAAAATATGATACGTTTTTTAGGCTCACGGTCGTTAAAGCGAAAAACGTTAAAGCGAAAAAGTCACTGGTTTCTATTAGTAAGTTTTAACTGTTAGAAAAAAAGCTTCAATAAAAACGAATTTTTTTATAATCCTTATATACTTAAAGTACTAAAATTAATAATATATATTATAATATAATATATAAAATTATTAATATATATATATATATATATATATATATATATATATATATATATATATATATATATATATATATATATATATATATATATATATATATATATATATATATATATATATATATATATATATAAGTTAATATACTAAATTAATAATAAAATTGCTGATAAAATATTTGTTTAATTATAAAAAAAAATGTTTTTTAAAAACGTTTTAAAAATTAAGATAAAAACCTGTATTATTAAAAAAAAAGTATTATAGGCTGTAGGGGAAAGCGTGCACCCTTGATCATAAAATCCAGGGCACATTATGTTAATAACATTCTCCTAAATTAATAATAATTGTAAAACTAATATCGACTATAAAATATATATATATATATATATATATATATATATATATATATATATATATACTTTCTTAAAGTTTATTAGAGCCATAAATATAGAAAACTCTAAAATAGTTTTATAATTTTGTCTTTCGTAAATTTTTGTTTAGTTTTTTTCCCCCTGGATTTTAGGATCAAGGGTGCATACTTTCCCCTATTATTAAAAAAAAAGAACAAAGGAAAAATTTGCTTTAACTTTTTTTCGCTTGTAAACTTTTCGCTTTAACAACCCGCTACCGTTTTTTACGCTGCTCTAAGTAGGCATTAAAATTAATTACTACAGTACATATTAGATAACTAGCTAAAATGCTCATCTTAGAAGCTAATCCAAACCAAATGAATTAAAGCTAAAACCAAATCAAATCAACTAAAAAAAAAATTCTTGAAATAAAAAAAATTACTCTCCTGAGAAACCAATCAATAGATTCTTGGTCAAAAATAAAATTAACCTTTAGAGACAGTAACTAAATTAAAACAATAATGGGGAAAAAAGTTAACAACAGCATGAGTTTTTATTTAAAATTAAAGTTTAAAATTTGAGGTTAAAATAGAATAACCTAAGGTTAAGACTTAATTAGAAATTCTAGAAAGTGAACGATTAAAACATGTTCCGTATGCGTCCATATTTTTAATAATTTTAAATAAGAATAACAAGCGCTGAAAGTTGAAAATAATTTGCACCAAGTTGTAAAGAAAAAAATTTAATTATATAAATCGAAAATGTTTTACTTTTTTTTTGTTTTTGAATTTTGTTTGTATCGCATCCAAATTGGGGCTTTTCATTTATTTAAATGTAACGCAAAGCAAGCTCTTTTTTATATTTATATTTAACAAACGTTACATATAAATATAAAGATAAAAATAAAAACCCAATCCGTTTTACTTATTTCACTGAATTTAATTTTTAAATCATAATTATTTATAAACATAAAAACTCTTTAACAACATTGAAAAATCATTTATTATGTGATGTTTATTTCAAAGTCTTTAGGCTCTTAAAATATATTACGAGTATTTAATTTATATGTTGTAAATATGATAAGATATTCTTCAAATATTTTCACATTTTTCTATTTGAAAATTTTCAGTTACGAGTTGTTTGCAACGGATGATTAAAGCGCACGCACACTTAATGAGAATAAAGCCCCAGGATCAACATTTTTTAACTAGAAACTAGGATCAATAGATTAGATGATCAGACACCTTTGCCAGATTATACTTGGTAAAAAAAAAAGTAATTCTTTCAATACTTTTTTTTCAAAATTCATTAGAAAATCTTTTCTCGCGGACATGTTTCTTCCATTTTTTACACTCACTCTCTTTTGTACTTTTACAAACAGTGTAACAATTCAAAATAGCTTTACCCGAAAAAACGTGAAGAAAATATACGACAAAGTTTACGATGCGTTAGCTTTAGATCAACATATGGAAAAAAGAGACGGTGGTATTTATTCTTTTAGCGAGATTCCGAGTATTGAACCTCAGAATAATTTCGACTCTAAAGGTTCAAGTCCTGAAGTTCGAGCAATGAAAAGACGATTCATTACCCCCTTTAATATGGAAGATTACACTGAAGCTGAAAAGTTGAAGCATTTAGTACGAGAACGTAATCCAAGAAAACCTCGATCGTTTTTTGGAATCGACGATGCTACTCATAAACTTGGATTTTTAGTTTCTGAAAAAGAAAAACGCCATCTAAAATTTTTTTGAAGAACCCTTTTCTGATAGCTGCGAATATATATTTTTTTCTTATAGATATCAATACCCTCCGTTATACTTCAAATATTCAACACTTTTTTTTATTAAGCAAATACCACAAATTGTTTTACGACATGCTATCAATATACAAAAAGCTATTTGTTACATTGTAAATATATAATTTTCTATATTTGTTGTGTAATATGTTTTTTTATTTACAATAATATTATTGCGCATTAACAGGTTTTCATTTTTACATCATTTTCCTTTAAAGTGCGTTTTTAATTAACGATAAGACATAGCAAGGCATGGCCGGGACAATTTAAATGTTTTATATATAACCTGTATTTCAGCCTTTTTAAGACGAAATTAAGACGAGAGGAGGTTTATTTTATTACTAGTATTTGTTAGAAATTCTATCAGAAATATTTTATCATTTTAATCATGCCTTACTCAACGGCAAAGTTCGTGTTAGCTTATCAAGTAAATTATTTTTTATTTAATTACAATAATAATTTATTTAATAAATTAAATAAATTATTATTGTTAGCTTAAAAGAAAATATATAAAAATAATAAATTTTTGGCTCATTATTTGACATCTCACATTATTTCAATGAAATTAATTCAATGACATTATTTCATAGTCGACGTACGATTTGAATATATGTTACATTGGCTTAAATTTAACAGTTAACACATAACAGTTTAAACAAATAAAGAGATCTTTTGTTTGTTTTATAAAAATTTTAAAAAATCTTTTAAAATAAAAATTTTATTAAAAAACTGTTATAAAACATATAACTTGTTTATTTGTAATTTTGAATTTTATTATTGTACCTATAAGCATGATATTTTATTGATAAGAAACATCATATTATTTACAATAATAAACTGAAAATTACAAATAATTAAGTTATATGTTTCATAACGGGTTTTTTAATAAAATTTTTATTTCAAAAAAATTTAAGACATTGTCTAACTTAGGGCTGTCATAAATGTTGGACAACCGACCTGGACTACCCTATCCTTTCCCGCCCCTCCACAAAAAAACAAAAAAACGACAACAACACATTCAAATAAACTTCTACTAATAATCATAACTTTGATATTTAAAAAACAAATATGCGATTGATCATTGGTATTCCAACGACAAAACTGTTACCCCAATGGTAATTTCTTTTGGTCAACAATCATATTTTTCAGATGATTTTTCGTAGCAGCTCTTTTTCCTTATTTACATAGTTGTAGAATTCACAACATGAATTTTAAAATTCATAACACATTGAATTATACATTTCACTGCGTCGATATAAAGCGAACTACGTTCATCTGTCCATTGAGTTTGAATTAATGAGAACACGCGTTCAACATGCGCATTATGCTGTGGAATGGCGAACAAGTATTGGCACGTTTTCAATAGATTACCTTTTCTTTCCGTCTCTTCGGTCTATTTGAGCAGCCGTGGTGCAGTGGTAGCGCACTTGCTTCAGAAACAAAAGATCCGTGGTTCAAACCCAACCTCTGGGCAAGTCTTGCGACATCGGTTAGGAAGGAGGCGTGAACTTCCAGTTAAATGCTCTCCACGGTGCTCTGTGATAAGACCGTAAGGACTTCTTGGGGTTCCAACGTTGAAAAAATTCTCTACATCATTTACAAGTTCTTCTTCTTGTGTTATAGTAATTTCATTATATTTTTTTAATTTATTTTATGCTTGACTTGTTTGAATACCTAAAAACTTATTACTTAATCTTTCAGTTGATTGTTTTTTCAAGTCCTCCAAAATATTTTTTACTTCAGTTATAATCAATTTTTCGAGTTTCCTAATTTGTTTTTAAAACAAACATATCTGACTGCGTATAAATAAAGTGCATACTTCTTTTGGGAGTTTTTTTTTCTTCCGAGAAAAAATTCTTCAATGGTTCCCACAATTTTAGCATTCTTTCAATTGCTGGAATGAGCAATAACCACCTACTTTTTGAATGTGATTATATGTTGTTATAGGTTAACTCAGCGGGCTCGCAGAAATATTTAAGCTTTTCGTTCTTTACTGTGTTTATTGAAAAAATTTATAAAATTTTAAAACCACAGATTCTATATCAATCAACAAGATATTCGCGGCAGTAGAAGCGGTATTATGAATAATGTGTGCAGGACAACTGACTTTTTCTATATTTGCAGACAATATTTCTTTTAATTTTTAAAACACATTATTCATTTCGTGTCTTTCTCTCCCTCCAAAATTGGAATTAGTATTATCAGCCCCAAATGCCACTAGGCCTTTTGCTGGAATAAACGCTCAATGTATCTCTAAAAACGCTGTTATTTTATCGGTGGTTTCATTAGACAAGGTTTGTAACTCAAGGAGTTTAACTTTTATTTCATTTGTTCCTATTTTAATACAAGGTCATTTTTTTGTAAAATCGTCTGAAAAGTGACACTTACTTTTTGGCATGTTTGTTAAAGTACTCAAATTAAAGCGAATAATTAAAATTCAAAAACAATCTGGTGATAATTGCAAAAAGAAATCAACGTCAATACGCAAGAGATAATAATTATGGTGTTGAGTCTTAAAATTTTAGGCACGTTTTTTTTTATTTAAAAAATTACTGCATTAGGAAGTCATTGAATTGCGAAACAAAATTCGGGACAAGTAGACCTTTGACAGGGACACTGGGGCACAGAGCTTAAAACCGGGACATGTCCCGGTGTACTGGGACTTATGGCAGCTCTTGTCTAACTTCGATCCGAAAAGTGAAGCCGATTATTTCTTTTTTAAAAAATGGCGGATTAAATTTATAAACAAATATATTATTTAACTTTTCTTTTCTTAAATGAAGTAAATGTATTTTAAATATAAATACTATTTATGTAAAAGTGCTAAGAGGGTGTTATAATACTTGTGAAATTATAATTTATGTTTTCTAGATTCTTTTACGATTAGAAAAAGATTAAATTTTGAATAGAAATGTGAAACGACTGACGTTTTTGAAGCATTTTAATGAATTATAGTATTAAGGCTCATACTTTTATAAGTATTTTTTGATTATTATAAAGTGTTTTAATTTCATAAGCGTTTTACAATTATTATAACGTGTTTTTGAATTATCTTTAACTTATTGGGAACTTTTGATGTTCTGAACTTGCATTTTGAACTTTTATTCCATACATCGGCTTCAGTTTTTACCCTTTTTACAAATGGCGGACTATATTTATAAACAAAAAAAAGTGGCTTCATTTTTTACCTAATAAAATACCACAAGTTAGGCATCTGGTTTTTATATTAATGTATATCGTTGGTTATTTTGAATAGTATAGCCTTTTAATCTATATTTGAAGTTAAAAAAAACATTAAAAGCATAAATTTAATATATTTTTAGTAAAGTATGTAAGCGTAATCACGGTCAACATTCAGAAAGTTTAATTTACTACTGTAGGGAAACACATTTCATGGGATTTTTTTTAATAGATGAGAATTTTTTTTTTTTTTAAACTATGTAAAAAAAAGGAAGTTTTATGTAATATTTATTTCTTTAAGGTAATTTTACAAGGATCTATATTTTACCAGATTTATTTATTTTTTAACGCGAGTCGGCCACTATTATAATCAATGAGAAAACAATAAAAAGGACGAGAAAGCCAATTTACATTGAAAACCAATAAAAAAGAAAAATAGATCAATCTATTATTCAATACTGGAACCGCCAAGTCTACATTTTTTAATGCAGAAAAACTCAGTGCCTTGGAGTACCTTAAAATGCGATTACTTTGAACAGTTTTTGAATTATTAATAAAGTTTAATACTTTGCCTTAATAATTTCTTAGTGTTTTCTATTTTCTGTTCTGATATATAGACTAAAAAAAAAAGTAAATTTTTTTTTAATTTTTTAAAAAGTGTCTGTGTCTGCAAAAGGAATTTCAAAGTCTCAAAAGAACTTTAATCTGACTTATGATCCGCTATAAGAAAAAAATTCATAAGATTTAGTGACTTGGAACCAATTATCTTTTAGGCTGGAGTCTTGGAGAATTTTTGCTGCCGCTATACACAAGAACTTCGTGTACAAAACTAGTTGTTTCTCTAACCTAAAAGTGTTAAGTTTTGCCAAAAGTAGTGCATATTGTCTTTATATTTTTAAACCTCCTTTGCTTTATATTTTTGCCTCCATGCCTTTATATTTTTGAACCTCCTTGATACCAACAACCAGGAAAAAATAGTCGTTCCGTGACTTTGAAGAATGTAATAATATAAAACAAGATGTAATTAGAATACATATAATATATTATACTATATAAAAATAATATACAAAAATGTTTACAAACAAAACAATTAACCAGTATTAATTGCTCAACCTTTTCCAAAATTAATTTACTTGTTCACTGATTTGTCTATTCACAAGGTTCTTTATGCTTTTTTTGTTGCCATGACTTTGTTTTAGTATCTGTTAACGTTTGGTTCTGTTAAGTCTCTTGTGTTTCAAATTGGTTTATCATCAGGTTTATTGATAGCACTACTATCAATAAACCTGATATGTATACTACTATCAATAAACCTGATGATAAACCGATTTGAAAATAACACTACTGCAGTGTAAATATTATTATCTTCAAACAACTTTTTCCTGGTTCAACATTGAGTTTGGAATGCTTAGGTCTACGACCTGGATCTATATTTTTCCAAAAAACTCTTTGACTCAAGCACGCTAATTACTAAATTAGATATGTTTTCTTTTACTTTTCTGTTGAAGAATCATTTTCTTGAGGCAGTGGTGTTTGATATACGAGAAATAACTGTATTTTTGTCCAGTGGCATTACAACACATTTTTAAACCCATTAACTAAACTTTAAGAATAATTTTTTATTTTTATCTTGTCCACATTCTAAAAGATCCAGATTAAAATCTTCATTATGTACAAGAGCATGTTTTCAGTTAATTTCTTGTTAGCAACTAAATTAAATGCTTTTCAAAAGATTTTATGTTGCTACTAGGTGATCTTATTGAAGCAATACAATGGTTTATTTTACTTTGGTTTGTCAATTCAAACTTTAAAAATTTGCAGTTTGCCGTAAGTATGCTCAGGAGTTCTTCTTTTTTAAAGTGTACTACTGAAACATAAACCTCCATCAGCCTCTTTACACCAAGTTTGCTGGAGAATTTTGTATCCTTGTATTTAAAAATTTGAGTTAATGGCATTTTGATCTTTCGCCGTGTTTCTAAAAGGTATGTTACCGTAAGTTTGCTATTTACTTGAGTAGCTTTTAAAGTTTTCAATTTTTTTCCTCATTTGCATATATTCAAAATTAGCGGTTTGCGACACTTTAAAAATGTAAGATTTTTATACTAAAATGAAAAAAATTAAATATAGAGTAAAACGGAGCACTACAAGATACTTAAGGATGTAATACGAATTATGTAAACCTGGCAACAAAAAAAATATTTTTTACCAAACAGAACATCTTTCAAAACATGTGAAAAAAAAGTTAGATAAGCAACTCTTTTGGAAAAATGAAATTTGACGCATAGAAAGCATCACCATGTCTTTTTGCTTTATAAATATCAAAATTAATTACTTAAATGGTAGTTAACACAATAATTCTCATATATAAACTTTTAAAGTTAAAAATCAATAACGTCAGACAATATCTCGATTTTTAAAAACAAAAGTCTGCTCAATGAACATACTGTGCTTAAAACACTAAGTTTTTAACATATAAACTTAAACTAAGAAAAAAATTAGTTCATGAAAATAAAATTTAAATATATTCTTTTCCAGGTTGGAGTCGTTATCGTATTTTTGCTGAAAAGCGCTTTAAAAACTATTTTTGCTCATCATCGATAAAAAGTTGCACATCGAACCAATAAGACATTCTGCAAAATTGTGGTTTTCAGCTTTGTAGTTAATTGAGCAAATTAGGGTAATTCGGGACAGTACGAGGCACTTAGGGATTCAAAAACTAAACAGACTTTTGATTAAGCAGAAAGCTAAATAAACAATAAAACCTATTTAGGGTTTTACTAAATAGGCTTTATTGTACTCTTTTCGAAACATGTGCGTAACTTATTAAAATTATCTTCAATTGGATACAAGAAGAATTCTAAAAAGAGAGACAACTTGTCTCCTGTTTCTCAACTTACCGGGCTAACGAGACAGCAAACATTATGCAATTAAACAGCAAAAATCAGTCTTAAAATAATCATTAACAATAATAATAATTAATTTTAACGGAAAACAATTTGTACTATTTAACAATGATTACACAGGTCAACAAAAAAAAAATTTTTTTCTGGTGCCGAGCAAACAATTTGTTTTTTGTATAGCATTTCTCATTTTGATTTCAAATATGCAACTCTTTTTTTACCATCACGACAAGTTGTAAAGTTATTTAGGTTCAAATCTTAAGTATTTAGGGTAAAGTCCCTAATATTGTCGAAAAAAAAGTTATTCAAAAGTATGTCAACCTGGGTCTCAAAAGAAGCGTATTTTCATAGAGATTTTAAAAATGTTATTCATTTGTAATAAAAATAAGTATTTTGTGTATTTTTGGTGAATAACATTCTGTTGACTTTTTTTTAAGAGTCTTAAGCATTTTTTTACATAATTTTTTTGTCAATAAATTTTAAGGAAAAATATTTATGTTTTTTAAAATCTCTATGAAAATACGCTTCTTTTGAGACCCAGGTTGACATACTTTTGAATAACTTTTTTTTCGACAATATTAGAGACTTTACCCTAAATACTTAAGATTTGAACCTAAATATCTTTACAACTTGACCTGATGGTAAAAAAAGAGTTACATATTTGAAATCAAAATGAGAAATGCTATACAAAAAACAAATTGTTTGCTCGGCACCAGAAAAAAAATTTTTTTTTGTTGACCTGTGTTATCAAACCACTTTTCTTAATATAACTTTTGGAGTCTCACAAGGTTCAATTTTTGTACCTCTTCTGTTTTTAATTTATATAAATGATTTGAATAAAGTCTCAAAATTAACGAGCATTATATGTTCAGATAATATAAACTTATTCCTTTCTAACTATAAACTTTTTAAAACAATGAACAAAGAACTCAGTTATGTACCTAATTGGTTAAGGTGCAATAAGTTAACCTTGATTACTAATAAAGCAAAATGAGTTATATTCCATTTGACTACAAAAAAGTGACTTTTGCCATCAAAATCATCTCAAGTCTTTATCGATCAAAAGGAAATAAAAAGAGATTTTGTTTCAAAATTTATAGGTTTTTATCTTGATGAAAACATTATTTGGAATCATTATATTGATTGTATAAGCACAAAAATTTCTGAAAACATGGGGATCTTATATAAATCACGAATCGACCTCAATAAAAAAGTCTTAATCCAACTTTATTATTCATTTATGCACAGTTATTTAAATTATGCTAATATTGCTTTAGGAAGTACAGAAAAAAGTGAGTTGCCACTAGAGATCGCTAGTTTACGGTATACTAAAAATTTAGTATACAGTTTACCGTATAGTATACCTTAAAGTATACTGTAAAGTATACCGTATAGAAAACTTTTTATTTAGCAAAGTAGTATTAACGTTTATTAATGTTTTTGTTTGTGCATTTTAATATAATATTTAATATAAGTTTCATTATATACAATATTTTTTTTAGACAGATATAAGGTAAGGAGCAGCACTCCATACCTTATATCTATCTAAAAAAATGTGTAGGTTATTGTGTTATACCAATAAATTTTTATACCAGGAGCGTGGTATAAAAATTTATTCGTATAACACAACAACAAATTAACAAACTAAAATAAAAAATATTTAAAAAATAAATTAAACAAGTAAAAACGAATTTTTAAAACCCAATCCTTTTATAAGTTATTAAAACACAAATTTTGCAATCAATATTTTCTGATATTACTGTTTTTATTAACAATCGGCTGTATGCGTGTGTAAAAAAACATAAAAGTTCAGGACGACGCAGGTCTTAAACCGAAAACATTCAGGTTACTAAGTCAACGCCTTATCCAAATATGCTAATCGCGCACTTAAGTAAGATAACAATTAAAATACTTATTTTAAAAATCATTCTTCTTTTTTGCATATAAAAAAATAAACTTAATTAAAATTAACAAAGTTAATTGACTTATTACAAAACTAATTATTGAATATTGTTTTTTCATCAAGCAATAATATGTATCAAAATTTGAAGAAAATCTATTATCAGGACTCAAAAATTGATTGCAAGATTTGATGCTCTCAGACAAACAAACAAACAAACAAACAAACAAACAAACAAACAAACAAACAGACAAACAAACAAACAAACAAACAAACAAACAAAGTCGACGAGTTAATAAAAGCATTCATAAAAACATTTTAATTATGATAATACAATAAATATTGTATAGTTATTTAATACATTATAAAATATATAACTATTAAAAATCAAGTCAGTTCAGAACTATTTTATAAATAAAAGTATATAAGTATACTAAATGGCATACTAAAATTCACTATACCAAATATACGGTAAAGTTTACCGTAAAGTTAGTATACCGTATACTGAAACCGGCGATCCCTAGTTGCAACGTCAGAAACGCGCAATCCGTATAATCAATTTTGCACATCGCTTCTATCTTTAGAAGCATTCTTTTAATAAAATAAGAATTTTAAATATATACGAGTTAAATGTATTTAATATTTTATGTTTTGTATATACATATGGATAAATAACTTATTCCGAGCCGTTTTCAAAGATCTTTTTACTTTTAAACCAATCAGTAAATATAATTTGAGAAATAATAACTTTTTAAACGAACCTTTTTGTCAAACAAACTTTAATCAACTTTGTATTACCTATCGAGCACCACATCATAAGATTGTTTTGCCGAATTTTAATTTTGAAGTACCTATTACTTTTTGACTTTTTGAAATAAACTAAAAAAACCTCATTTTATTTATTAGATAATACATTGAGTTATTATTAGTAGTAAAAGTTAAAAATATATTTTGGTCTACTTTTTTATTGTTTATTTACATGTTTACGTTTATTTACATGTTTCTGATGTCAACGTTTATAGAAGTTTATTTCTACTTATTTTATTTATTGTTCTTATACTTTTTACTTTTTAATTTATATGTTAGTTTACTTTAGTATAAAATTCTGATGAGAAGATTCTCTTAATCTTTCTTCAGATACAGATTATTTACCTTGCCATTTTGTAAAAGTTTGTTTTATTTTTATCTTTTCTTTGTTAAATGCTTATTTAAGGTTCTGACGACAAGATCTTTGCCATCTTCTTTCAGATACCTTGTTTATATTTGTTATATTTTGAATCATTGTTTATATTATTATTTTTATTATTGGTTATATAATATTGTACAACGACCTACAAATGTAAATAAAAAATAAAAAATTTTAACAAAAATTCATAAAAGCTTTCATACAATATTTGTCTTTCGTGTGTAATCTTTAACAACCATATTTTAATTTATCTTTTCTTTGTAATTTTTAACCACCATTAATAACCATAAAATGTTAACAAAATTTTTAAAAACGTTTTCAATTGTATCATTACAAGTACTCAGTGGTTTAAGGTCGGTCTCCGTAAATTTTGGGTTTTTTTTCGTTTATGTGCGGGTGACGTGCCTTTTTTTTATCGTTCATATCACGGAGAATTTCAAAGCACTTATTTAAAATATAGCGATGTCGATTAAATGAACTAATATATTTTCTAAAGTCTACTAAAATCGACTAGTACATTCTTGAAACCGACTAAGTCGACTAAAAGTCAATTTAATCGAAGTATGGGAATAATTTAAACTTTTGAAATAAGTTATAATAAAAATAACGAAGTAATTTATATTCGCTTTCTAATTTTTACTATCATATCATTTAAATAATTACAGATCAAAGCGATACGAAAGAGGAGCCGCTTTGACAACGGGGCAATCTATTCCCAGAATCCGATGATTTAGGGACCGCCTTAAATTATCTGCTATATACCAATAAATCATTACAATCATATTTAGGGAAAACGGGGCAAGATGGAGAATGGGGCAAGATGGTTTTTTATATAACACAACAAAAAATCTTAAAAATGGTTGAAAACGAAACTGTACTTGCATCTTGCATTTTAAATATTATTAACGCAATTTTATGCGCATAAGTTTACACTTTGCGCTTAAAAAAAAATACTTCGGTTTCGGTTATTCATAATCGGTGGTGTCCTTCAGGTAAAACATTTTTTGAATCAATTTTTTGCAAGGCACGTATATCTTGTTTTACTTTAGTTTGAGTAGTTGGTAGTATTTAAAATTTTAAAAAATTGGACGTTTAAATCGCATAATAAGTTATCTTGCCACGGTCACGTGACCAAATGACAAATTTATGAACTTTTTATATTAATTTAAAACTTTTAAATTGCAAACTGAAATTTCATGCAGACAGTTAATAATTAAGATAACTTAAGCATACTGACAAAGTATTATTGCTTCATGACTGATAGTTTTGCGATAACTCAGGCCTTTCAAAAGGTTTGCCATCTTGCCTCGTCTTCCCCAACAATGTGATTGTATAGATGACATTTAGATTTTTCTTTTTTTTTTTTCAACATCTTCGCTTCCAATAAGGCTGCAAGCAACCATTATTAGAGTTGTAAGTTATTGGAAAAGAAAAGATGAAGTTTATAGAGCAAGATAACAATTGACAGACAGCTTAAAAGATTGAAAGTTATATGAATCAGTAAAACTAGATGAATCGAGCAAATTCCAAATGATGTTTGAGGAAAAAAACTAAACGAACAAGAATTTTTGGAGCACTTAGGAATTGTCATAGTAAAAGAATGAGACTTAATTGAATGACGAAGAACACGAGAATGAATTTTAGTAGATGGTACAAGAGATGCTAGCTCTTTAGAGCAGTGCCCATTATAGTATTTGTAGAAAAGAGAAAGAGAAGCAACATTACGACAATGCGATAATCGTTGGAGGTTGGCTGCAAGAGCAGGTCCAACTATGTTTATTATGCATTTTTGTACCTTTGATTTGAGATTTGTAGAAATAAAGAATAAGAATCCGGAATAAGAAAGATTTTGGAGCTTCTCAACTTACTTTTGTCCCAGGGCCCCGAGCCAGCTTGGAGCGGCCCTGTATGAAAGTATTTATGAAAATTACAACCATTGAGTAAACAAAGTAAAAAAAAAATTAATGAAATAATAATCAAAAGTTTAATAGATATGAATAATGCTATGAATTAGATAAAACATAGTAAGAATTAAATAAGACTTTAAGAGAGTAAACAAAATACTTATAATAGTACATATTGTTATTAATAAACAAACAAAAGTTAAAGATTGAAAAGTTAAATCGAATGAAAAGATATAAAAATTTAAAGACTTTTACTCGACTAAATCGACTTTTAGTTGATTAGTAGGAAGTCCAAAGTCGACTACTTGATTTTTCAAAGTCGACTAATTTTAACTAGCTAACTTTTAATCGATTTAGTTGAAGTCGATAACAACAATAATCACAATATTATTATTCCGCATGGCATAAACAACTTTTTTTAAGCCCATTTAAAAGCCTTTAAAAAAAAACGCAAAGTACCGAATTCTAGATACTTAAGTGTTCCTCGTTAAAAGAAATGACAAAATGTTGGAATTTCTAGCTCACCATCTAAATCACCATCTATTTTATAGGACAATATTAGAATACAATATCAATACTTTTTAGGTTGTAGATTACTAAAAAAATTGTGCCTAATGACTTTGTCATCTACTTTTTAAAATATTTTTCTTTTAGTTAAAAGGCAATTTACGACAACCCTCACTTTGTCGTCAATATATATTTTTTTTATATTGGATCAAATTATTAAGGGCAAAAACGGTACTTGTAAGTATTTATCAAGACCAAGACTTGCATTTATGTCTGCGCTGAGATTTACATTGAAAAGTATGTCTTCACTAAGTCACAGTAAAACTAATTTAATTTATAATTAATAATTTTTCATAAAACAAATTAGGCACTCCGAAAAGCAATGATATTTACTGCCTCCAGAAAGGAATAAAGAAAATTTTTTAATAAACATGACAATTAAAACAAAAACATTTTGTTTTGATTGTCATGTTTATTAAATATTTAACTACTTAAGCATAAAAATAAATTTTTTTTTAATTTAATGATATTTAATTTAATACTTAATAATTTTTACGAAACCACCTAACAATCACGCGTTTTGTTTTTAACCGTCGATTTACAATAAAATAAATAACAATGAAAATATTAATAAATTATTTTTACTTGAAAATTTATCAACAACTTTATTATAACACTTTAAAAACCTGTAAATTTACAAAAAATATAAGAGCAAATATAGCGAACAAATTGTTGTCTTCACATCAGACAGAATTTTTATGCCACATTACTAAGAGTTATTAGGAAATGTTGGGTATAGTTAATATGGTATATAGTTATTTTAAGGATTATTTAAACTCCACCAGGGGCTGGTAGTTGGGCGACATAACACCTCATATTAAACATTTCATTAAGAGCTGGAAGTAATAAGTTACGAACTTGACTCATCTCCATCCATGTCAAGTTATTTATCTGTTAAATAAATACAAAAATATATCAAAATGTAAACCCTCATAAAAGGTATATGTAAAAACGTACAAGGTATTTCTACGACTAATGGCAAATGTTTGATAAAAAACGCTATTAATAATATGAAAACTATACTATTTACGCTTAGTTGTACTAATTATGCTAAATGTCCTAATTATGCTTGTATGTATTAATTATAATTATATGCACTAGATGAATAATTTTAAAAGTCAAGAAAAAAAAAGTCATAAAATACTAATTTGATAATTTTAAAAATCAGAAAATAAAATGTCGTAAGTAACAATATTTAAAACAAAATTTACTTCAGCATGGGTTTCTTGGCTTAAGATCATTTGATCGACTGACTTCCTTAATTTTGCCATTCGTACATCCCATATATCTTTAATTAATCTTCTTACTTCGTCTGCTTTAGGAATATCTTCAGGTGCTCTATCAAAAAATAAAGGGTAAACATAATAATCAATTAAATTTAAAATTACATAATAATCAATTAAAACAATTAAATAGCACAGTAATTACATAATAAAATTTAATAAATTTTATTTAGGACAGGTAGAACACTTCAACAAATGGTACAAAAGAAAGTTAATTAATGCAAAGAATGAGAAGTCATATAATGCAAAGAAGGGTACAACTAAAATTAATCAATCCAAAGAATGGTACAAAGAAATATAAGTAATGCAAAGAATATTTCAAAGAGAGTTAAGCATTAGTTAATAATGCAAAAAACGTAACTTGTACAGCTTCTTTGAGCACCAAATTTAATCAAAATTTAAATTTAAAAAGATTAACGAACATTTGCAGCTTGCAGATCTTTGAGAAGTTTCCAAGCGCAATAGACAGCTTTATATAGTTTTGTTACTTTAATGTTATACATTAACATTTAAGTAGAAAAAATTATTATTAGAATAGATAAAAGTTATGAAAATATGAAGCCGTACTGAAAGGTTAAGTGTGAAGCCTCCTTAACAGGAAGGTTAAGTACCAAGCCTCCTTACTGGAAGGTTAAGTAGGAGTATTATAGGAAAAGATAAAAGTTATTGAATAGAATATCATAGAATAGTCTCAAAAGTTTGAATTCAGATGTCTTATTAGCTATTAATGATAATTAAAAGCAATTAATATTATTTTTTATCAGTAATTGAACATGTTGTATAAAATATACATAAAGCTCAGAAACTGTAAAATTACAGAATACTGGTTGCTTTTGTTTAAAGATTATAATGTACACTTTTTTTTCAATAAAAATGTTATTTGATTTGAACAACACAAGTCAATAGCTTGATGCAATCTCAGAATATCTAGTTTAAATAAATTTACAGGAATAAGTAACAAAAAAAAAGATTTGAATATTAAAGATTTAGTAAATTGATCTAACTTACAAAATGAAAAAAATTTATTTTGGCATAAATGAACATAGTTCAAATAACACATTTAATGACCCAGTTAACAAAACATAAAAACATTGGAATTTACTAAAACAGATAAAAAAATTTCCATAGTGGCACTCGAAGAGTTAAACAGTCCACATAAACATTTTTGCATAAGAGAACATAAGCGCATTTGTATAGGAGTGTATAAACGTTTTCTAATTCCAATTATTTAATTTGATATAAAATTTGACTAAAAAATTAAAAAAAATTATCTTATTCAAAGTAATTTATAAAAAAATTATATTGCTAAAATATTAAAATAAATTTTACGTTCTTAACAGCATTGATGATATTTCCATGTAATGTTTTGATGGAGGCTCAGTAAATACTAATTCATTAGATTCATTTTCTTTAAACTCTTGAAGCTTATCTACAAATATAGAACTAGTTCTAAAAAGATATTACAAAACATAAATGCCATATTGTAAAGATATTACAAAACATAAAAGATATAAAAAATACAAATGATGAGTCTTAATTGAATGACGTGAATTTTTGTAGATGGTACAAGAGACGCTCTTTAGAGCAATGGCAATTAAAGTATAGAAAAGAGCATCATTATGATAATGTGATAATGGTTGAAGGTTGGCTGCAAGAGCAAGTCTAAATATGTTTACAATGCGTTTTTGCACATTGTCTAAAAGAGGAAGGGCATCATTCAAAGATCTGCCACAGATATGGCAACAGTATTCCATACAAGGATGGATTTGATATTTATAGAGGTAAAGAATAGAACCCTAAGTAAGAAAGTGGCAAGCATGATAATGAGATGCAACCTTAGCAGATGCTAATTTTTCAATCAATTTAATATATGGTTTCCAAGAAAGATCAAAAGTCAGAGTTAATCCTAGATGACAAAGGGCAGATGACTCATCGAGTACATTAACGTTCATAAATGTAAGAAGATCTAGATTATTGCGATTACGATTAGTTGAAAAAAAACTGAGTTTTATGTGAGTTAAAGTTCACCAGCCATTGAGACCCCATGCTGTAGCAAAAGTGAGATCCTTTTCAATCTCAAATGCCCCCTCCAAGCAATCCGAGATTGTTGGCTTCTTATCAAGTCAAGAATAAATGGTAGTATCATCAGCGAACAATGCCACCTTAGATGTGAGAATTTCTGGAAGTTTGTAAATAAATGTAAACTAAAAAGAGCATAGGGCGAAGGATAGAATCTTATTGAACCCCTGAAGTTAGAGGATATGAAGAAGAACGCTATCCATAGAGGACAACTTTTACACTGTACTCCCCTGTGACCCTCAGGGTAAGTTTTTGGTTTAGTCCAATTTTTTTTTTGCTGGTTATTATTATTGGGTTTAAAAAAGAGTATTTAAATTCTTTTTGAAATCTAAACTAACTGCTAAGCATAAAAAATATTGATTTACTTTATTAAAATCTGTAAAAATCATAACCATGTCCCTTTAATTTGTTCTCCAAATTTTTACTAATGTAATAATATAATAAAAATGCTACATTTATTTTAAAATTAAAGATAACAAAATAAAAATTTATTTTAACTTATTTTTTCCAAATTCTACAACACTATTCTTCAGCTGCGTTGCATAGTCATCATGTTCTAACCGCCGTTTATACCTCTTCCATACTTGGTGGTAGTGGTGGTGTGCACTCTCTCCTGCTTGTTCAGCATACACACCCAAACCATATTTATTATGTTGGATGGATATTATGTTACATTTAGTATGGTACAGATGGCAAATAAGTATATGAACTTTCCAGCTTACATTTAATTGATATTCAAAGCTATCATTCAGATGAACTTGAAGTTTTTGAAATGAATCTTTGAAATCTAAAATTGATTCAGACAAGAACTCTTCAACTTTCATCCCAAATCCTTTTGTTTCTACAATTGAAAACTTTCTAGTACAACTAATAACTGGAAGAAGCAATCTTATTTTTGGATCAATTGAGGTTGCACTTATTAGGTTAATCTCTAGATTATCCAAATTATCTGAAAATCTTGGTGCATTTTTACCATCTAATCCAATCCCATGGTAGCCTCGAAACATGATATAATAAGTTTTTAGCCATGACTCAAACCCAGGCCACAGAAAAAGTAAAATCTTTACAAACATTGAAATGATCCCAATTAAAAGGTGAAGCTCTGGAGGTGGGATGATATGTTCAACCAATGTTTCTGGTGGATCACCAAGGTAAAGAATTCTTGGAGAGATACAGTTTTTGAACTCCTTCATTTGCTTATATCTGCAACCATCAGCAACAAATTTTTTGTAGTTAGAGTCTATGGATCCAAATGTTCTTTTTTCACCACTTTCAAGTAAACATTCACCCTCACACCAAAGACATGCAAACTTACCACTGTGGCTACTAAGACCAAATAAAGTATTTCCGCATTTAAGATCAAATGCCACTGAATATTTAACATCCTCTAACCTCAGTGGAGCTAGGTGTAAGTTAAGGTTTCCATTGTGTTCAGAAACATCTTCCACCAAATACAAAATTATAGATCTTTTTACACCAGCATCATCAAGCTTTGTTGAGCTTGAATATTTGTCCAAAGGATCAAAAACATTTAAAATACATTTTAAAAATCCCTGTCCTGAATCTACTGAAATTCTAGCTATACTGGAGTAAGGATCTAAACCTCTCTATTTTATCATGTGAAGAATAAGATCTGATGTATTTGTAACAAACACTAGACTATGAGTTAACTTTTCATCTCCTGACATAAATGTTTCAGTTTTAAAATCATAGACTTCCGACAAAGAATCATGTAACCCTTCCATTTGAAGCGTTATATTTGTATCAACCATATTTTTACCAAGGTTTTCACGCAAGTTACTGCAAAGAATCTTTGTTTTTCTTTTGGATAAGTTTAAGGAGTTTGAGAGTTCCATTATAACATCAAAGGATAACTTTTTAAGCGATATTCTTTTAGATTTTGTATCTGATCTTCCAACAACAACATTTAGTGTATTTCCGAAGGTCTTAAGTGGAAAATTTTCACCACGTTTAATGTTTTCTCTCTTCATTTTATTTTTGAAGAGGCCTGAAAAAGTAAAAAAATCATCAAATTGTTTTCTAGAAAAATATTTGTTTTTAGAAAGTTTGACATTAAATTTTAAAGAACTTTAAATTTAAAGGACAAATTTAAAGGACAAATTTAAGCACCTGAAGCTATTTGTTCCCTACATACATTTCCAAGTGCTTCTGAATGGCTAATAAGATTGTCAACAGCTTGGCTTTTGCAGCATAAATGAGTTATTCCCTTTCTTTAAATAAAAAATATGCATAATAGGTACCATTATTTACTAGCCAGTTAAAGTTCATAGTAAAAATTCTTTTAATATTTGTTGTATTTAACAGTTTTATACTCTTTTATCTTTAATAAATAGTTTAATAGTTATCGGTAATTCAAGAAATAAACCTATATATATATATATATATATATATATATATATATATATATATATATATATATATATATATATATATATATATATATATATATATATATAAACTTTGTCAGTCCATTTACCATATATCTCCAAGCAGCATGCACATATTGTGTTTAAACTTTCTGCCATTTTCCACAGAACTACCTGAATTTTCTAAATACTATTTATTTTTTTATTTTCTAAAAATTTTCTAAATACTATTTATTGTAGGAAAAAATAAAAAAATTTAAAAACTAATTTACAACAAGTAAAGTGTAAATATAGACATGTTGCAGTTGGTTAGAATAAAGAAACTTTACTTGATTCAATTTGTGATAAATTTCATTTCAACATTAAAAATTCAAAACGAAACAAAAATTTACCATATGGGTTATTAATAAATAATTTAATTAAAACATAAGTTGTTATTAAAATTCTATGTTGCTTTAACATAATTTTATATTTTTATATATACTGTTAAAACTTTATTTATTCTCCTCAGATATCATTATTTTCATATGATTGAGTGTGATGTGACAATGATCCATTTAAAATATTTAGTTAATGTAATCATTTATTTGTACATTTTTTCACTTAATGCAAAGCGTACCAATGCATATAATATAAATATTTTGAAAGAACTAGAACAAAAAATCTTTCTCTATATCATACTCTCTCCAAATCATGTTTTGAATGTAATATAGATAATTTAAATTGACTGTTTTCCAAAAATAAAAAAACCTCCAGCGCTAAATAAAAAATTTTATTTCAGCCATTTCGGTAAAAATAACACATTTAATGGTTGTTTTCGGTAAATTATACCGTGGAAATAATGCTTTTTATTTTATATTTCGATTGTTTGATGAAAAACTCGCATAAATGACGTCATTTTAAAAATGGATATTTTAATAAAGTAAATCAATATTTTTTTATGCTTAGCAGTTAGTTTAGATTTTAAAAACAATTTAAATACTCTTTTTTAAACCCAATAAAAATAACCAGCAAAAAAAATTGGACTAAACCAAAATTTACCCTGAGGGTCACAGAGGAGCACAGTGTTTACACTATGATTGGTAAGGAAGGATTCAATAATCTAAAAAATTTTACCTAATAAATCGTAAAAAGAAAGCTATGGAGAAAACCAGCACGCCAAACTTTATCAAAGGCTTTAGAAATGTCGAGAGCAATAACCTTAACCTCTCCACATCTATCTAATGTACAACAAAACCTACCAGTTATTACCGTTAACAAATCAGCAGTAGAACAAGAAAACTGAAATTCATATCAGAAAGTAAGTTATTAGATTCAAGATGAGGGATTAAGTGTTTGTTAATTAAAGATTCAAAAACCTTATGATAGTAAAAGGACTAATGAGACAATAGTTGGACGAGTTATATCGTTTTCCAGATTTTTTGAAAATAGGGATAACAGATGCTGCTTTCCAGCAGACTGGAAAACAAGACTCTAATAAGCGCTTGTTAAACAGTTTTGAAAGTAAAGACAACAGCTACGGAGAGCACTTCTGCAAGACTCTAACAGGTATGTTGTCCGGACCACAAGCTGTAGAAGAGTCTAAGCAGGAAATCACTTTAGATACAGACGCTGGAGTGATCCAAACATCAAGCAATGAATGGCAATAGAACATGAATAGCAGAATCAAGAGATAATATTGCTGAAAAGTTAATAGCAAACAATTCAGTTGTGTCTTTAGGTGAGGTGATAAAATCTGAACCATACAAGAGAGATGGAATAACAGATTTACCCTTATTAAAGATACTGTTAAAGATTCTCCAGAAGTCACAAGAGCCTAATTTTTTAGATGATAAATGAGATTTTGTGAGAATAGAGGGCTTTGGCGTTAGCCAAAACCTTTTCACAATGGTTTCTAGCAATAGTAAACAGATACCTGTTTTCTAAAGAACTGTTTTGCTGATATTAAAGTAGCATGATATAAAAGTAATGGTTACGATTGGAAATTGCAGCAGCACAATGAGAGGAAAACCATGGAGAAGAGTGAGGCTTGACTTAATATTATCGAGAGGGAACAAAAGATTCCATGCCAGCCTGAATCCAAGAAGGTAAGTAAGAAGCACATTTGTCAGCAGAAAGTTGAAAAATTTCTACCCAAGGGCCATCATGAAGAAAATCAGGGAAAGTATCCTAGTCAGTTTTAAGGTAGTTGTAAGAGGTACAATGTTAGGGGAATTCTGATGATGAAGAAGAATGAGATAATAGTTTTAGAGAGATCAAACCGAGATCAGAAGCACCTAAGACTAAAAGTGGAGAAGCTGAGCACTGAAACAAGTCATAAGTTGAGTAGAAGGCAAAAGTTGTGGGCCTTAATACATGCAAGGTCACTGGCACTAGAACTAAGCTATTCAATGTGATGAGCATTAAAGTTACCAACAACAACAATATTGTGTAAAGGATAAAGAGAAAGGGTCAATTTAATCAGAAATAACATAGAGAAGAGTGCAGTCTTGAGATGAAGGAGGGCGATATAGAACAAAGAGAAAGGCAAAAGAGTGGTGCTAAACGAAAACACAAAAAATAATTGTCTGTGGATTCAAACCTAGTTTCCCTACAAATGGATGAATTCTTACAAATGTAAATGTCTAGGCTAAGTATGTAACTATTGGCATCTTTAAAAATTAATGGAAGATAACCATCAACATTAAAATCATGAGATGAGACAGCTAAACTCAAATTAGTCTAAGTAGATGAGACAGCTTACTCAAATTAGTCAGATAAGACTCAACAAAAGAAAAAGTTACTTTGAAGACCACAAATATTAGTGAATGATAGATTAGAGAACTTGGTGATGATGATGGTTTTTTAGGTTTTACAGTTTTTGGTACTTTGAACATTTTTAAATTTGTTTAAGAGCTTGACTCAAAGCACAGATAATACTCAGTACACTAATTAATATTCCAAGCAATTACCTCATTTCTATTAATAAACCCTAAACCATAACAAAGGGCTTCAAATGTGGTTTCGACAATGCACACCAAAAATACAAACAGGTGTACCATCTATGAACAACATGGCACTGTTAGTACTCTGATGTTTTACAGCTGTTGATGGAATCAGCTGAGAGCTACCACAAAGTTCAAGAAACTTGACTACCAGCCGGCCTCAGAACCATAAAACTGTGTTTTATAGCTGTATCCTCATTAGGAGATAATAGAATGAGTTATAGAAATATAAAATTATATTGTTAGAGATAATAGAAAGCAGGTTGTACTGGGTTACATGTTACTAATAGCAGGATAACCTGACCTGACCTATATACTAAGGTTATTCTAAAAACAACTTTTTTTGAATATGCTTTTGAAGAACTTTTTTTTTAAATATCAGAGACCCATCTGATGTTTAAGAGAAATTTTCTTTTTATTCAAATTTTTTTTAAATTTATTATTAATTTATTACATAGAACACATTAAGGGGGTGGCAGCAGACAATTTCAAAAAAAGTTGTTTTTAGAATCACCCTACTATATACACATTACACATTAACACCCTCACTAAAAGAGCAAATACATATTAAAACCCCAATTTAAAAAACAAATACACATTATATGTATGTATATATATATATATATATATATATATATATATATATATATATATATATATATATATATATATATATATATATATCTATCTTTAAACAGTTTCAGGTCAGCATTGCTGAATGCTGACCCTAATTCCGAAAGTTGTATATATATATATATATATATATATATATATATATATATATATATATATATATATATATATATATATATATATATATATATATATATATATATATATATATATATATATACAACTTTCGGAATTAGGGTCAGCATTCAGCAATGCTGATCTGAAACTGTTTGAGGCCAGCAAAAAATTGCCGACCTCGATTTTTGTTTTATGGTAAGACCTTTGTATCAAATAATTTTTGCCAACCTGATGCCAACCTCTAAAAAATTGAGTTCGGCAAATTATTGCCGACCTCATTTTTTTCTAATTCTGAGGGTTGTATATATATATATATATATATAATATTATATATTTATATAATATATATTATATATATAATATATATAATATATATTATATATATATATATAATATTATATATATAAATATATTTACATATATAATATATTATATATATATATATATATATATATATATATATATATATATATATATATATATATATATATATATATATATATATATATATATATATATATATATATATATATAGGCAAACCCATAAGAGTGGCGGTCATAACATTCGTTACTATTTAAGCTACTAAAAATGAACTGAAAATGCAAATGACTTGAAACTTTCGAGAAATAAGAAATACTATCATGTAAAAGTTACAACATTTAAGTCTTTTTTCAAAAATTAACTCTATGTAGCGTGACGGTCATAACGGTTACTTTTTACCACTTCTGAACAAAACAACTTTGTTAGACTTTATGCAGCGAACAATATAGTAAAAAAAAAAAAACAGTTGGTGTGTGTATTTAGCACATATTGATGTTATTATATGCTGAGTTTCATTGTTTTTTCTTGAAGTTTTACATGCATTTTAATGTTTTTTTGTAGTGCAATATAAATGCTATATAAATAAAAAATCATTAAATATAAATTAAGATATACCAACATCTAACCATGCTGGAGGATTTATTCGGCATTTATTTCGAAGCTTTAAATCAATTGCCATCCATATTGGAACTTCAACAGGAAGCCCAGGATTAAAAGGACCAAAATCTCCCTAAAAATACGTGAAGGAATATTAGTTATGTGCAAGAAATTTTCTTACATATCTCTAACAGGTGATGTGGAAGTTATCGGACAAATCCTAATTTCATTATTTAAGCATAATAATTAGTTTTTGTGGTTTTATGCGTAGGCATAAACGTTCTATAAAATATAAACTTTATTATTTGAAACACAATTATTTAAAATGAGGTTAAATGCAGCTGAATGAGAATCTTTTCGAAAGTGACTGAAAATGTTTTTTGTAAATAAACCTAATGTAAAAAAAATAAAATTGTAAATCATTTTGAAAAGGAAGGATTTGCTCGAAGTACAATATATGATAACCTTAAAAGACTTGAAACTGTTCAATCGTTTTTTGATAGAAAGCACCCTGTTCGTCCGACATCCTGGACTAGAGAAAAAAAAGCCGAAGTAATGAGACTCGAAAAGGGGTCAGTCAGAGAAAAAAAGGTATTAAATTCGGTGTAAATCAATCGACAATTGGTCGTCAGTTAAAAAAATTGAATATTAAATATAGAAAACGTGAAAAGACTCCAAAATACACTATAGAACAAAAAATAAAGGCAAAGAAAAGAAGCAGGAAACTAGTTAAAAAAATTGATTTAAACTTTTTACAGTCGCATATGAAAGGCGTCAGAGCAAAATTGAGATCAATTGCAGATGGTGGTGTTTTTTCATATAAAAAATTATATATTTTTATTAAAAGATAAATGCTTTATTTAAAAAAAATATAATAGTAGTTTGTTTTTTTACTTATAAATAAGTTATTGACGTTTTTATTTTGTCCGATAACTTTCGCATCACCCGTTATATGTATATCTCTATATATATCTACATATATGTATGAACTATCTCGTAAAACAGGATTGCACTGCTAATACTAAAGTTGTTTCTAGATATTGCTTTTATATACTGAACTTGCTTCTAGATATTGCTTCTAGATACTGAAGTTGCTTCTAGATATTGCTTGCACATTTATATATATATATATATATGTTAGAGTTTAGTGAAAATTTTTTTTTTGAAATTTTATATAATTTTTCTAATCTCTTAAGGGATTTTAAGATATACAATGAAAATATTTTTTTCATAACATGGAGCGGATTTGGTCGGAAATGAATATGAAGAAGATTTACGAACAGTTGCAAATTATTAAGACTGGTCAGCATAGTGGAAAATTTAATGGAAATTCTTCTCAAAAAATTCTTAAAAAGTGGGAAGTCTTTAATGATAAGCTGCCAATTAAATTAAAGTCTTTTGGAGAATGCTTAAGGTTGTTAAATTTAGTTGTTGAGTTTTGCTTTGGATCCGGACTTGATGAAAACTTTCAAACTAATATCGAAAATTTAAAAGCCTGCTATAAAAATTTGATGTTGGAACATGGTATTACTTTTAAACCAAACTTTCATATCCTGTTCAATCATGTATCTGAATTCTGTAAAACAAAAAAAATGGGCCTTGGAGTTTATTTGGAGCAATCAGGAGAAAGTGTTCACTACCTCTTCAAAACTGCCTTGTGGAACCGGTACAAGGTGTCCGCAAATAATTCTAATTATGGACATAACTTAGTAAAGGCATTAAGTTCTTATAATGGAAAACATCTTGTTTGTCTTGGACATGTTGATCTAAATGTTGATATTTTTTAGTGATTAAATTCAAGAAGAAATATTTTTTAATTTTATATTTGTAAATAATTGATGATTTAAAACATTCCGATTATGTGATTATCCACTCTTAAACTATGTAATATAACACAGTACTATCTGTATTATTCATTTCCAATAGATTGTCTGTAACTTTTACAATAAAATTTTGAATGAAAACATGGCAGACCAAAAAAAGGCGTGAAAAACAGGCGCGAAAAAATCTTTAAAATGCCATAATTACTTAATAGGAGTTTTCTGATTTGGTGGACATATACATAGAGATCAGTAAACTATACTCTTTCAGAAAACGTAGACATTAATTTGGACACAATTCAGAAAACCTAAATTTAGTTAAGGCTAACTGTGAGTAGTAGCTTGCAATAATAAGTTAGGAAAATTGTTAATTTCATTTTTATATGCAATACTTATTTTTAGCTTGAGCTAAACTTTATACAAATAATTGTTTATAACTTGATATGATATTTTTTTATAAGTTAAATGCTAAATTAAAAAGATTGTATTGGATAATTTTACATAATTTTATAATTTAATGATATGTTTTTGTTTTCAGTTTTTCTGTGCTTTTTTATGAAAATGATATTAAAATTATTCTAATAGATTTTAAATATTTTTATAATGTATGCAATTTTTTTATGCATAGATCTGTTAAGTGTAAGAATCCTTTGAATTGCAAAACAACACACTTTGCTTGTCTCTGTGAAAGCGGCAAAAAGGTGAATAATTTTAATTTTAAAAATTAGACTTTATTTAACTCTTTAATCTGTAGTATTTCGGAGAGCTTTGAATCTGGTAATAACAATCAAATACATGTCAGAGTGAAAAAATAGTGTACTTTTCTTTCATTTTTTCAGCAAAAAACTTTATTTTGTTTTATTAATAATAATAAAAAAGCCTAAGAGATGGTTTGAACTGTGATTTTCTTAAGTGTTTAGGGTATTGTCAAATATATTTGAGACTATTTTATTGTATTTATTCTATTCTAGAGTTAATTTAACATATTTATTATTGAACTGGGTAAACACCTTGTTAAAAAAGTTTAAAATTTTTTTAGGTACCCCCATTGGATAGAGAACATTTAAAAGATCAAAAATCGAAAATTGGAATAACAGGAAGATTTCAAATTGGTACAGTAGATAAAAAAACAGCTGTATTAATATAATATGGTATTGTAAAAAAATTTAATAAATCACAAATAATAACTAAAAAAAAAATTTTTGGAGAAAAAAAAAGAATCAGCACTACCATAAGTTCTAAACACTTAGCTGATGTTAAAGCACTAAAGGTTATTGGAATTGATGGAAAAATTGACAAGTCTACATTAGTACATTCTGTCAGAAATAACACTGATGAAGATCCTATTATTGTTGCTTCAACCAAAGAAGAACATCATCATACATTTACAGCAGAATATGGACCAACAGTACAAAATTATTTGACTCATGTACTTATACCTAATGGAACTGGCGCTACCATGGCAAATGCTACTGCAAATGTTTTAACAGAATATAATAGTGTTCAGAGCTTAGTCGCTGTTATTGTAGATAACACAACTTCTAATACAGGTGCAGATTATAAGCTAAGTCTTATAAGGGGCCTATCTACTCTAGCCTTATGAATAATGGTTTATGTTAGAACTGATAAACCATCTCCTGAGTTATTATTAATAACTAAATATATTGTTCAAGTCTATTGTATAATCTAAGTATAGTTCTATTGATATTAAATTCCTAAATACATAGACTGCCAGGGCCGGTTTTCTAGGGAAGGGGGCAGTTTGTGAAATTGACACAGGCTCCACAATTTAAGGGCCCCCAAACGCTAATGAACTTCTTATTCAAACTTTTTTTTTGTAATTAATTTAACAACTATTCAGAATGACTAAAAATACACATAAAATTATTGTAAATATTAAAAATTTGGTTTAATCTTAGTTTTCGATAGTTTTTCTGTTTTTTATCTTTGAAACCTTTTTTTTCAGCCAACTGCAAAAATTCAAGCAGCCTGTTAGTATAAAATTATATTTATATCTGTGGGCCCCTAAAATTATTATTGCACCCGGGCACCAGAAGTAGAAAACCAAGCTTTTAGACCGCTAAAAAATAGGCTATAAAACATATCAAAATGGCTAAAAAGTGTGATTATTAAATCCAATTTCCCGAAGGGAAAATAACTTTAAAAAAAGCAAATGTTATTGTTTTGTGTTATTAACATTGCAATAAACAAATACCAGGGTGACTATTTATGATTTAAAAAAAAAACACCTAGTAGGCAGTGACCTAATATATATATATATATATATATATATATATATATATATATATATATATATATATATATATATATATATATATATATATATATATATATATATATATATATATATGTATATATATATATATATATATGTACATATATATATATATAAATATATATCGCCTAATCATTGTTATATGTATAGATTTATAAAAAGGTGGCGGGATGAAATCCCGCCCCACTTCGAACACTGTATACATATATATATATATATATATATATATATATATATATATATATATATATATATATATATATATACAGGGGAAGTGGGGGCCTCCGTAACGTAAAAGCACCCGTAACGTTTAGATTAATGGAGTATAAAAATAAAAACAGCATGCCTTTTTTTAACAGTGTATTTCGATAAACACATCATTAAGCTTTAAATTGCTGCAATTAAGAAAAAAATAAAATGGTTTTTGAAAATGTTATAACACAAAAATTAGACTTAGTGAAAAAAACGGTTGTGCCCCTATAGAGAGACACAACCGGACTCTAAATATATACATAATATATAATATATATATATATATATATATATATATATATATATATATATATATATATATATATATATATATATATATATATATATATATATATATATATATAGTGAAGTGGGGTCATAACAGCCTCTGTAAGGCTTAGATTAATGAAATACGAGAATAAAAATGACCTGTGTTTTTTTATCAGTGTATTTCAACAACCAACAACAACAAAAAAAAGCTTTTAATTTTAGCAATTTAGAAAAAAATGCAGCAGTTTTTGAAAATGCTATTAAACAAAAATCACAAAAATCGCTGGGGGTATACTTTTCGTGGTACAATTTCTGCAGGTGTATCATTTTTTGTTTCAACAGTCTTGTCAACTGTTTGAGTGTTTTTTCTTTTTTTAGTTTTTATAACCATCTTTTTTGTCAGTTTCGCTTTATATGATGAACTGGTGAGTATAGCTGTTTTGCCCTTTTGGCATTGTTTGCGAGTTTGCTGAGTTTTCTCATTCGAAATACTTACAATTTCTGCAGGTGAAGCAATTGTGAAAGAAACCATAGATGTCGAAGACAAAATTTCTGATTCAGAGCAAGATGTCAGAGATAATTCTTGCAGTGAAATAGTTTGTGTCTGAGACTTGGTAGTTAGATTTGATGTTGCTGAATCCATCTCAGGAAATGACTTGTTGGTTGTTTCTGAAGGCTCAAACATCCAATCACCAAAAAAATCTTCAGGATTAAGTGGACTTATTCCAGTCTTTCTAAAACAATTTACAGCTGTCAACATGTTTGCAGATTTCATATAAGCTATTCCAAATAGTTCTGGAATCTGATATTCGATCACAACTCTAGGATAATGTGTACGCAGCCAAATACCAACTTCGTTCGAATAGTTGCTACTAAATGGTGCCATGAAGGAGACATCTAGTGGCTGCAGACGGTGTGAACAATGTGGTGGAAAGCAAATAACAGTAATATAATTTTCACATGCTTTCATTATGAACTCCTATTTTTTGTATGTGTTGCTTGACCATCTAATAATAGCAGTACAGGCCTTTTTTTGGATGGCATTACAAAGGACAGAAAATGGTCAAACCACATCAAAAATATATCTGTTTGCATCCAACCACTAGGGTGATATGATGCAATAGTACCTGGAGGAGCTTTTTCGATAATATTAACATTCTTGAGAGCTCTAACACGGGGGTAAATAATCAAGGAGGGCACGTATATACCGGAGGCACTCATACACATTTTGATTGTTATGATTTTCCCTCATTCGGCTGATGTTAGTTCCAACTTGTTTATTACCCCTCTTAGCAATTACTTTTGACACTTTTTTTGGTACTGAAGAAATTCCTGTCTTGTCAACATTATATATATATTATTTGGAGTTATGTTATTTTCATCTATGCTTTTAGCAGGGATACGGAGTCCCACAAAGGACTCTGGATTTTAAAGTCAAAAAAAGATTACTTCATCCTTGTTTTTAGTATCCAGGAGCTCTAAAAATATAAATAAGTTTAGGACTACTAATAGGAAAAAAATTAAGACTTTTAGGTTAGAGGAACAACCGTTTTTGAGCCCGGAGTCCTTAGGTATAATGGCGGCAAGGACTCCGGGACTCCAGGACTCCGGGCTTAAAATCAATAAGTTTCAAGTCATTAAATCTCATGAATTTTTTTATGATAGTAGATAATAAGTAAACAATCATGTTTAGAGCTTCTGGACACTACAGACTTAGAAAATGTAGAGATATAAAGCCGGAGTCCTTTTGGGACTCCGCATCCCTGGCTTTTAGTCAATAGTTCAAAAAATTTATTCACAGCAGGTCGGTTAAACCCTATTGTTCTAGCTCCAGAAGTTCCCTCTGGCATACGCAAAAAAATAACAAGATTGCATTTTAAAAAGCTTTCTGCCCACTGGTAGCCTGCCATTCCTGTTCTTTTGTTAAAGCTATGTGGTATCTTGTTCTTTTCAGCTAGCTGAAATGCCAATTCTCTCAAATTTTTCATTGTAACTGGAAACAAGCAACTCTCTAGAAAAATTAGGTGTTTAGCTAACTCTTGCTCTTGTTCAAGGTTAAAAACTGATTTAAAATTCTTAAGTTTATTTACTGCACAACTACTTAGTTCTAAACTCCCTTGCTGAAGTCTTTTTATTCTGTCTCGCAGTGCCGTTGTTGGGATACAAAACGTTAACGATACGTTCTTATACCCCATTTCCTTATTCATTAC